>NC_055987.1:120518812-120822978 GCF_018446385.1 Zingiber officinale
AGTAATCCAGTCATATGGATTTATTCAGTTTCCGGATGAGACTTGTGTATACAAGAAGTGTAACGAAAATGTGGTGGTATTTCTTGTACTATACGTAGATGATATTTTGTTAATTGGCAACAATGTCAAAGTGTTATCGGATGTAAGGGTATGGTTGTCCAAACAATTCAATATGAAGGACTTAGAAGAATGTGCATGTAACACCCACAAAATTATGAGATAAGTATATGGGTGTTATTTGCTTTAGAGCCTAAAAATTTGAAGAATCAAAAAGAAAAAAAAAAGAAAAAGAAATAAGAGAAATAAAAGAAGAGGTGAAGGTTTGAACCTTGAACCTCTCACAAAGGATAGAAATAAAATTATGTATGATAACCACTAGGATAATGAATAATATGTGAATGGGAAATGATGGGAATTGTAGTTAAAAGTAAAGCTAAAATTTAGTGAAGGAACAAAGGGAAAATCAAGTGGCTTCTTTCTCTTGTTTACCTCTTGGTTAAGGAAAAAGAGTAGCAAAAGACAAGTTGTCCTTCTCCCTTTCCTTCTCTATTTTCGTGGGGTTTAAGAGGATAATAAAGAGAAGAATTTAGGGAAGGGAATGAGGACATATTCTCATTAAGAAAATACATGCATGAGATAAGGAGGAAGGGAAGCAAAGTTCATTTTGGTAACTTCCACCTACTTAGCATAAAAAGGAAAGGAACTAAAGGTTTTAATTTTTTTTTTCCTTCTCCCTCACCCTTGCCGAGACTCTAAGCCTCCTCCCTCATCTTCACAAGCCAAGTTTAGATTTCTCCCTAAGAGAAAACTAAACTACAAGAAGGAGCCTTCAAGGTGTACCTTTCCAAGCAAGAGAAAATCAAAAGGAGTGCTAGAAGAAGAAGCCCCCTACTTCCTCTTCACCAAGGGTACCATTTCTTTAAAGATTAACAAGTGATTACTAGGTAAGCTTCCCCTCACCTATGGTACAATAGTTTGTATGGTTTTTCATGGAGTTAGATCGCTTAAAAACCTAGGACTTGCCTTAAGAAAATTCGGCCAAAAGAAGAAGAAGAGTTTAAGAAAGTTGTAATTAGATATGCTTACTATCTTTCTTGTGATATGTATTTTATGTAAAAGGTTAATCTAAGGTTTCCATGCTAGAATAAATGATGAAAACTTAGATCCATAAGCTTTAAACTCTCGGCCAAGCATGAACAAGAAGACTAGGTAAGTTTAAGACTCAAACTAAGCATGTTTCCTTATTCTTGAGTTATGTACCCTATGATAATGATGTTGTTAACTTTTTCTCCTACTTGTATATTGTTGAAACTCCATTTTTCATGCCCATGAGTATTCGGCCATGTAAGAAGTAAAGGCTTAAGAGAGTTTTAAATCTAGGGCTAAGCATGCTAAGATTGTTCCTAAGACAAGGTATGAAGTTTTATGCCATGATTGTATGTTAGTTATAAATCTTATTTCATGCTTATAAAGGTTCGGTTATGATGAGATTTGAAGTCTAGGAAAGTTTAAACCAAGGCTAGGAATCTCATGACTTTCTTGATAAAATAATATGGAACTAGTGGATGTTTTTATGGTTACTTGTTACATAGAATTTTGAGTACATGTAACTTTCGGCCACACTAAGTTTTAAAGCTAGTATGTGTAGATTTTTTTTAACTAAGTTTACTAATGTTGTTCCTTGTTATGATGTCATGAAAATTGTGTAGGGTTTCCATGCTTTTAGGCCATATGAAAAAACAAAAAAAAACCTAACTCACATGTTTCGGCCACCTTTGGATTAAAGGACTAGGAAAACATAGAACCCAACTTATATATGTTCATGATGCTCCTTGTGGTAAGTACTATGAAATGTAGTTGTGGTTCCATGCTCTTATGCCACTAGAAATGTAGTTCATGCTTGTTAGGGTTCGGCCAATACTAGTGCAAAGGCCTAGAGAAATTTTGAAACCAACTTACATTTGTTCATGATGTTTTTGTGATAAGTACCATGAAATGTAGTTGTGATTCCTATGCTCTTATGTCACTAAAGATCTAGTTCCATGATTTATATGTTTCGGCCATTACAAGTTTAAAAGCCTAGAGAAAACTTAGAACCCAACTTATATATGCTTATGATGTCTTGTAATATATGCTATGAAATGTAGTTGTGATTACCATGCTCTTATGCCACTAAAAACCTAATTCCATGAGTTATAGGTTTCGGCCACCTTGAGTTAAAGGGTCTAGGAAGTTTGGAATTTAAAACAAATATGCTTATGTTGTTTCTCATGAAAATGTATAAGATATTGGCTTAAGGTTCAATACTTCCATGCTACTTGTAACCTAGAAGGAGACATGTTAGGGTTCGGCCATGATAAGTTTGGGAGCTTAAGGAACTTAGAACCCAAACTAAATATGCTTAAGTGGTTCCTTATGAAATATGATATGATATGAGCTTAGGGTTTACATGTTTGTATGTTATTTAGAATTTGTTTGCTCTACATGAAAGGTTTCGGCCATGAAGAATTTGAAAACTAGGAGGGCTTAAAAATTTAGGTTAACATGCTTATGACCTTTATTATGCTAGTATGTGAAGATATCATGAGATTTTTATATTTGTATGTTGTCTAGATATCATGCCTCTATTCATGACTTTCGGCCATATGGGTTTAGTGACCTAGATGTACCTCACATGTTATGAATGAATCAAGAGATGTTATTTAATGATTCAATGAATGGTTATGTCTTTTAGGATAAGTGATATGCTCTCTTATGTATGCTTATGATTCATGTATGTGCTATGTGCTCAATCATGCATGCTTTAGGATATGATAAAAATGATATGTTCATTATGCAAGCTTATGATTCATGCATGTGTTGTGTGCCCAAATATGCATGCTTATGATATGCTAAGTGATATGTTCATGATGTATGCTATGATTCATGCATGTGCTGTGTGCCCAAATATGCATTCTTATGATATGCTAAGTGATATGTTCATGATGTATGCTATGATTCATGCATGTGCTGTGTGCCCAAAAAAAAATGCATGTTTTATGATATGTCAAGAAACATGATATGCATGTAAGAATAAGAACTACGATATGTATGACATGCTACTTTACTTTATGTATGGCTTGTACCAAGGGTGGGCTCCATAAGCACCCCGGGGTCGATGGACTAAGAAACGGGCCTCGTTAGGGATGGACTCCTAAGTGCCCCTAGGTCGATGGACTAAGAAACGGGCCTAGTATGTATGCCTTGTAGGGTTCAAGACTTGCTACCTTGGGCCTACATAGGACGCGCATATATGTATGTGGTACAAGCCGGGGCCCCAATCATGTTGAGATTATGTTTAAGTATGTATTGTATAAGTTTTCAAAAGACATGTTGCATATGTTGCATGATATATGTTTAGGAATTTACCATGCTTATACATTATGATTATGCCATGATACTTTATGTTATGTTATGATATGCCATGATATGCTCTTGACATGATACATTTGTCATTATGCCTTATGACTTGTGTTTTTAATATGCTTTACGGTTTTTGTGAGTAGGAAAGGAACTTACTGAGCCATGAGTGCTCACAGCTTACTTTCTTGTACCACAGATAAAGGCAAGAAATTGATGGACTAGGGGAGCAGCAGGAGGGGCTAGAAGGATGTGTGCGGTAGTGGACTGGCTAAAAGAAATGACCTGCTTTTATTTAACAAGAAATTTACCATGCTGATGTTTTTACCTTATGACTCCATGACCTTAAGTATGTGTTTGGGTATTTAAGACTCAAAAATATGATAGGTATCCTTTGTGGTTCTTTTATATCTATGGTGAATTTTTAAGTAAGAAAATGTTTTTTAAATTCTCTAAGTAAGACTTCCGCTGTGTTAAGTATGTATGTGTCGCAAGTAACCCCCGTCGCCTTAGCAGGAGGGGCGGGGCGTTACAGCTTGGTATCAGAGCTAGGTTAGCCTTTCCACTACACACATGTCAAGCCTCTATCCTGCCGCTCCAAGTAAGATTTTATATGCTTAATGTAAAATTATGTTTTGATGCTTTAATATTATGCATGTTTACCTATTCTTTGTTTTAGTTAATTTAATGTTTGATGCTTTAATATTATGCATGTTTACTTATTCTTGATTTAATCTAATTTTTTATGCTTTAATATTATGCATGTTCTCTGATTTAGTTTAATTTAACTTTTGTCAATACTCTAATATTCTGCATGTTTAGTTATACCTTGAATTAGGATAGGCATGCATGATGGTAGGATAGGAATAATAATAACCTTATGACGGCGAATAGGGATAACGATAATTTGTTGTTGTTTAATGAAGATAAGCATGGCTAGGAGACGTACTACCCGAGCATAGGAGACAGTAACTCCACCAGATCTGACTCAGGTAGTCACCGACCTTCAACGCTAGATCACGGAACAACAACAGATGATCACGACTTTGATGGGTCAACAAGGAACCCCTACTACCCCACCAATAGTTCAGAATGCAGTGCCCATTGTGCCACTAGTTGCACCAGTACCACCGGTAGCCCCTGCCCCAGTGGTTCGACAGGAGACCTATTTGATTCAGTGGTTGAGACTTAAACCGGAGAACTTCTCGGGTACTTGCGAGCCGTGGGATGCCCAGGCCTGGTTCAAGACCGTAGAAAGCACAGTGGAACTTTTGGACTGGCCTGAATTAGAGAAGATCAAATGTGTATACTTCTGCTTCTCCGGAGATGCGAGAATGTGGTGGGAAAGAGTTAAAGCGAAGAGGCAAATTAATCTGATGAATTGGACGGACTTCGAGACAGAGTTCTTCGAAGAATTCTTTCATACGCAAGTGACGAACTGACATTACGACGAGTTTACCGAGTTCCGACAAGGTGATTTATCAGTAAACGAAGCAGTAAAGCGCTTCAATCGACTAGCACGCCTTTGTCCTGAATTAGTGCGTACAGAGAGAGAAAGGGTCAGACTGATGCTAAAGATGCTTCGACCCGAGATAGCACTGAATGTGGCCGGCGGAGTTAATAGGCCGCAGACTACAGAGGAATTAGTCAGCAGTGCACTGATTACGGAGCATTATCAGAAAGCGATGAAGGAGAATAAAGGTCAGACACGAGCCGAGGGACAGAAACCTCAGAGTACTAAAACAGGCTGGAAAGGAACGTCTACCGGAAAAAGAAAGCAGTGGGACAATGCAAAAAGTGGGTCAGTAAATAAGCAACCGAGATACCCCCAGTGTTCTATTTGTGGGAAGCTGCATTCCGGATTGTGTCACAAAGGTACATGAAAATGCTATAATTGTGGACAGGAGGGGCATTTGGCCAGAGACTGTCCTACTCAAATGCAGGCACCATTCCAGCAGAACAACCAGAACAGGGGTGCCCCTTCACAACTACACCAGATGCAAACTGCTATAGAAGGGACTTCAATCAGCCAGGGGAGATTGGAAGCCCCGCCAGCAATGACGAATACCAGGGTTTTTGCGATCACTAGTGAAGATGCGGCAAACGCCTCTACCGTCGTTACAGGTCAGCTGCCTATTTTTAATCAGCTTTCTTTAGTATTATTTGATACTGGGGCAACACACTCGTTCGTCTCAACCCCATTTACAAAGAAATTGGACATACCACCTCAAACCCTAAATGGTACATTCTTAACAACCCTACCATCCGGGGAAGTTATGCCGTCGGAGCAAATGCTGCGGGTCGTACCTATCTGAATCGCAGACAGAGAACTCTACTACAATCTGATAGTACTTGATATGCGGGATTTTGACATTATACTGGGCATGGACTTCTTGAGCAAGTACGGCGCCTCAATCGAGTGTCGTAATAAGAAGGTAGTATTCCGACCTGAAGCTAAACCGATGTTTGAATTTATTGGGGAATCTGGGAAAGAAACTGAAAGATTCTTATCAGCGGTAAAGGCACGAAGTATGGTAGACGAAGGTTGTAATGGATTTCTAGCGCAAGTGGTTGACACAAGACAAACTGGAAGTCAGAAACTAGAAGATGTCAGAGTGGTGTGCAACTATCCGGAAGTGTTTCCTGATGAACTACCGGGATTAGCACCCGACAGAGAAATAGAATTTACGATTGAGTTAGTCCCAGGTACTAAACCAATTTCCAAAGCACCTTACCGAATGGCACCGACGGAGTTGAAAGAACTTCAAGAACAGCTACGAGAATTACTCGACAAAGGATTTATTCGTCCTAGTCACTCTCCATGGGGAGCTCCGGTACTATTTGTGAAAAAGAAGGATGGGTCTATGCGAATGTGTATAGATTACCGAGCACTAAACAACACGACAATCAAGAACAGATACCTCCTTCCGCGGATCGATGATCTGTTTGACCAATTGAAGGGAGCAACTGTCTTCTCAAAGATTGATTTAAGGTCCGGCTATCATCAAGTGAAAGTGAAACAAGAGGATATACCGAAGACAGTCTTTCGAACAAGATATGGGCATTATGAGTTTGTAGTTATGCCCTTTGGAGTGACAAATGCTCCCGCTGTTTTCATGGATTTGATGAATCGGGTCTTTTCGGCGTATCTCGATAAATTTGTGATTGTCTTCATTGACGATATTCTCCTCTATTCGAGAACCCAAGAAGAGCATGCCGAACACCTGAATATGGTATTACAGATCCTTCGAGAAAAGCGACTATATGCAAAATTCTCCAAATGTGAGTTCTGGCTTGATCGAATATCATTCTTGGGTCATATTATCTCCAAGGACGGAGTAATGGTGGATCCGAATAAGATTGAAGCAGTAAGCAACTAGAATAGGCCAAAGAACGCCAGTGAAGTCAGAAGTTTTCTTGGACTGGCAGGCTACTACAGGAAGTTTGTAGAGGACTTCTCCAAGATAGCAGCCCCGATGACCGTTCTCACCAAGAAGAATAAAAAGTATGAATGGACGGACGACTGCGAGAAAAGTTTTACGGAACTGAAACGGAGGCTGACCAGTGCTCCGATTCTTACTCTTCCGGAAAGCAACAAGGACTTTGATATGTATAGCGATGCTTCCTTCTTAGGACTCGGAGCTGTACTCATGCAAGATGGCAAAGTCATTGCCTATGCCTCTAGACAACTCAAAGAACATGAAAGGAACAACCCCGTTCATGATTTAGAGCTAGCAGCGGTGGTCTTCGCTCTAAAGACGTGGAGGCATTACCTATATGGGGCTCAGTGCAGGATTTATACAGACCACCAGAGTCTGAAATATTTCTTCACGCAGAAAGACCTGAATATGAGACAACGCAGATGGCTCGAGCTAGTCAAGGACTATGATTGCGAAATCTTTTATCACCCTGGTAAAGCAAACAAGGTAGCCGATGCACTCAGCAGGAAGTCCGGCACTACCTGACGAAGCTATTTTAAGTTCGAGGACGAACTTTCTATGAGGTATGGGGTACTGTAACACCCATAAAATTATGAGATAAGTATATGAGTGTTATTTGCTTTAGAGCCTAAAAATTTGAAGAATCAAAGAGAAAAAAAAAAGAAAAATAAATAAGAGAAATAAAAGAAGAGGTGAAGGTTTGAACCTTGAACCTCTCACAAAGGATAGAAATAAAATTATGTATGATAACCACTAGGATAATGAATAATATGTGAATGGGAAATGATGGGAATTGTAGTTAAAAGTAAAGCTAAAATTTAGTGAAGGAACAAAGGGAAAATCAAGTGGCTTCTTTCTCTTGTTTACCTCTTGGTTAAGGAAAAAGAGTAGCAAAAGACAAGTTGTCCTTCTCCCTTTCCTTCTCTATTTTCGTGGGGTTTAAGAGGATAATAAAGAGAGGAATTTAGGGAAGGGAATGAGGACATATTCTCATTAAGAAAATACATGCATGAGATAAGGAGGAAGGGAAGCAAAGTTCATTTTGGTAACTTCCACCTACTTAGCATAAAAAGGAAAGGAACTAAAGGTTTTCATTTTTTTCCTTCTCCCTCACCCTTGCCGAGACTCTAAGCCTCCTCCCTCATCTCCACAAGCCAAGTTTAGGTTTCTCCCTAAGAGAAAACTAAACTACAAGAAGGAAACTTCAAGGTGTACCCTTCCAAGCAAGAGAAAATCAAAAGGAGTGCTAGAAGAAGAATCCCCCTACTTCCTCTTCACCAAGGGTACCATTTCTTTAAAGATTAACAAGTGATTACTAGGTAAGCTTCCCCTCACCTGTGGTACAATAGTTTGTATGGTTTTTCATGGAGTTAGATCGCTTAAAAACCTAGGACTTGCCCTACGAAAATTCGGCCAAAAGAAGAAGAAGAGTTTAAGAAAGTTGTAATTAGATATGCTTACTATCTTTCTTGTGATATGTATTATATGTAAAAGGTTAATCTAAGGTTTCCATGCTAGAATAAATGATGAAAACTTAGATCCATAAGCTTTAAACTCTCGGCCAAGCATGAACAAGAAGACTAGGTAATATTAAGACTCAAACTAAGCATGTTTCCTTATTCTTGAGTTATGTACCCTATGATAATGATGTTGTTAACTTTTTCTCCTACTTGTATATTGTTGAAACTCCATTTTTCATGCCCATGAGTATTCGTCCATGTAAGAAGTAAAGGCTTAAGAGAGTTTTAAATCTAGGGCTAAGCATGCTAAGATTGTTCCTAAGACAAGGTATGAAGTTTTATGCCATGATTGTATGTTAGTTATAAATCTTATTTCATGCTTATAAAGGTTCGGTTATGATGAGATTTGAAGTCTAGGAAAGTTTAAACCAAGGCTAGGAATCTCATGACTTTCTTGATAAAATAATATGGAACTAGTGGATGTTTTTATGGTTGCTTGTTACATAGAATTTTGAGTACATGTAACTTTCGGCCACACTAAGTTTTAAAGCTAGTATGTGTAGATTTTTTTTAACTAAGTTTACTAATGTTGTTCCTTGTTATGATGTCATGAAAATTGTGTAGGGTTTCCATGCTTTTAGGCCATATGAAAAAACGAAAAAAAAACCTAACTCACATGTTTCGGCCACCTTTGGATTAAAGGACTAGGAAAACTTAGAACCCAACTTATATATGTTCATGATGCTCCTTGTGGTAAGTACTATGAAATGTAGTTGTGGTTCCATGCTCTTATGCCACTAGAAATGTAGTTCATGCTTGTTAGGGTTCGGCCAATACTAGTGCAAAGGCCTAGAGAAATTTTGAAACCAACTTACATTTGTTCATGATGTTTTTGTGATAAGTACCATGAAATGTAGTTGTGATTCCTATGCTCTTATGTCACTAAAGATCTAGTTTCATGATTTATATGTTTCGGCCATTACAAGTTTAAAAGCCTAGAGAAAACTTAGAACCCAACTTATATATGCTTATGATGTCTTGTGATATATGCTATGAAATGTAGTTGTGATTACCATGCTCTTATGCCACTAAAAACCTAATTCCATGAGTTATAGGTTTCGGCCACCTTGAGTTAAAGGGTCTAGGAAGTTTGGAATTTAAAACAAATATGCTTATGTTGTTTCTCATGAAAATGTATAAGATATTGGCTTAAGGTTCAATACTTCCATGCTACTTGTAACCTAGAAGGAGACATGTTAGGGTTCGGCCATGATAAGTTTGGGAGCTTAAGGAACTTAGAACCCAAACTAAATATGCTTAAGTGGTTCCTTATGAAATATGATATGATATGAGCTTAGGGTTTACATGTTTGTATGTTATTTAGAACTTGTTTGCTCTACATGAAAGGTTTCGGCCATGAAGAATTTGAAACCTAGGAGGGCTTAAAAATTTAGGTTAACATGCTTATGACCTTTATTATGCTAGTATGTGAAGATATCATGAGATTTTTATATTTGTATGTTATCTAGATATCATGCCTCTATTCATGACTTTCGGCCATATGGGTTTAGTGACCTAGATGTACCTCACATGTTATGAATGAATCAAGAGATGTTATTTAATGATTCCATGAATGGTTATGTCTTTTAGGATAAGTGATATGCTCTCTTATGTATGCTTATGATCCATGTATGTGCTATGTGCTCAATCATGCATGCTTTAAGATATGATAAAAATGATATGTTCATTATGCAAGCTTATGATTCATGCATGTGTTGTGTGCCCAAATATGCATGCTTATGATATGCTAAGTGATATGTTCATGATGTATGCTATGATTCATGCATGTGCTGTGTGCCCAAAAAAAAATGCATGTTTTATGATATGTCAAGAAACATGATATGCATGTAAGAATAAGAACTACGATATGTATGACATGCTACTTTACTTTATGTATGGCTTGTACCAAGGGTGGGCTCCATAAGCGCCCCGGGGTCGATGGACTAAGAAACGGGCCTCGTTAGGGATGGACTCCTAAGTGCCCCTTGGTCGATGGACTAAGAAACGGGCCTAGTATGTATGCCTTGTAGGGTTCAAGACTTGCTACCTTGGACCTACATAGGACGCGCGCATTTATGTATGTGGTACAAGCCGGGGCCCCAATCATGTTGAGATTATGTTTAAGTATGTATTGTATAAATTTTCAAAAGACATGTTGCATATGTTGCATGATATATGTTTAGGAATTTACCATGCTTATACTTTATGATTATGTCATGATACTTTATGTTATGTTATGATATGCTCTTGACATGATACATTTGTCTTTATGCCTTATGACTTGTGTTTTTAATATGCTTTACGGTTTTTTTGAGTAGGAAAGGAACTTACTGAGCCGTGAGTGCTCACAGCTTACTTTCTTGTACCACAGATAAAGGCAAGAAATGGATGGACTAGGGGAGCAGCAGGAGGGGCTAGAAGGATGTGTGTGGTAGTGGACTGGCTAAAAGAAATGACCTGCTTTTATTTAACAAGAAATTTACCATACTGATGTTTTTACCTTATGACTCCATGACCTTAAGTATGTGTTTGGGTATTTAAGACTCAAAAATATGATAGGTATGCTATGTGGTTCTTTTATATCTATGGTGAATTTTTAAGTAAGAAAATGTTTTTTAAATTCTCTAAGTAAGACTTCCGCTGTGTTAAGTATGTATGTGTCGCAAGTAACCCCCGTCGCCTTAGCAGGAGGGGCGGGGCGTTACAGTGCACACATTCTTGGGATCAAAGTCATAAGGGATCGTAAGAAAAGGATGTTGTGTCTATCTCAAGCTTCATATATAGATACAATCCTTACTCGTTTTAGCATGCAGAACTCCAAGAAAGGTTTCTTACCTTTTAGGCATGGAGTAGCTTTATCTAAAGAGATGTCTCCAAAGACATCAAAGGAGATAGAGGACATGAAGGCAGTTCCTTATGCTTCGGCTGTGGGAAGCCTAATGTATGCAATGTTGTGTACGAGACTGGATATCTGCTTTGCCATAGGCATGATTAGCAGATATCAGAGTAACCCTGGATAAGGACATTGGACTGCTGTAAAACATATATTGAAGTACCTGAGAAGGACTAGAGATTATATGTTAGTTTACCAAGCAGATGATTTGCTCCCTGTGGGTTACACGGATTCAGACTTCCAATCAGATAGGAACAACAGTAAGTCTACATCAGACTATGTGTTTACTCTAGGAGGTGGAGCCATTGCATGGAGGAGTGTTAAAGCAGAAATGCATATCAGACTCAACCATGGAAGCTGAGTATGTGGCAGCCTCTGAGGTAGCTAAAAAAACTGTATGGTTTAGGAACTTCCTAATAGACTTAGATGTGATTCCTGGTTTGCCCAAAATCATCACAATTTATTGTAATAATAGCGGTGCAGTTGCAAACTCGAAGGAACCACGAGCCCATAAGGCAAGTAAACATATAGAGCGTAAATACCACCTGATACGAGACATCGTCAAGCGAGGAGAAGTTGTTGTCGCCAAGATTGCATCAGCAGATAACCTGGCAGATCATTTCACTAAGGCCCTTCCAGCGAAAGCTTTCGATCGGCATGTGGAGGGGATGGTAATCAGATGTATGGCAGCAGACATGGAAGTTTAGTCTTTTAGTGTAAGTGGGAGATTGTTAGAGTGTATACTAAAAGTCTGACTTTTGTAAACATTTATTTTGAAATAAAGAATCATTTTTGGTCAAAAATATCTACATTTATGTTAAGTGTAGATTGTTCAATTAATTTATATCATAGATAACATGGTGTGTGGTGTCACACACAGAAGATCATGTTATCAGTTATTTATAAATTATAAACAGTTGCTCATGACTAAGATGGAAAGAAACAAACTGTTAGAATAGTCGTAGTGTAATTAGGTATTAGTTTATCTTGACTAATAAATTACACTAGTACACTCTAAGTGTATTGAGTAGGACCATTTAAGGCAAGTTCTTTTTATACCGACTTAATAAAAGAACAAAACCTTAGTTATTATGGAAGTGTGTGCTCTTAATCCTAATATAATAACAAGCACATATATTTAATATTTATTTTTTTGACTTATCAAAGGGTGAGATTTAGCTCGATAAATCAATAGGCCCGATAAGTTGGGAAATGATATTACTTATAGTGTGTGTTGTTGATTATAGAAGAAAACTGTGTCCTAGTTATCTAGGTTGAGAATGTCCCCAAGAGGAGCTCATAAGGATTGTCATGTTAAACCCTGCAGGTGGACTTAGTCCGACATGATAATAAAGTTGAGTGGTACTACTCTTGGAGTTAGATGCTAATTAAATGAGTTGTCAGTAACTCATTAAATTAATGGGCATTCGATATCTTAAACACAGGGAGATTAACACACTTATGATAAGAAGGAGCTCATAATGTAATTTGGGATTAGTGCGGTAATGCAATAATAACTCTCTAGTGGAATGAGTTATTATTGATGAACTTGAGTTATGTGTTCGAGGCGAACACGGGATACTCAAGCTCATCGGAAGGCCAAAACCAATTTCTCCTCTAGGTCCCTGTCGTAGCCTCATTAGTGCCTTATAGTCCACTCATGAAAGCCCTTCTTGGTGTCCAAGAAGGGGTCGGCCCATGGCTTGGTGACCAAGCCAAAGGGGTCGGCCAATCTCCTTCACAAAGAGGTCGGCCCTTTGCTTGGTGTCCAAG
Organism: Zingiber officinale; assembly: GCF_018446385.1. Taxonomy (NCBI): domain Eukaryota; kingdom Viridiplantae; phylum Streptophyta; class Magnoliopsida; order Zingiberales; family Zingiberaceae; genus Zingiber; species Zingiber officinale. The sequence continues at coordinate 120,531,838 of NC_055987.1, forward strand.
CAAAGAGGGGCTGACCATAATAAATTCAAATAGGAGGGGTGTTTTGAATTTTTAAAATCTTCTCTTTGTAGAAATCTACAAGTTGTAAAAGAGAGATTTTAAAATTATAAAACTTTCCATATTTGAATCAGGCCACATGTTTTAAAATAGAGTTTTAAAAGTTTTAAAACTTTCCTTATTTAACCATCCTCATGGTTTTTTAAAAGAGAGTTTTAAATTTAAAACTTTCCTTTTTTGTAACCATGTTAAAAAAGGAAATTTTAGAAGAGAAGTTTTAAATTTTAAAACATGGTTTTAATTTTTGAAACTTTCCTTTTTTTAACATCCACAATAGGAAAGAGAGCTTGTAAAATTTTATAAGAGGATTTCTTCTTTTATAAAATTTTATAAAAAAATTATTTTTTTTTCTTGATGATGTGGCCGGCCACCCTTGCTTGGTGCCCAAGCAAGGGGTCGGCCAATCAATCCATGAATGATGATTGAATCAATCAAGAGGAAAGAAAAGGAAAAATAAAAAGGGAAAAGGAAAAACAAGAGGAAGATTTTAATTTTTTGTAAAAGTCTTACCTTATTTGTCTTGGGCAAGTAATATAAAAGAAGGGGAGGGGAGGCCTCATGAGAACACAATTCTTATTCTCTTGTTGGAGTTCTTCTTGTGGCCGGCCCTCTTCCCTCTTCCTTTCCCCTTGCTCTCTTTTCCTTGGTGGTGGTGGTGGCCGGATTTTAGAGAAGAAAGAAGAAGGCTTTGGGTGGTGTTCATCTTGGAGGATCGTCGCCCACATGACGCCCAAGGCGAGGCGAGGAATACGGCAGAAGATCTCAAAGTTATTAGCTTACAAATAAGAGGTATAACTAGTAATTTTCTTCCGCATCATACTAGTTATTTTCTTTGTAAGAATTTCAAACACAAGAGACATTAGATTCTAGTTTTTCGAGTTTGTGTTTTTCTTTTGTTTTTCGAATTTGTGATTCGATTATTCTTTTTTGGTTAAACCTAGAGTTATATAAGGAAATTAAATATTAGCTTTCCTTAAAAGGCTTTGTCTAGAAAGTGGTGGTTGCTCCCATATCCAAGAAGGCCTAGTGCCTCGCCATGTTTAACCTGGAAGCCAATTTTAGAAATTAATATTTAATTAAATTTATAACATAGGTGGATTTGCATCAATAGTGTTAAGTTCCGCTTGCGATCCAAATCTAAACCATTAAGAATAGATAAGTTAAATTGGAATTAATAATGTTAAGTTCCATTTGCGATTCCTAATTTAACTTCTAAAAAACACAATAGGTTGTTTAGGAAAGGTTCGACACTTGTACAAAATTTTTGTACAGTGGAGCCGGTACGATCTTCCTAGGACCAACCAACACCTGCAAGATACGTTAGTCCCAAAAATACCCTGCAAAATAGCGTTAGCACATAATAACACTAAACATGAAAAGTCTGATAGTCATGGACTATCCGGTTTCTGACTTCAGATTTCCAGCCGAAAACCCTAGGTCGAACCGACGCCTACTGTTCCCTCTTCCAGGGAACGCGTCCTCACCTACTCCACTCAGGAGAAGTTACCTTTTGCCAGTTCGGTCTTCTACACCGACTGGACTTTTGCTCAGCGTCCAATGCTTCCAGTCTTCATGTTGGACGTCCAGTCCACGACCCGTCCAGACTTCCACCTGGTTCGTGACACCAGGATTTCAACCTAGAGTTACCTCCCCCTAGGATTTTTGCCCGAAGCTCTGACCTGCCAAGACTTTTCACCTAGGGTTACCACCCCCTAGGATATAGGCTTACCGCCTCCTAGGATTTTCCACTTGCCTAACCGTAGCTAGGACTTTTGCCTAAGAAACCTTAGGAATTTCTTGCAAAGCTCATTCAACATATCAGATAACAAAACACATTAACTTTGAACCCTTTGACATAATCAAAACATAGATTCGATCGTCGGATGCTTCCTGCATCAACAATCTCCCCCTTTTTGATTATGGCAACACGGTTCAAAGTTAAGTAAAAATATGACAACAATATAAGGAATTTTAAGCATAAGAATAAATGTAATGAAGTAAAACAAACTTCCTTATGCTCCAAAAAAAATTTCTTATATTCCCCCTTACTTAACTTTGACTTTTCTCTCCTCCTTTGACATAACTCAAAAAGAATAAGTAGAGAGAAAAAATAGAAGAATATTTTATTTAAATCTAAGCTCTCCCTGAAGGGTAGCACTTAGCTAAAGTTTTTATTTTGAAAATAATTGTTTTTGAGAAAACTTAGTTAAGTACTTAGCTTAGTGGGGTTTTCATAAAAACATAGTTAAGTACTTATCCAAAAAAACTTGGCTTGAATAACATAACATTTTCAAAAGTATTTTGATTTTTCAAAGAAACTTAGCCAAAATTTTGAAGATAATTAAAAATTTAATTATTAATAATTTGAAATTTAATTAAGATTTGTAAATTATAATTTTATAAATAATGATTTTGAATTATGATTTGAAAATTATAGTTTTGTAGATAATGAATTTGAAAATTAAAATTTTTATGATTTGAAAATAATTATTATTTAAGATATTGAATAAAAAAAATCATTTGATATTTTGAAATATAATTTAAAAGATTTTTTAAACTAATTTTAAAATAACTTTAAAATAATTTTTTAAAAGATTTTAAAAGGATTTTAAAATAATTTTAAAAAGATTTTAAAAAGGTTTTTAAATGATTTTTAAAATATTTTTAAAATGATTTTTTAATAATTTTTAAAAGGTTTTTTAAATGTAATTTTTAAATGATTTTTAAAATAATTTTTTAAAAGGATTTTAAAATACTTTTTAAAGTAACTTTTAAATGATTTTTAAAAGAATTTTTTAAAAGGATTTTAAAATAATTTTTAAAGTAATTTTTAAAAGAATTTTTAAAAGAATTTATTAAAAGGATTTTAAAATAATTTTTAAAGTAATTTTTAAATGATTTTTAAAAGAATTTTTTTTAAGGATTTTTTAATAATTTTTAAAGTAATTTTTAAAATAAGTTTTAAATGGATTTTAAAATAATTTTTAAAATAATTTTTAAGAGGATTTTTAAAATAATTTTTAAAAGATTTTTAAAAAGTTATCCTAGATCAATCTCACCCTATTCTAACTTATCAATCAAAGAACCTTATGTAATTTTGTGAGATAGTTATCTTTAATTTCGATTATATCTAAAGATTAATTTACATTTGAGTTAGACTTAGGTTTTCCAATTAGTCAATTAAATACACATTTCAAGGATCGACTCCCAGGCTGTGGCGAGGCACTAGGCCTTCTTGGGTATGATATCATCCACCACTTCTAGATAGAGCCTTTCAAAGAAATTATATATTTAGTTTCCCTTTTGAAACCCCTAGATTTAACTAAACAAGTGTAAATTACGCCTAGGTCCTTAATCTAACCTAGTCTAAACATGCATATTACAAAGAAAAGAAAATAAACAAGCATCAAGTAATTTTATCTATTTATTAAGATAGTTTTTCTATCGGCTCCCCCTGAATCATAGCCTCGATATGGTCTATCAAGGTAATGTACTTGATCCTTGGGGACCCAATATTGTCCAAGTCCAACTTGATTAACCAAGTTTGACTTGGGGACCCATGCTTGAACTATTTTTCTATTAATTCTATTAACTAGGGATAAATATGATTTGTACTTTCTTTTAGTTTTATATCCAAGTCCGGATTTGTTATAAACTGCTCGCTATTTTCCAAGAATCAGATCAAGATTCTTGGAACCCAGGATGAACCGTTCCAACGTGTCCTTGAGTTCTTTAACTTGAGTTTTCAAATTAGAATTTTCTTCCTCAAGTTGTTGGACTTGAGTTGAACTTCCAATTTGAACTGGCTCAGTCAAAGAACTCGAGTCAGTCGCTTCCTTAAGGGTTGTTACCTCCTTTTGGAGTGACTTGACTCGGACGTTGGATTTAGCCAATTTCTTTAACAAATAAGGAACTAAGTTTTGTAAATCATCTAATTGAGTCTCGGCGAGTAGAGAACTTACAGTGGGGTTAGGCCCTTCGGAAATGGATACGGATTTATGGCTTCGCTCGGACTCGGTTTCTGATTCTCTCTCGGTTTTTGAATCAGACTCGGTTTCAACAACATATGCTTGCACTGGTAAAGCGAGGAAGCTTGTCGGTTCTTCTTCGTCGGACTCGGATTCATCTGATGACTCGGACCAAGTTTCCTTCAACACTTTCTTTCTTCGTTGTTTCTTATTTGGACAATCCGGCTTGTAGTGCCCCTTTTGGTTACAATTGTAGTAGGTGACTCCAGGCTTGACTTTCGTGTTCGTTGGAGTCGCCTTTTTCATTTTGCATATCTTTCGTACGAGCCTTATTAGTTCGGAGGTAATCTCATCATCGTTTTCTGAGTCTGATTCGTCTTTGGACTCGAATTTGGTTTTGTGCTTTGTTTTAGCTTCCCGGGTTCTTCTTGTACCTACAATCAAGGCAATACCATTCTTGGCTGGACGTTCATTAGTCTGTTCATGCAATTCGAACTCGAAAAAAAGTTCATCTAGTTTAATTAAAGATAAATCCTTGAAAACTTTGTAAGCATCAACCATGGATGCCCATAAAGTGTTCCTCGGAAAAGCGTTAAGCGCATACCTTATTACATCGCGGTTTTCTATTCTCTGGCCGATTGTGTGAAGACCGTTCAGCAGGTCTTGGATATGCGCGTGAAGTTGACTCGCCGTCTCTCTTTCCTACATTCTTAAGTTATACAATTTATTAAACAATAAATCACACTTGCTTACCTTCGTGTCAGGAGTGCCCTCGTGCAGCTCGATTAGTTTTTCCCATAGCTGTTTCATGCTTGAGAATGGTCCGACTCGGTTTAGTTCTTTTGTCAGCCCACATTGTAGTATGCAGGTTGCTTTGGCATCGACTTCAACTTTCTTCATTATCCTAGCATCCCAGTTGATGCATAAGACTAGTTCTCCAGTGTCGTCACGTGGAAGCTCGAGACCGGTTTGGATAATGATCCATATCTCGACTTGTGTCTTGAGGTGGTATTCCATCCGGTTCTTCCAATAGCCAAAGTCCTCGCCAGAAAAGAGTGGCGGGCGGACTGTGTTGTAGCCTTCTTGATGAGCCATTAATCAAAAACAGATATCTAGCACACACAAAAACAAAAAAAATTATTCCAAGACTTGGTCTTGCATTAGTAGTGTGAGAGTAAGAATAAAAAATAAATTATGATCTCGAGCGGTGTTGCACCGACTTCGAGAAAAGAATTCGATTACGAAAAACTAGATCGAAAGACGGCAAGAATACCGATTCTGATCGACTCCGAAAAATTTAAAAACACCACGAAAAACGTGCTTGACTGGTGGTTGCACCAAATCGAAGCGACCCTTCTCTGATACCAATTGTTGGATCGAGAAGCGCTAGAGGGGAGGTGAATAGCGCTCGTGGCTTTCACTTTTCGTAATCGAAAACTCAACGAGTAACGCAGCGGAATAAAACAAAATACACACACAGAAAGACCCAAGTGTTTTACTTGGTTCGGAGCCTTGGGCGACTCCTATTCCAAGGCTCACGCTCGTTGAGCGTTTACTTTGGGTAATCACTATAATATCGCGAAAGAGTACAATTATGAAAAAAGTACAGCTGAAAATTAAACAATACCGACAACCGAATTAAGAAATGGAAGCTCTGGGTCGTCGGGGACTTGTAACAGCACTTCTGGGTCTCCTTGTTAGCAGCACACAGGAGTAAAAACACTTGAGAATTGATGATTCAAGGCTGCTGGTCGAGACCCCTTATATAGCCTGCTGAGGGCGCCCTCAATCCCCCTTGAGGGTGCCCTCATCCGCGCTGAAATCGCAGTGCGGATGAGTGCTGAACTTGTCGCAGCCTATCCTCTTGAAGGCACCTTCATTCTCCTCGAGGGCGCCTTCAAGCTGTCCAAGGTGCCTCAAGCTCCTTTGAGGGCACCTCTAGCCTTGCTACGCGCGCTTCTTCTGCCTTGCGCCCGAGGCGCCTCCAAGCTCTATGAGGGCACCTCGTGTACTGTTCATCCGAGACTTAAGCTTGCTCCTTTGTACATGCAAGATACGTTAGTCCCAAAAATACCCTAGAAAATAGCGTTAGCACATAATAACACTAAATATGAAAAGTCTGACAGTCACGGACTATCCGATTTCTGACTTTAGATTTCCAACCGGAAACTCTAGGTCGAACCGACGCCTACTGTTCCCTCTTCGACTCGTCCTCACCTACTCCACTCAGGAGAAGTTACCTTTTGCCAGTTCGGTCCTCTAGACCGACTGGACTTTTGCTCAGCGTCCAATGCTTTCGATCTTCATACTGGACGTCCGGTCCACGACCCGTCCAGACTTCCACCTGGTTCGCGACATCAGGATTTCAACCTAGGGTTACCGCCCCCTAGGATTTTTGCCCAAAGCTCCGACCCACCAAGACTTTTCGCCTTGGGTTACCACCCCCTAAGACCTAGGGTTACCGCCCCCTAGGGTTTTCCACTTGCCTAACCACAGCTAGGACTTTTGCCTAAGAAACCTTAGGACTTTCTTGCAAAGCTCATTCAACATATCAGATAACAAAACACCTTAACTTTGAACCCTTTGACATAATCAAAATATATGTTCGATCGTTGGATGTTTCCTGCACCAACAGCATGGCACTGAAGGCGTCTTCTATGAATAGTGCAAAGGCACCTTCCATAGCATAGAAGACGCCTCGGACACTATTCACGCAAGGCCTTTTGTGCTCCTTTTGCCTTGTAAAATATGTTAGTCCAATAATACAAAGTATACCGTGTAAGATAAAGTTTATCACAATTATAGTAAGAAGTAGTAATTAAATCATGTCTCCCCGAGGTCAGAATCTAGTTAGGGTTTCAATTTAGATTTCCGAAATAGACCTAAACTAGATTGACGCCTACCGTCCCTTCGAACGGGGGCACATCCTCACTTAATCACTCTCCTCCTGTGACTTACCTCTACTTACTAGGTGTAGAGTTACCTCTAGAATTACACATCCGAACTTTGGGAATCAAACATCCTGCCCTACCGGAATCGCACATTCGATCTTCTCCAATCGAGAATCGCACATCCTAACCTACCAGAATCGCACATCCGGTCTTCTCCAATCGAGAATCATACATCCTGACCATTGCCAGAATCCTGCATCTGAACTTCAACTTGTCAAGAATCGAACATCCTGACTTACCAGAATCATACATTTCGTTTTCAACCAATCAGGAATTAAACATCCTGACTGGGTTTAGTCAACCCTGCACACTCAATAACAAGGTTAGATTATGACAACACATAACTTAACTCACTTGTCATTCTTCAAAATCTGGGTTAGACCATTAGTACAAATTGTACAAACACAGTAGACTGGTAAGTATGGCAGTCGACTAATATCAAATCATTGGGGTGTAATAGTCGATTTTTTCATAGAGGTCAGTCAACTGGTAACTTTACCAGTCGACTAGTGGCGAGAAATACAGCTTGTATTTTCTCTCAAGCTCTATTTAATAGAACTCGGGATGGTCGGCCATGGTTGACGAAATAGAGGTGGTTAACCCCTATTAGTAGTCTTCCAAGCTCTCTTCTGATCAAGCGTGCTTGTGCGAGGTTGTGTCGAGATTTATCCACCCACAAGGAGCTACTTGAGCTAGCTGGAGTTTTTTTGGGAGTCATCCACCAACGGATTGGGATTGTTCACCTTACAAATAAACGTGAAGTAGGAGCCCTAATCTCCTAACTGCGTTAAACACAACGTGTTGATTTGTTTTCTTGTTTATTGTCTTCTAAGGTTTAGCTTTCTACTTGTTAGTTTATTTTTGTATTTCGCTGTGCGCTAACAAGTTATAGGAAGTGAACGCCATGGGTGATCAACTATTCACCCCCTCTAGCTCTAGCCAAGCATAAAGGTCCCAACAAATTATGCTTTAGTTATGCAATGTTTATACTTTAGTTATACTTATGTTAATGCATTAGTTATGCTTATGTTTATGCTCTATTTAGGTTTTAAAATTATGCTTCAGTTACGCTTATGATTACACTTTGGTATGCTCATGTTTATGCATTAATTATACAATTATTCATGCTCTGCGAAAAGTAGGTTCACAATTGTGCTTGCAAATAAGGAAAATATGTTTACATTCATGCTCTAGTTAAGTTTATACAATGAAAGCAGCTAAGGGATAAAATTAGTTAGTGTAGGTTCTCCCATTAGAATACATGGTTATAAGAATTAATTAATGCATATTATAATTTGAATGTGATGAGTTTTTAGACTCATAATTCTGATTGTTGTAGGAGATGAGACACGTGAGATAGGGGCTATGACCAGTGAGTAGGTTTAGGACAAAGGCAGTACAACCTGAAGACATTTCAGCTCAGGTTATGCATTATTTAGATATTTTCTTTAGGAAGTATAAATTATGGAACTTGGTGACCAATACTAAATATTTACTAGTGGATAACTGTTTTGAGAAATATTTAGGTACTTTTGATAAGTTTGAAATTTATGTATGGATTCAACTGTTTCCATGTTCTGGATGTTCAAAACAAAACACGACTCATTTAAGATAGCTTAGCGGATGTTTCAAGCAAAGTGATGTAGGAAGGTGTTTTTGAACTCCTTGAAGCAAGTGATAGATCTGACCGGCAGTCTGTCGAATCATCTTTGTGTCGAGCTTGAAAGAGTGGTCAGGAACACTCGATACTTTATTACGTCGCTATACTGATGCAGTAGGGTGGCGTTTTGGAATTTATGGAGGTGATCCTCCGGGTCATTACTACCTTCGTATTCCATTATAGATAGGGGCTTATAACTCCTAGGCGGCTTCTTGTCTAGCACTTCTTGAGAGAAAGGCACAATGGCCAGCTATTTAGGTGTTTCTCGAGTAGTTAAAGCTTTACCTCTGTTCGGGTCCCTTAGGGGCGAGTTCTTGACCGAAGGAGACTGAGACCGCTCAATTTTGGTGTTCCCTTCTCCAAACGCCCGATAAAGTGTCCAGGGGAAGTCACATGGCTACTTCCTCTTGGACTTTTCGTCCGCGATGGAGGGCCCATCTCTCGAGGCCACAGGTGCACGTAGCGAGTGGGAATCCATAGTTTGTTTTTCTGAGGCCACTAGCATCTTGGCCTCCTTGAATAGCTTGTATTCCCTAGGTGTCATAGTGATGTTGATTTTACTGATGTCCTCCATCTTCACGTTCCAGAACAGGTGAATATGTTCTCACAAATGTCGTCAAATTTGATCCTATCCAGATGCTAAGACGGATAGAGGGGGCCAGTGACGAGGGCAAGGATGTTGACGAAAGAAGACCCGAGCTTGGGATCAGTGGAAGCCAATGGTACCCTAGAAGTACCACAAACCAAGCACCAGGAAGTGTTAGAGCGAGAACTAGGGAAGAAGTCTCTGGTGCAGGTTCGACGCTCAAGTCAGAAGGAGGCCAAACTGAAAAAGTATGAAAGTAGAACTGCAGTAGATGCGTGTGTATAAGCGAGCATGTAGATACCTGGCCAACTGAGAGGACCTCCCTTTTTATACTACCTTTGTGACCTCCGTAATCATTAGACATCATAGAATGTTGGGTGTCAGAGTATGTCAGGGGATAGAGGATCTATAACGGACTTCCATTGGTAGAGGAAGGTTCCACAGTCTATATGCGATAGAGTATTGGAATATTCCATGACAAATAGCTATTATTTTTTGATAAGTTGTTGTGATTTCCTGACAACTTCTCTTAGTAATAGTTTAGCCAGAATGGAATCAGCTGGGAGAATGAGGGGGTTGAGCCCTAGGGGCCCGACCGGGTTAGAGCTAGTCGGGAGAATGAGGGGACTGAACCTTGGGGAACCGATCGGGCTGGAACCGGCCTGCAGAATGAGGGGGTTGAGCCCTAGGGGCCCGACCGGGCTGGATCCGGTCTAGAGTAAAGGAGCAGACTACCTTGACGCGTATTCTTTGACCCTGATTACCACTTCCTCTTAATTTTTGACTTCCTCATCATCTTGACCATTAACCTTATGTTATCCTGGGGCCACCTTTTATGCACCGTATCATATGCTATAGTGCTTCTCTATATAAAATAATATTTCTTTTTAATCTTTCTGATTAAACTCTCTACTATTACAAATATAATAATAAAATAATGGAAGAGAGATATAAAAAATTAAAGATAGTAAAAATTTTAAGATGTAGTGTATAGTGAAAAATAATTATAATTTAATAAAATGTATAGTTTACTTTAAATTTTAAAGATATTATAAAAAAATTGACTTGAATGTTCTAACTATTGTATAAGTTGTAAGTAAATTGCTTTCCCCCCTTCCTCTTACACTGCACCGCTCCCCCTCCTCTCTCTCTTCTTGTCAAATATCATTTCTACCCTTTTTTCTTTGTTTTTTTGTTCTTTCAATTTTATTTAATTTTTATTTATTTAATTTTTAAAATTAATTTTATTTATTATTTTTCATTCATAGTTATATATTTTTGAATTTTATTTAATTTTTATTTAATTTTATTTTTTAATTAATTTTATTTATTATTTTTTTATTCTATTTAATTTTTATTTAGATTTTTTTTTTTAAATTAATTTTGTTTATTATTTTTTTCATCAATACTTATATATTTTTTAATCTTTATTTAAGTTTTATAAATTTCTTCTCCCACCTCCTCTGACACAGCCCCCCTCCCTTTTCAGATTTTGTCTCCCATATAAATAACCTTTATATCCCTAACTTCTTACTTATAATTTTTTTAAAAAAAATATTTAATTTTTATTTAGTTTTATTTTTTTAATCAATTTTATTTATTATTTTTTCCATCATTTTTTTTATTTTATACTCCTATTTTTTCCACTTTTATTTAATTTTTATTTAATTTTATTTTTTAATCAATTTTGTTTATTATTTTTTATCAATTTTTTTTATATATAATTTTTAATATAGTTAGAATCTCTCTCTTCCTTTAAATTACTTTCCTAATTTGACACTTAAATTATCTCCATCCAACTCTTAGCACATGTCAGAGCCTCCCCTCTCTTAAAATTACCTCTCTCTAGCTCTTGACACATGACACATGTCAGAACTTCTCACTATCTTTAAATTACCCACCCTCCAACCGACATATGTCAGAATCTCCCCTCCCTTTAAATTACTCACCCTCCAATCCTTAACATATGTCAAAACACTCATCTCCCTTTAAATTATCCTCCTTCTAACCCTTGACACATGTCAGAACCTCTCCTCCCTTTAAATTGATTAAAATTTCTATTTTTATATATTTTCTTGTATTTTTTTTTATTTATTATTACATATACTCTTCATTTGAAAAAAATATTTATTCGTAAGCTATAAATTTTTATCTTGATCCATATTTTTATACTTTTAAAATGTATATCCGCTACATTAACGGCCCCCTAATATCAGCCCCACGGATATGGAGGGAGGTACATGCAGGTACACAAGTGTCAAGTGCATGGTGGGGTAAACCTCAGATCGTCATGGTGGGGTAAACCTCAGATCGTCAGTTCCTGAGAAGAATCGACCCCTGGCCATTACGTCAGAGATGTCATGCACCTACCGTCTGTGCTACACCGTTTTTAAAATTTTTATACTTTTAAAAAAAATTATAAATAATAACTCCTAAAATCTATAACTAAACAATAAATAAAATATTATAAACATATAATAAAAAATAAATTATTCAAAAAGAATAAAATTGATAAAAAAAATGGATAAAAAACTGATTAAAAAAACAAAACCAATAAAAACAAAAGAAATAAAACTTTAAAAAAAATGAGAATAAGGAAAAGGTATAAAGGTGAAAAATTAGGTGGGGTCGAGAGGTGAGGATACTAGGGAGGTGGAAAAAGCAGCTTCCAAGTTGTAATTCAAATTTACTTGACACCATGCAGGAGAGGAAAAACTATGAAAGGAATCACCTTTAAAAAAAAAGGAAAGCAACGCATAAAGTTGTGTACAAATGCTACTTGTATCTGCTATAAATTCTAGTTTGCTAAAAATTGCTTACGCAGGCTGAAGGTAGATATGAACTTTAGACTTTAACCATACTGACAACATAAGATTGCTCAGCACAGATTATCTCAGCAAAGCATGACGAATTTTACTGGCTGAATTGACACGGTAACTAATATTTTGATGGATTATTTTAACTTTTGTACTTTTCATTTTATATGCTCTCGTATGGTGAAAGTTTGATTCATATCTTACTTTACTAATTTGGATTCGTTTAGAATTTTAATACAATTCTTTCTATATTTATAAATTTATTAAAAATTATTCAATTATTATTAGTAAGGGATCGAGAATCATGTATTAGGCTTGAGCTAAATCAAAGTAGTTTAAAGGCTTAGTCAAAGTGGAGCTAAATCTAATCACATCTGAGTCCTCCATCAAAGAGAATTTAGGTAGCGTTTAGTTCTTTTTTAGGAATCGGAATGGAAATGAGTATCATAGTATTGTGAAATGAAAATAGGTATAAGCTTGGGTATCATTCTTAAAAATAATATTTGGTTAGTTGAATATTTTCAATCAGAATGAACCTAAATTCCTTTTTTTACCTTTAGTGGAAAATAAGAGAAAAAATTAGATGGAAGAGAAAGTTGAATGTGAGAGAAACATATGATGAGAGAGAATGATGAGAGAATGTGTGATGGGAAAAAATGAAGAGAAGGAAAATGTGATGAGAGAAAATGAGGAGAGAGAGCGTGATAGGAGACACTGAGAAGAGAAAAAGTATGATGAGAGAGAAAGTGTGTTGATAGAGAAAGAATGATGGGAAAAAATGAAGAGAGAGAAAGTGTGCTCAGAGAAAATGAGAGATTGAGGAGAGAGAGTATGATGAGAAAATGTGATGAGAGAGAAAATACGATGGGAAAAATAAAGAGAGAGAAAGTGTGATGAGAGAAAATGAGGAGAGAGTGTGTGATGGAAGAGAATGAAGAGGGAGAAAGTGTGATGAGAGAAAGTATGGAGAGAGAGTATGGTAAGAGAGATTAAGGAGAGAGAAAGAATGATGAAAAAATGAGGATAGAATGAAGAGAGAGAAAATAATGAGAGAGTGTATGATGAGAGAGAATACAGAGAGAAAATGGTAGAAAATGTGTGATGAGAGAAAATGAGGAGAGAGTGTGTGATGAGAGAGAAAATAATAGAGAATGTGTGATGAGAGAGAATGAGGAGAGAATGTGTGATGGAAGAGAATGAAGAGAGAGAAAGTGTGATGAAATAAAATATGAAGAAAGAGTATGGTAAGAGAGATTGAGAAGAGAGAAAGTATGATGAAAAAATGAGGAGAGAATGAAAAGAGAGAAAATAATGAGAGAGTGTGTATAGTAAGAGAGAATACAGAGAGAAAATGGTAAAGAATGTGTGATGAGAGAGACTGAGGAGAGAGAAAGTATGTTGAGAGAGAAAATGTGATGATAGAATGAGGAGAGAGAAAGTATGATGAGAGAGAACAAGGAGAGAGAATGAAATGAAAGAAAAATTAAACAAATATATTAAGGGTATTTTCGTCTAAAATTTAATTCTTATTCTCATTCTATTAAAACCCAAAGGAGAGGGTGAGTTTCATCCATACCCAAGTTTTTGAATTTCATTCCAAAATCTTGATTCCATTCCTATCAATCAAATACAAAATTTAAAAATAAATCAATTCTCTCATTCCTAAATCTCTAAATCAAACACAACCTTAATCATCCATCCTAGATGTTCATTTAAGATCTGATTGATTCTAAACCATGCATTTAAATGTGGGATGATTTAAGTCATCCATTCTAATTTAGTCATCCTGCTTCCTGCCCATCTATTGGGCTGTGTAATTTTAATCATCCGTTCATATTCTATCTCAGCCGCTTCATCAGCTCTGTACTAATCAGAACCGTCCGATCAGACTTGAGGAGCGACAATGCTTCACTGGCAAACGCGCGGGGATCTCTGCTTCTCCGTTTCATCTTCGATCGCGCATCATCTTCTCCACCCGACACCTTCATCCCGGACGCTGGCTTCCTCCTCCATCCACACCACCAACGGCCGGCGATCCCAGCCATCTCTACCTCATCACGGATGCATCTTCTCCTTCATCTCCAACCAAACAGATCACCCTCCGCGCGCGCCATCGAACAGAGCTTCTCTCCATTTCGCTACCGCCATCCATTGAAGCTCCTTCCGATCCTTGGGGTTTCTCTCGGATGTGAACACAGAATTCGATCAGCCAAAGCTCCGGTAGTCTCCTTCATCCGGCCAGTTCCCATCTCTGATCCGATCAGCCCTTAGCCTTCATCCGCAACTCCGGGCAGCAGCTCTTATTTCTTCCTATCAGTTCGCAGCAACTTCACAGCCAGTCTTGGTCGATTCTTCATGCGTTGATGTTCTCGTTTGATGGTTGTGCTTATTGATTGTTAGTGCGTGTATAAGAATTAACTTCCATGCTTAGAATTGCACAGACTAGGATAAATTCAACTCACGCTCGCAACTTGTTTGGTGAAATGTTTCTTCCATTCATTAGAGTTTATTTGATGCAATTTCTTTACTTTAATGTCATGCAATGCTTGTGTGCTTGATGTTTGTTATATATAGATTTTGTTAAATGCTTTCCTTTATGTTGGTGTTCTTCATTGGATGCAAGAAGACTAGGTTAGCTTAGGATGTTTACTTCATATTTCCCTTTAATTCACTGCAATTGTAGTTTAGATTAGATTAGGATGCATTTCACTTGTTAGCTTTAGCATTTGAAAATCCAAATCCACTGTCAAATAAATTGATCCTAAGAACTATCAATCTATTATCTACCTTCCTTGTGAGAGACGATCCGAGTCATCTCTATGCTACATTAACTTAGAAGGGTTCAATTCTTTATTTTGAATTGTAATCGTGGTACGATACATGGTTATCAACAATCATCCAAATTCATTCTTGTTCCGGTTTGCTCTTCAAAAGAATGAACACTGTCTGCAAGGAACAGTTATTGAACACACTTCCTCTATCAATAGAAAACCCATACTTTCAAGAAGATGAATCATAGTTTTACTCAGAAGATGGGTGATAATCATTAATAAATTCCAGCAAATATGCGATCGATCTCAGACATGGAAGGTTTTATTGTAGTCTCTACGAGGTCACAGGAGCAAGTGGCCCTAGGACACCAAAAGAATAAAAATCCATGTAAAGTCAACATGGATTAGGTTCAACACATGTTATTTTAGTAACAGGATTAGTGAACTGTGAAAGCAACTCATTTCAAGATTGCCACCAAAAATGTTGTTATGTTAAAATTGCTAGGAAAGAGGTCTGCCCATATTTTCATATGCTCAACACTTCCACCTAAATTACAGCAGCATGAGCTAGACTAACCATTGCTAAGTACATAGAAAAATATGTGACTGTCAAATAGAAGACTAAACCAAGCCCAACACCCGGACGGAGAAAATTTTAATTACTGAGATTAGCAAGATTGAAACACAACCGGTTATTATGGCACCATGTTGAATATGATTGATGGGCACTTACCCAAAAACATGCAATTAGGAAGCACCATCTTACACTTGTATTGATAGCAAATACAAATCGAATGAAGATTAACACATACAACAAATGGAAGAAAATTTTCACAATTTTATGCATTCGAAGTTGAAACAAGCATGAAATAGTCTATACGTTCGCAGATAGTGTAGCCCTCTGTGCTCATTTCTTAATTCTCAATACTTGCAGATCTAATAAGAACAGAAGAGTGAAATACTGAAATGCAATGCAGATATATCAGTTGGTTCAAAAACAATTTAAAAGTCATGTTTAATAAAATCTTCAGTGGGAGACACTAATAGATCCTGATCGCACTATCTGCAGATAAATTTTGTCCAGAATTGTTATCTGGGTGATCATTGAAAAGTTTTGCTTGTAAATAAGATAAATTCAGTTTGGATGAGTCATATAGTAAGTGTTTGCTTCTCCTGCTCATTTTACCCTAATTTGTATGGTGGATTAAGCTCTAACAATTTGAGCCCATCCTAAAAAAAATTGGAAGACAGGAAGAAAGGGTTACTCGCCGTTCAAGTAGCCGCTCACAAACCGTCTGCACGCGAAGCTGCCGCTCGTTGCCATGGCCACGTAAGGAAATCCCTAGAACTGCTTAAGAAAGCTTGTTATGGATTGCCGCAACTAGAAAGTATTTACTGAACAACAACAACAGCCAAGTCTTTTCCCACTAGGTGGGGTTGGCAAAAAAAATTTACTGAACAGAAAAAAAAAATTATACTTACCTGGCGAGCAGAGATTTCAATGCGGAGAGCGAAGGAGCGGAGAGGATACGGCAGTGCTGCAGCGCGAGAAATTGGGAAAGTTTAGATTAAACCAATTAAATAATTTTCACTAATCTATTTATTAATTTATGCATAACATTTATAAAATATATTCTTATAAAAGGTCTAATCTGATATTTTATTTTCTAAATTAATCATTTTTAATAAATATCATTATAAAGTATTTATAACTATTTTTTTAATAAGTGTTCTAAGTAAAATTGTAGAATTAAGTCTATATGAATGGACTAAACCTAATTGATTCACATGAGTGAACTTAATCTTTATAAGATGAGCTTATATTTGATTAGCACACACAAAACTAATTGTTATTAAAATAACTAAATCTAAATAAGTAATATAATACTTCAATGCATATAAAAAGAATTTTGATTAAATATATTTGGATTTAATGTATAGATCCATTAACATGATTCATTAACATTAATGGGTTATTAATGATAAATGAGCTTTAAGGTGGATAGTCTCTATAGGATAGGCTTGGTATATAAAGAAAGATGTTCATGAATTAGGACACATTCTAGAGCTTCTTCAACTTCCTTTCTTCCCCATTGAGAAAGAACTAAAGATTGTCGCAGCCCACTCTTGTAGAAAGCTATTCCGCACTAGTAGGAACACTAGTGGCAAGTAAGAAGCGATAGCTTTGCGATGGATTTAGGTCAACTTGTGCTAGCTATTGTTTCGGTTTTTCATTGTGCTTTAGAGATTGATAATAGAAAAATCGTATTGTAAATGCATCCTTTAGTTCATGTATGATGTATTATAATTCTAACAATTGGTATCAGAGTTTAGGATTTGCTTATTAACAATTTTTAAGGCATAAGGATTATTTTTCAATGTTTTGGCACATATATATCAATTTTTACATTTGATTCTTTATGGATGAGCAAAATTGATATATATTCGTTGAATGTAGCATGGATAGATTAGGATTTAAACTATGAATTGAGTTTTTCGCATTATCCGTGATGAACAAGATTGGTGGCACGAATGCAAGGATGAAAATCATGTCCAAAAATTAGATTCTTCTGATATGATGTTCCCAATCGATTGAGAGTCGCGAATTTACAAACAGAGGCTTCCCAAATAGATCAGCCAATCGATTGACGTAAAGCTCAATCGATTGGGATGCTCAAGTTCACATACAGATGGGTTCAAAATCGATCAGTTGATTGATTAGAGCTTACCAATTAATCAGCATGAGGAGTCAATCGATTGGGATTGCTCGATCGCAACGAAGGTCCCAAATCAATTGGGTGATCAATTCGAGTTCCTCAATCGATCACCATGAGTAGTCAATTGATTTTGGAATCGTTGGAAGTCCACAGGAGGGTTTCGAATCGATCTACTGATCGATTGGTGTTCACCTATAAGGAAATTGACAAAGAGCTTTTGAATCAATCGACTGATCGATTGAGATTCACCAATCGATTGACGTTAGTAAGGAAGCCCACGGAGAGTTTCTGAATCAATTGGTGAATCGATTGACATTAGTCAATCGATTAGTTAATCAATTGGGATGGATGAATGAGCGATTAGAATCCTTCTAGATTGATCAGTGGATCAATTCATGTGTCAATCGATTAATTAATTGATTAGCACACGTGTGAATCGATTTACATTCATTCTAGATCAATTAATAAAGGTGTTAATCGATTAATATCTAATATTAATCGATTGATAATTGAATTTAACTCAGTTTTCAATAGTTTCTTCCTGGATTCTTCTTCGCTCTTACTACTTATTCAAACATATACTATCTTCAAAGAGAGAACTATTGGGGAGGCTAGGAGTATTAGTATGGAGGGGTATATATTCATGCTAAGGGTGATTGGTCCAAAAGAAAGTCATTCTTATGTCAGTTATATGTTTAAGGAAGCTCACAAATTAAGTTAATCTTCTTAATCATACACATAGTGTGTCAGCCCAAAGAAAGGGGTACTATGTCGCTAATTAGACGTATTGTGAGTAATGCTAGAAAACATAAGTTAACTAAGGAAGCTCATGAATAAAGTATCACATGCATAATGCATCGCCCTAAAGGAAGGTGAGTTATGTGGCAGATAAAGGTAATAATGAGTTATTTAAAAAGCACTGGTAGCAAGTTACAATTTAGTCTAAAGACTTAATGTAATGTTGCATTAGATATTAATGCCCATATAATTACATGTTTTGTTTGTTACATTTTGTTATTGCACAACTATAAAGATACATGTCTAATTTATTAAAATTGAGCTATATTCTTTGCTTTTTATTTATGTAGTACTCTCAATATCTACTAATTTGAACATCCTCGTGCTTATTGGCACAAATTTTGGACAATAGAAAGAGCATATTACATTTTTATTAGGCTGCATGGATCTAAACTTTGCATTTAGGCATGATCGCCATGCACCTTTAACTGATGATTCTACTGCGAATCAAAAGGTGAACTTTGACAAGTAAAAGTGATCTAATCGCATGAGTCTGATGATCATGAGAATATCAATTCTAGAAAGAGCATATTATATTTTTATTAGGCTACATGGATCTAGACTTTGCATTTAAGCATGATCACCCTGCACCTTTAACTGATGATTCCACTGCAGATCAAAAGGTGAACTTTGACAAGTGGAAGTGATCTAATCACATGAGTCTAATGATCATGAGAATATCAATTCCAGAATCACTTAGGGGTTTGATAACTAAGAAGGAGGATGCTAAAATCTTCCTTAAGGGATTAGCAAACCAATTTGCCTTAAATGAAAAGGTCGAGACTACTACACTTCTCAAAAAGTTAGCATCTACGCGGTACACAAGGAAAGGTAATAATATTAGGGAGTACATCATGGAGATGTCCAATTTGGTTACAAGGCTTAAGACACTAAAGTTAGACATATCTGAAAGTGTCCTTGTGAACCTTATCTTAATTTCTCTACCTACACAGTTCACTCTTTTTAAGATTAATTATAATACTCAAAAGGAGAAATAGACATTAAATGAGCTCATAGCTCAGTGTGTACAGAAAGAAGAGAGATTGAGATGTGACACATCTTAAAGTGCTCACTATGTATCCTTATTTCAGTATTCGAACAAGAAAAAGAAGGGTGATGGTAAGAGTAAGGGAAAACAACTTGCAGTGATTGGGGCTTCAGGGCATAAGGTGTAAAAGCAACAAGATCCGAACCCAACTTATTTCTTTTGTAAAAAGAAAGGTCATCTGAAGAAGGATTGCCCTAGAAACGCCAACTAGCGTGCCAAGAAAGGTAAACTTCTCAACTTTGTTAGTTCAAAAGTCAACCTAGCTACTATACCTAATAACACTTTGTGGATAGATATTGGTGCAACTACTCACATAAATATAACTATGCAAGCTTGTCTCATGAGCCGAATGTCAATTGATGCCGAAAGATTCATCTATACGAGAACGGGCAAGAAGACAAAAGTAGAGGCAATAGGTGTATTTAAAGTTTGTTTGGGAAACAATGTACTTTTGAATTTGAAAAATACATTTGTAGTGTTGTCTTTTAAACTGAACTTAATTACTATTTCATGTTTAGACAAATCTGGATACACTTGTTCATTTAGAAATAAAAGTTTAGTATCTTTTGAAATTCTATCTTATGTGGTGCTGGTTCTTTGATTGACAAACTATATAGATTAGACAGTGAAACTCATATGGATAATATTGTGATACATATTATAGGTGTAAAGTGTGGTGCGACAAATGAGAATTCATCCATATTATGGTATAGGTGTTTAGGACATATCTCTAAACAACGTCTAGAAAGGTTAATGTCATAAGGAATTATCGATTCCCTTGATATGTCAAATTTTGAAATTTGCATTGAGTGTATCAAGGGGAAAACAACTAACAAAAGTAATAAGTGTTCAAGGTGGAGTAATGGCGTCTTAGAGTTTATACATACTGATATATGTGGATCATTCTCTAAAATTTCTTGGAATTGTTAAGCATATTTTATAATCTTTATAGATGATTATTCCCAATACGGATACTTGTACCTTATTCATGAGAAATTGCAATACTTAGACATGTTCAAAATCTTCAAAGTCAAAGTTGAAAATCAACTTGGTAAGAAGATTAAAGTTGTAACATCAAATCGTGGTAGTGAATACTATGGTAGGTCTGACGGATCAGGTGAACAATGTCCTGAGCCATTTGCAGATTATCTTACTGAGTGTGGTATCGTATCGCAATGCACTATACCTGGGACACCTCAAATGAATGGTGTAGCAGAGCAACGAAATCGGACCCTTAAGGATATGGTGAACAGTATGATTATATTTTCTTCTCTACCAGAGTCCTTGTAGGGTGAGGCATGTTGGTTGCTACTCGGAATATCGTACTGGTTTTCCTGTACAAAAATTTTGTACAAGTCCTGAACCTTTCCTAACAATCTATTGTGTTCTTTAGAAATTAAATTTGGAATCGCAAACAGAACTTAATATTATTGATTCCAAATTCAACTTATCTGTTCTTAGAGATTTAGACTTAGATTGCAAACGATGTTTAACATTATTAATCCAAATCCACTCATGTTACAAATTTGATAAATATTAATGTCAGAGATCGGCTTCCAGGTTAAACATGGCGAGGCACTAGGCCTTCTTGGGTATGGGATCATCCACCACTTCCTAGACAAAGCCCTTCAACGAAATTCAATATTAATCTCCTTATAGTAACCCTAGGTTTAACCAATAAGAACAATTGAATCACAAGTTCGAAAAAAAAAGAAACACAAAATCAAAAACATAAATTCGATAGCCTAGAATCATTAGCCTCTTGTGTTTGGTATTTTAAGATCTAAACAAAAGAATGAACTAGTTATGATGCAGAAACTAATAACTAGTTATACCTTTTGCAGCTTATAGACCTCACGATCTTCTGTCGTATTCCTCTTCTTACGGACGTCGTGTGGGCGACGATCTACCGAGATGAGAATCCACCCAAGCCTCCTTCTCCTTGTAAGTTTCGGCCACCAACAATCTCCTAGAGATGAAGAACTTCAGCCACCAACTAAACTCCAAGGGATGCTTTCTTTCTCTTCTTCTTCTCCGCAAGCAACCGGCTACCAAGATGAAATAAGAGCTCCAAGTGATGCCGACCTCAACAAAAGGAGAAGAGAGAAAGAAGAGAGGAGAGGGCCGACCACCACCAAGGAAAGGAGAGGAGAGAAATAGATGTGTTGTTCTGAGGTGAGGCACCTCTACCCTCTCTTTTATATTCCTTGGTTTTAGCAAATAAGGAAAGTTTTAAACATAATTAAAACTTCCTTATATTCCTTTGCCAATGATCAAAAGGAAAATTTAATTAAAATTTCCTTTTATTCTTTTAATGGCCGACCCCTACAAGTCTTCCAAATAAGGAAAGTTTTAAACACAAAATTAAAACTTCATAATTTGTTTCCGGAAATTTTTAAAATAAAAATTTCTCTTTTAAAAACTCCTTTCATGGTTGGTTATAAAAGGAAATTTTTATAAATTAAAATCTTTCTATTAAAACATGTGGATGATTTCAAAAAGAAAAGTTTTCTCCAAAATTAAAATCTTCCTTTTAACTACAAATAAGGAAAGATATCAAACTTTTCTCTTAATCCTTTTGTAGAAACTATAAAAGGAAAGATTTAATTTTAAAACTCTCTTTTAAAATCATGTCTTCCACATTAGGAAAGATTTTAAAATAAAATCCTATTTATTTTTATTGTGGTCGGCCACCTACTTGGGCTCTAAGCTAGGGCCGGCCACCACTTGATCCATCCATGGGTTATCTTGGTCGGCCCTTGCTTGGGCTCCAAGCTTGGCTTGGGCGGCCACCTATGGATGGGTAAGAAGGTGGGTTTATGTGGGTATAAGACTTTATAAATAAGAGGTTATGACAGGGACTGCGAGGAGGAATTGGTTTTGGTCTCCCGATGAACTCGAGATTCCCGTGTTCGCCCCGAACACCCAACTCGAGTTCATCAATAATATCTCATACCACTAAAGAGTTATTATTGAACTACCGCACCAATCCCATATTACATTTATGGGATCCTTCTTATTATGAGTGCATTGATCTCCTTATGTTTAAGATATCGAATGTCCATTAATTAAATGAGTTACTGACACTCACTTAATTAACATCTAGCTCCAAGAGTAGTACCACTCAACTTCATTGTCATGCCGGACTAAGTCCACCTACAGAGTTTACATGGCAATCCTTATGAGCTCCTCAAGGGGACATCATCAACCTAGATTATTAGGATACAGTTTCCTTCTATAATCAACAACACACCATATAAATAATATTATTTCTCAACTTATCCGACCTATTGATTTAACCAATAAATCTCACTCAATGATAAATTAAAGAAATAAATATTAAGTATATGTGCTTGTTATTATATCTGGATTAAGAGTGCGCACATCCATAATAACAGAGATTATGTTCTTTTATGTAGTCAGTATAAAAGGAACAACCTCAAATGGTCCTGCTCAATACAAACATAGTGTACTAGTGTAATTTTATAGTCAAGATAAACTAATACCAAATTACACTACGACTATTCCAATATAAATGTAGACATTTGACCAATGTGATTTTTTATTTCAAAATAAATGTTTACAAAAAGCTAGGCTTTTAGTATACACTTTAACAATCTCCCACTTATACTAAAAGACTATGCTGTCATAAACGCTGTTGATCCGGTGGTAAAGTGGAACTCGGATGGTAGGGCAGCCAATGACACGTTGGAATCAGAGTCAACACGGCCAACATCTAGTGCCCGGCCGAGTAGTCGGCGTACCTGCCCGAGCGGTAGTGCGATAGCCTAGCTCAACGCTGGGTTTCTGACGCTCAGAGGCCGAGCGTAATCCCCGCTCGGCCGAACGATAGACATTGCTCGACCACGCGCGGCAGGGCAGAAGCAGGATGAAGCACTAGGGGGCAAGCAGGCCTCCCACTCGGATCAGTCACTCCAGCAGCAGTATAGGGGCTCGGTCGAGCAAACTCCCTGCTCAGCCTCGCAGACGACAAGAAGAGCAGGAGGGAATATCTTCTTCGGGGAAAGTGCCACCGACAAACGGCATGGTTGGCGGCATGGTAAGGCAGAGAATCGTACGGTGGAAGTTTCCACTGTCACGTCAGGGATATGCTCGGTCTGTTAAGGTATGGCGTCAGGCGTGCTTTTCTGACACACTCATTGCAGGTATGCTTTGATAAGCATGCACGTCTTGGTAAGCATGCACACACCTTCAGGGAGCCCGACCCCCAGACTTCGACGAAGGTATGCGCGATTCATCACTGTAGCTGCATTTCTCGTCATTCTACTTCGATTTCTTGCTGTCGAAGGCTGACTTGAGCGTCGGAGGGTCATCGCCGGGAACCCCTTCCCGGCTCGATTTTGTGCTTGCAGGTTCTCATCGAAGGTCTACGTCACTCACAGGGCTACGCGGAGTCAACGAGAGCACCACATCCCCAGCGACCGTCGACTCAGCACTCGGACAGGATCAAATTGCCGTCGTCTGTGGGAACGTACCTGAATTCGAGCCGAGAAGATGGAGGAAGTTGGACACTCACATACCGTGACTCTCTCTCCAGAAGAACTCGACGCGCTCATCCAGGCGTGAGCGGCAAAAATAGTAGAGCAACAGCAGAGGACACAAACCGAGCAGCTTGCACAGCAGGCCACCTCGGCATCTAGTGGCCGAGTGGCGTTGGAAGATAGACCGAAACAATTTTCTACTTGGGCGCAGAACAAAGGGCAGACCGGCACGCCAGGAGATGCACCACCCGCGCCAATTCCCTTCCATCGGGCCCTATTCCAGACCCCCTCCGAACTCGCACAGGCCAACCAAGGATCGTCAGCCGATGAAGCACCCGCGAGGGACGTCAAGAAAGGCAAGGCGCCTCAGACTGATTCTTCTCCCAAGCGGATCAATCACCAATTCTCAGAGGCGATTCTGTAGGATCCGCTCCCAAGGCACTATGCCCTCTGGCAATTGGAGAATACAGTGGTGCGACTGACCTGGATGACCATCTCAGTAAGTTTGATAACGTCGCTACTCTACATCAATACACTGACGGAGTTAAGTGCCGGGTCTTCCTCACTACCCTGTCCGGCTTGGCGCAACGATGGTTCCGGAGGTTGCTGGATGGATCGATTCGGAGTTTTAAGGACTTCCAGACGGCGTTCCTCCACCACTTCACAAACATCAAACGCTACCAGAAGACTAGCGTCAGCTTGTTCTTCATGAAGCAGGGGCCCAGAGAAACTCTCCGAACCTACATCCAACGATTCAACCAGACAGCCATGGACATCTCGACAGTTTCATCCGAGACCATGATGCCTTCACCCAAGGGTTGGTCGATGGGGATTTCTTCCATTCGCTCATCCAAAAGTCGCCTCGCGATTACGACCATATGCTAAAGAAGGTGAGCGAATACATCAACATAGAGGAAGCACAAGCGGCCAAAAGGAAGGAGGTGCCGTCAGAACCATCCGTGCCGATTGAAAGGAGGCCACCTATCAGCCACCAGGCCCCTAGAGGGCCTCGAGCTAAGGGGGCCCGACAGCATTACGAGGCCAAGCCGCATGTCATCCAACACGTGGCTGCCGAATGACCGAGGCCGAAGGGAAAGGAATGGACTCCCATGTTTTGTTCCCTACACCAGTCGACTAGCCACAACACCCGCGATTGTCGAGGGTTCGCCCCAGTTGTCTCGCCGATGCCAAGAAACTATCGTCGCTGATCACCCTCGCCCAACTAGCGGCATCGGCACTAGGACGTAGGGCGACGAGAAGTTAGGCGATCATTCGTGCGGCCACATCACGGTGATAGCCCTGGACCTCTCACGAGCGAGCTAGACCATCCGCACGGGAGGAAGAAAATAGAAACAACGCCGCTCGGGGGGAGATCAATATCATAGCAGGAGGACACACCGGCGGGGATTCTAACCAGGCCCGGAAGTCGCATGCTCGGCAGCTAAGGATCCACGCTGTGGGCTGCAGCAAAGAGAAGGCGAACGGGCCCGAGATTAGCTTTGGTCCGAGGGACCTCGAGGGAGTCAAAGTACCGCTTAACGACGCTCTCATCATCAAAGCGGTAATAGCCAATTATACTATTCACCACATATTTATTGACACAGGCAGCTCGGTCAACATCATCTTCAAGAAGACATTCGACCAACTCTAGATTGATAGAGCCGAGTTGTTGCCCATGACAACCCCACTGTACAAGTTCACAGGAAACAAGGTTCTGCCGATCGGACAGACCAAACTAGCCATATCACTGGGAGAGGAGCCGCTCTGGAGGACGTGGGCCACTAACTTTATCGTGGTAGATGCCCCCTCCACCTATAACGTGATCCTGGGGCGCCCCACCCTCAACGAGTTTCGGGTGGTCGTCTCGACTTTTTGTCAGAAAATAAAATTCCCCATCGAGGACCAGGTAGGAGAGGTCCGAGGAGACCAGCTAGCAGCTCGGCGTTGCTACGTGGAAATGGTCCGCTTTGAAGCCAGATCCGCACGGAAGACACCCCGGATCGAGGTAAATGCTATAACCGAGAAACCTTCTACTTTAGTTTATGAGGAAAGGGAGGAAGTGCAGATTCATCCTTACCGACCGGAGGCCACCACCTTCATAGCATCTGACTTGGAGGGGGAACAAAGGAAAAAGCTCATCAAATGCCTCCAACAAAACCATGATGTCTTCGCATGGTCGACGCACGAACTGCCCGACATTTCCCCAAGCGTAGCTCAGCGCAAGCTCCACGTCCGACCGGACGCCCGGCCAGTAAAGCAACGGAAGAGAGACTTCAGTGCTGAGCAGAATCCAATAATCCGAGCGGAGGTTGAGAAGCTCCTGGAGGTCGGCCACATACGCGAGGTGTAATTCCCAAGCTAGCTCGCGAACGTAGTACTCATCTCCAAGACAAACAACAAATGGAGAGTCTGCATCGACTTTCAGGACCTGAACAAAGCATGCCCGAAGGACTTTTATCCTCTGTCCAGAATCGATCAGATGGTAGATTCAACCGCCGTGTGCGAGCTAATATGTACGTTGGATGCATACCAGGGATATCACCAGGTGACGCTCACCCGCGAGGACCAGGAGAAGGTTAGCTTCATCATGGCGGATGACACCTACTGCTACAACGTGATGTCGTTCGGCTTAAAGAACGCTGGGGCCACTTACCAGCATCTTATGAACAAAGTATTCAGGCGGTAGATCGGGCGCAATATGGAGGTATATATAGACAATATATTGATTAAATCGCTCCAGGCTATCGATCTCTGTGCAGATATAAAGGAGACCTGCCATACGCTACGGACGTACGGAATCAAACTCAACCCCTAGAAATGTCTGTTCAGCGCCAAGAGCAGACGTTTCCTAGGATACATTGTGATTGAGCGGGGCATTGAGGCTAATCCCAGCAAGGTTAAAGCGCTACAAGATATGCTACCAACGAGAAACCTAAGGGAAGCGCAACATCTTATCGGTCGGATAACAATTTTATCAAGGTTCATTTCAAAGTCTGCTGACCGGAGCCTACCATTTTTCAAGATCCTACGCCGAGCCACGAAGTTCCAGTAGGACGAGGAGTGCGATCGGGCGTTCGAGGAGCTCAAAGCCTATCTCAACTCCCTACCAGTGCTAGCCAAGGTGATAGCTGGTGAACCCCTCAAGATTTGCCTATCCTCGACCAATCACATGGTTGGCTTGGCCCTTGTAAGGTCGGACGGCGAGAAACATCTTGTATACTTCTTGAGCCATATATTAAAAGACGTTGAATCCCGCTACACCAGTCTCGAGAAACTCACCTTTGCACTAGTCCTCACCGCTTGGAGGCTTCGTCCGTACTTTCTCGCACATACCATCATAGTAATGACCAACAGCCCGTTGAGCAAGGTCCTCCTCAATCCAAAAGCATCAGGACGGTTGATCAAGTGGACCACGGAGTTCAGTGAGTTTGATATTCAGTATCAGCCCTGGACAGCCATAAAGGCACAATCTCTGGCAGACTTCATCACCGAGGTGCAAGACCCCGAGCCCGAAGTCACCTGGAAGGTGTACATGGATGGGTCTTCCACCGGCAAGGGAGTGGGGTGGGAATACTACTAATCTCCCCCAAAGAAGAGCGGATGCAGCTATCTATGCGGCTGGACTACCGAGCAACGAACAATGAGGCCGAGTACGAGGCTCTCATAGCCGGGCTGCAAGCCGCTCGGCACGTGGGCGCCATCAGAGTTCTGATTCATTCGGACTCGCAGTTAGCCGCCCAGCAGCTCCCCGGAACGTTCGAGATCAACAACGCTCGGCTCAGGCTCTACGCCGAGGCCTTCGAAAAGCTAAAAGCCAATTTCCAGGAGGTGGTTATAAGGAAGGTACCCCGAGCGGATAATCAAGCAGCGAACAAACTGGCAAAACTATCCAGCTCCATATCGCTGATTGTCATGCAGCAGCCGATCAAGCAAATGCCCCTTGTGGCACATATCGACCGGATGGAGGGACTCACCTTTCCCAGCGACTGGAGAACGACGCTGATAGAGTTTCTGCGAGCAAGAGCTACGCCTTCTGATTGGGAAGAGGCTCACCTGCTGAGAAGGCGAGCGGGCAAATTCACATTAATCGGAGACCAGCTATACAAGAAAGCTTTCTCCCGGCCGCTTCTCAAATGTGTCGGGCTAGAAGACATCGACTACATACTGCAGGAGGTACACCAAGGCTCCTACGGTGGACATCCGGGCGGCCGTTCGCTAACAAGAAAGATTTTGCTGGCTGACTACTTTTGGCCGACCCTTCAGGAGGATGCCGCTCGGACCGTATCCACTTGCCTGTCCTACCAAAAGTACCACAATCTGTCACACCGCCCGACGGAAGAAATGAAGACGTCCGTGGTATCCTGCCCATTCGACCAGTGGGGCCTGGATATAATGGGGCCCTTCCCCATGGCAACTGGTCAACGGAAGTTTTTACTCGTTGTCGTTGATTACTTCTCTAAGTGGGTAGAGGCCGAGCCGCTGGCCACGATCACCGAACAGATGGTCAAGAAGTTCATCTGGCAGCGCCTTATTTGTCAGTTGGGATCCCGCGCCGGCTCATCTCAGACAACGGAAGGCAGTTTGTCGGTCAGCAACTCAGAGAGTGGTGCGAAGGATATGGCATCCAGCAGGCCTTCACCTCAGTGGCTTACTGATAACCATGATTTGGCTATATTATCTTGATTCATAATGCATATTTTTAATGATCTTTTCATAGCTTAATCTCACATTTACATCATATTTCATAATTACATATGATTTTGGACCTAATTACAAATTAGTCGATTTTCATGGTATTTGATGCTAATATTTATTTATTATTTTGTAGGCATCAAGGGTTTTTGGACTTGGATGAATTTGAACTGAATTCGTGCTCGGATCGGAGTTTTAATGAGACGATCAAGCTCCAGAACATTCATAGCCGTTCATTCAATATTGGAGCAGATCTACACCATCCGTTGCGAATCTAGTCCATCCGACCTAATGAGGAGCAGATCTGAGCCATTGAGGAAGATCCAGAAGTTTTGATCCAGATCTTAGTTCATCCAGCCGTTGATCAAGCCCCGAGAAATCTGGACTGTTCGATAAAATCTGAGGAGGTTTAAATCGTGTGAGAAGCAACAGTGATTCCTAGGCTCAGCTTCCTCGCGATTTCTGCTACAGTGTGTCTTCTTCTCCGCCACGACGCCGATGCTCCCATTCCGATTTCCATATCTGAGAGCTTAATTTCTTCACCGACGACGATCTCCAGCTGCCGGCGTTCATCTTCCGAGGGCAGAGAGTGTTTGAGGGAGGTTTCCCGATTGCGATTTGGGTTCTGCTTCATCGCCGCATACCCGATCGAGGGGTTTCCGATCGGCGTTATTCGCTTCCACCAGAGCTTGAAGGAGGTTTCCAAGAGCTTCTGATCCTGTTCCGATTTCCATGCCGCAGCAAACCTGGGTCGATTTGGCCGTTTGATCCGGTTTGCACTTGACAGAACCTGAGCTCTGTTTTTCTTCGGCTGGTGAGATTACCAGATGAACGTGAGCTTGAATGGAGGTTTCCAAGAGTGATGAACATCACTTGGTAATAGTTGAAAACTCAGAGATTGTTTATTGGATGTTTTAAGGAAGGTTTCCGAAAACATATTTGTTTCACGGCAGATTGTTGAGGTTTGAGCTTGGATTTGGTTGAGGAATGTTTAGGGTTTAGATTTCTTTATCTTTGTTATTGAATTGTTGATGTTCCTGCTCAGATCTGACGATCTGATTATTTCTTTTCATTTTGATTTCTGTGTTAGCTATTTCTGAAATTCTGTTACTGAAATTCTTTTGCAATTCAGTTTTTGTTAGAGTTCTACAATCCGAATTTCATTTAAAGTGTTTGCAATGTATGTTTATTTTGAACTTGAAATTCTGTTTAAGTTATATTGTTAGTTCCGGTTCTTAGTTGGCAATTCCTTGATCTATACTTTAAATGTGTTGTGATTGTGAAATTGGTTTAGTGTTAATTGTTTACCTTCAGTTGTTGATTGTTATTTCTATTCAATACTATGTTGTTTGAGTATTAAAGCTGAATTGTTGAATCAGATTATGATGGTGAATGTAAGGTTATTTCCAGTTCTTGCAATTGTGATGAGGTATTGAATTTGATGGTTATTGTAGTTGAGAATTAAAGAGATAGTAGTTGACTGAATTGATTTAATGTTGCATAAGGAATCAAGTTCAGTTGAAATTCATTTGACGAAAATTCATTTTGAAGCAATTCTAGAATTAGCACACATTTACTAGTTAATCTTTGGAAAAATACGACTTGGGACTGCTTACTACACGTGTTTTATTTAGTTTAGTTGAGTTCCCAATCTTTATCAATTTGGAGTGCCTCGTGACATGTGAAAAGGTTAACACCACTTACCCCTAGAGCAATGGGTAAGCCGAAGTAGCCAATTGGGAGATCCTGCGGATTCTCCGAGTTCGACTCGACCACATCGGGGGCAGCTAGGTGGACGCGCTTCCAGGCGTATTGTGGGCAATCCGAATGACGCCAAAGGAGGGGACGGGTGTCACAGCTTTCCACTTGGTGTATGGGGGCAAGGCAGTCGTTTCCGTCGAAGTCAGAATAGAATTTGACCGGGTGCAATAGTATGACGCGGACAACGCCGAGCGAAGACAACTGGAGCTTGATTTGGTGGATGAGGCGCGCGCCAAGGCGGCCGCTCAGCTGACGGCCTATCGGCAAATAATGAGGCAAAGCTACAACCGACGGGTGATCCCTTGATCATTTCAAGTCGGCGACCTAGTATGGAGAAAGGTGAAATCGGTCGGTGGCGTCGGCAATCTAGAGGCTCCGTGGGCTGGACCGTTCAAGATCGTGGAGAAGCTCCGCTCGGGAGCTTACTATTTAGAAGATGAAGACGGACGGCAATTGGAACGTCCATGGAATGCGAACCATCTCCAGCCGTACTAAGCTGGGTGAAAAGTGTGCCGTTGTATTTAGTGCTGTGTATCTCTTCTTTGCCCTACGCCTTTTGACTGCAGGGTTAAAATCGAAAAGCAAAGGATTGCAAGATCATCGCTGAACGGCTGGGCAACTCGGAAGACCGTCGAGCGGCGACGTTAAACGCCAGAGTCGAACCGGAGGCTATAAATACCCGGCATGAAGACCATCGAGCGGCGACGTTAAACGCCATAGCCGAACCGGCGGCTATAAATACCCGACCTGAATACCGTCGAGCGGCGACGTTAAACGCCAGAGCCGAACCAGCAGCTATAAATACCCGACCTGAAGACCGTTGAGCGGCGACATTAAACGGCAGAGCCGAACCGGCGACTATAAATACCCAGCCTGAAGACCATCGAGAGGCGATGTTAAATGCCAGAGCTGAACCGGCGGCTATAAATACCCGGCCTGAAGACCATCGAGCGGCGATGTTAAACACCAGAGCCGAACCGGTGGCTATAAATATCTGGCCAGAAGACCATCGAGCGGCGACGTTAAACCCCAGGGTCGGAGCAGCAACCATAAATACCCCGCCTGAAGACCGTCGAGCAGTGACGTTAAATCCCAGAGTCGAGCGGCAACTATAAAGCTCCGCCTTTGCATCGTTTCAATCTAACATGGGTCCTCTGGAAAGGAGGCGATCCTGAACTCGATTGCCGAGTAGCAGCTCAAAGATCAAAAGACGAGACTCTCACGAATTTAGTAGCGATCGAGGAAATAGGTAACCCGCTCGGATATACACAATGAGAGAACAAGCGAACAATGGAAGGCCCAGAAAGAGTTCATTAATCAAAATAGGCCGAACGGCGAGTACATATATTAAAATGGGCCAAACAACAAGTACATATCAACGACTTCACTCTAGATAATCAAATATATCATCAGGGATCGTGGTAAGAAGCCCGGCGTGGTCACGGACAGGAATGGTGAAGTCTTCAGGGAGATGGCCCTCTGTCTTCAGATAATTACCCGTGGCAGTGACGGCCAACTCAAATGCACAGACAAGCCGAGCGCAGGCTTTCTCTACGAATTTTTCCGAACGGATATAGTTCTGCCGCATGACAGCGAACAGGCTAGGCTCGGCCTCCTGATATTCTTTAAGGGTGGCTCGGGAGGCTTCAAGAGCGTCCTGAAAGGTCTTCAAGTCACCCTGGAGAGCGATCACCTCCGCCGAGCGGCCAGCCTTCTCGACGGTGAGCAGGTCAGTCAACTCCTTGACCTTCAACTCGAGCACTCGGGCCTCGACATTCTTCGCCTCCAGGTCGACAATGGCCCTATTTTTCATGGTGGTGGCCAAGTTGATCTTTTGGTCATATGTCTTAACCTAGGTCTCGAGCCGATCCACCATAGTCTGCAGGCCAGAAGATTTGTGCTGCTCAGCCTCCAGCAGTCTCTTGGTCTTGTCAAGGTCCGCCTTCAACTTGGCATAAGAGGGGTCTGGAGGGGGAGCCCCACCAGAAACCTTGAGCTTCTTGAACTCCTCCTCTAAAAACGCCAGGCGGTTGCTTATCGCAATGCTTTCCACCCAATACTGCAACAAGATCAGAGGGGAAAAAGTCAGCGCCGAATAGAAATGAAAAAGTGGAGGTTATGATGAGAGCTACCCCGGTGGCCTGTTGTATGTGGCTGTTGTCGAGCAGCCCTGGGGGCATCAGAGCAATATGCACCCGAGCGTCCTCACAGACCTTCGCCAGGGGTCCTCGGATGGTTATTTGGTGTTCGGGGCTCACCGGCCATTCGACCGCCTGCAAATATTCCTCCGTCGATTGGTGAAGTATGGCCTTGATAATCCTGCGCCCGCCTGGTGTAGACTGAGCAGACGCTAAAGGGGAAGAGGACTGGCCGACCGGATCGAAACGGATAAGAGATCGCCTGATTTTCCATTGAGTAGGAGGGAGTGAGCTAAGGGGCTGGACAGCGATGGGGTCAGAAGGCCAATCGTCTTGAGAAGGGGTCCGGTCAGAAGATAGCGCTTCCACTGTCGCAGGAGCCAACGGAGGGGGAACGTCCGTCTGCTCGAACACACGCACAACTGAGGTGGTCGAGCGGGTTGGTGTGCCCGTTCGGCGGTGTTTGCATCCAGACAATGGAAGTTCATCACTAGAAGACCCGGCCTCCTCGGTCTGAATGGTCGGTTGAGTACCTGACGGGACGGTCTCTCCCGCCACCTCGGTAGTGGAAGTCCGAGCAACAAACGCATCGCCCGCCGTCTGCGCCTCTTCGCTCTCGCCTTCATGAGAGCCGACCGGAGCGATGTCGAGTTTCTCCGCCTCCTTAGCTGCAGCTGCCTCTATCTTGGCAGCCTTGAGTTTTATCATGCCAAGCGCCACCGACTTCATCATAGTGGCAGCTGCGAGAAAGAAAGAAGAAATCAGTTAGACCCAAAGAAAAAAAGATAAAGTTATTTCTTACCAGGGTCGCCCGGAAGCCTCGTTCGGGTCGGACTTAAGTTGAATATACATATCATTCCTTCGTGGAGCAGCTTATGGATATCCAGCTTCAGCTCAGCCAGAAGGTTGGCTGTGTGGAGGTAGGCGGGCTCGGTCCTATACCGCTTTAGGTCGGGCTGGGAAGGCAGAGTGGTCTGCCATTGGGTCTGGAAGGGAGGTGGTTAGGGGAATCGCAAGAAGAAGAAGTATTCCTGTTAGTGCAATCGACCTCCAATGTTTTATTGTCAAACAAATATGTTTAAGTATGCATAAGTATGGAACTTGATCAAGAGAAGTCCTAGTTGTAGGCTAGGTAAGGGGGAAAATCTTGGTATATCGTGGAAGCCAGGTGGATAGGTCTGGAGGACTTGATCCCTGGGTAGCCGAATACTGAGTCTTGGTGAGTGAAGCCAAGTGGAGAAAATCCTAGGGGGTGGTAACCTTAGGTCCTGGTGAGTGAAGCCAGGTTGAGAAAACCCTAGGGGGTGGTAACCTTAGGTCCTGGTGAGTGAAGCCAGGTTGAGAAACCCCTAGGGGGTGGTAACCTTAGGTAACGAGAAGTCTTGGAGGAGTGAACTCCAAGCAAGGTTGTTCGGATGGTTTCTGGTCGACCGCGCGCGATCGAATAAACCAGCGAATCTCGATAAATCTATGTTTAGATTTACCATTATATTCTGTATTACCATTATTGTTGTTGGCTAATGTAGTATTGCAGGAAAAGTCTTAGTGGATCGGGCGATCAGACACTAAGCAGGAAAAGTCCAAACATATCTAGAGGACCATGTTTGGCAGGTAAGTTGAGGTAAACAACTGGAGGAGAGACAGTGAGGTCGGGTTCCTAAAAGGAACAACCTAAGGTCGCTGATCCAACTGAAGAAACCGAGAAGGTTTCCAAGTTGAGATCAAGGCAATTCTACTATCTTTTATACTACTCATGCATTATAATATTACTGTGCTAATCTATGTTTTACAGTATTATTATCTAACACTATTTTACAGGTTCGACCCGATCGGTCGACCGAACAGGAGGATCGGTCGACCGAACCAGGTCAACCCAAAGCAAGTATCAGTTCAGAGAAAAATAGAGTATAATCCGGTCAAAGCTTGATCGGTCGACTGAACCAGAGGATCGGTCGACCGATCCATGGTGACTCAGCACTGGCCAGCTCATTAGCACCGATCAGTAGGAAAAGGAAAAAGGCTGATCGGTCGACCGAACCGGAGGACCGGTCGACCGATCCAATCAAAATTAAACAACATTAAATGAAGATCTCAGCTAATTGTGACGAACAGGGAAAAGATCCTGTTCGGTCAACCGAAATGCATGATCGGTCGACCGAACCCTTAAAGAGCAATTACTACGAAAGATCGAGCCCGCGTCAGACTCCAGCCTGGAAGGAAGCACTACAAGAAAAACCCTCATAGACATCGGTGGAACAACAACAGTTTTAAGCAAAAACCGATGTCTTTGAGTATTTTACACCGGTTTTTCCAAAAACCGGTGTCTATGAGCGCAGATTTTCGCTCATAGACATCGGTTTTTTAGGCGATGTCTATGAGCATCTTTTTTCGTTAATAGACACCGATTTTAACAATGGTTTTTAAACCCCGGTGTTAATGAACTAAAATAATTTAATTTAATTTTTCCACCAATACTTAGCCAAAATTTACAACACTTCACTCTTCCCTCCAAACCTAAACCTAGAGCGTCGTCCACCGTATACACTTCACTCTTCACTCAGCCTCACCTCCCTCTTCTCCTCTCCATGCTCTCTGTGGAGACAGATCTAAGATATCCCGAGATCCAGTCGTTATCGGATCTTCCTGTCGATGAGGTAAACTTCCTTCCTTGACCCAAGATCTAGGCGATTTCTTCGCCGCAATGTACCTCTCTTGTGTTTTCCGTCGAGAACCAAGGACCTACGATTCTAGATCTACTATTTTTATCTTCAGATTATTGCTTAAAGCTAATGTGTTTGAGTTTTTTTTTCATTATCTTGTTAGTCCAACATTGCATCAGATCGAGCTGCCTTTCCGATCTTGTTGCTTCGTCTGGTAATTTCTCTTTTCTACTTCCAGATCTATACGATTTCTCTGCTACATTTAGTTTAATTTCTCCTCGGATCCATCTTGTATTAGTTTTGCAAATTGTGACCTATTGTTTTCACATGCGGAAGGAAGAACTTGCTTTTTTCCATTTAGCGTTTGCTACTTATTCACTCGTAGCTGAATGACATGAGAAGTCAACGTACTTGTGTGTGCAAATATATTCTTCCAAAAGATGATCGGACGATTGCCTGAGAAGTGGTCGTCGAAATGCTTGACAGGAAAAATGGGGAGAACGATGTGACCATCAAGATCTTGTACTGCGGAATCTGCCACTCCGACCTCCACTCCGTCAAGAACAGGTGGCAAAACTCCGTCTACCCGATCGTGCCTGGGTAATTTTAGTTATGCATCAATATCTTGGGCTCCCTCTGTTTTCATTTTGATTAACGTCTGGCGAAATTTGTCGGCGCTGCAGTCACGAGATCGTCGGCGTTGTCACCGAGGTGGGAGGCAAGGTGGGCAGGTTCAAGTTGGGCGACCATGTCGGCGTCGGCTGCATGGTCAACTTCTGCCGCAGCTGCCACTAGTGCGCGCGGCACGACGAGAACTATTGCCCCGGCATGATCGTGACCTGCAACGCCACCGAGGCCGACAGCACCGTCACCTACGGCGGCTACTCCGACTCCATCGTGGTGGAGGGGCACTTCGCGGTGAAGTTCCCAGCGGGCATGCCGCTCGACCGCAGCGCTCCTCTGCTCTGCGCCAACATCACGGTCTACAACCCCATGAAGCGCTTCGGGTTAGATGTCCCCGGGAAGCACATCGGAACATCGGAGTGGTGGCCCTCGGCGGACTCGGCCACGTCACCATCAAGTTCGGCAAGGCCATCGGTGAGAAGGTGACGGTGATCAGCACGTCGCCGAGCAAAAGGCAGGAGGCCGTCAAGCGGCTGGGCGCCGACCAGGGCCGTCTCAAGATTCCTTGAGGCCCTAGGTAAAAAAAATAAATTAGTTATTAAAAAGAATTAAATATCATTTTTTAAAAAAACTAATTTTTGATATAAAATTTAGTTTTCTAACGGGTATTTTGATAATAATTTTATTTTCTATTAATAAAATTATTAAATTATTTAATCTTTTTAGTTAGAATATCAAATAGACTTTATTATTTAATCTTTTGAGGTGATAAAAAAATTTCTAATTCATATTATTATCGAGAAATAAAAAGAAAGAGCGAGAAAGAAATATTATCGGCAAAGGAAGTGATCCGGTAGTAAGAGCAGGCCCCCCCCTTCAGGCAAAGTCAACGCCAAGTTAAAGTCACCGGAGCAGCCGCTCATCCGAGGAGAGTGTGGTCCGACCGGACGGACGACCGTAGACGGCCGGCCCGACCGGACTGCCGGCCGCCCGATGGAATCGAATACCCGGAAGGGTCCGGCCGGCTCGCACTTATAGTTGGAAGACCCTGTCAAATCGGGGTTCCGACGCTCAGTTAAAAAGGTCACGGACCGAGCTGACCTTTTGACCGGTCACAGTCATAAAGCGCCCCTGTTTATTCGCCTCCACCAAGCACAGGTAAACCATTGCGTATGTCCGGTCGGATGTTTAGGGAGATGTCCGCTCGGACGACAAGTTTTGGAGCAAGGAAAAAGACCCGAGGATTTCTCCTCTGACAACCGGTAGGTTTCACGTGTGTGTCATGCTCCAAATCTCGTGACAGGGGATTCTGTTGTCCCATCGAGGGCATGCTTTGACTGTAGCGATATGGGTCAGGTAAGTTTTCTGACAGCCACATACCTAGGAAAGGACAGGTAAGCTTTCTGACAGCCGCATACCTAGGAAAAGACAGAAGACACTTATGCACCTAGGTACGTGTGCCCAGACCCTTCATAGCTCTATATAAAGAACCTCAGGTTTCGCCGGAGAGGTACGTATTCTGAGATTTTGGAAGCCACTTTGTTCATCGTAGCTTACCTGACTTGAGCGTCGGAGGGCCGTCGCCGGGACACCCCTCCCGGCTCGGTTTTGCTGCAGGTTCACCGGAGCACTCGAGGATCCAGCAGGGAGCGCCGCATCCCCAGCGTTCGTTGACTCTTGGTTCGAACAGGATCAAATTGGCGCCGTCTGTGGGAACGCTCCTGCATTCGAACCAGAACAATGGACGAGGCTGGACGACAACACACGGTGGCGCTTTCAACAGAAGAACTCGACGCTCTGGTCGAGATGAGGGCCGCCAAACTTGTGGAGCAGAAACAGAAAGCCGCGGCCGAGCGGCCGGAGCAACAAGCAACATCTGCGTCAGGTGGCCGAGCGGAAGCACCTCCGGCCACCGTCGCATTCCACCGGGCCTTATTTCGCACCCCTGAAGCCATACCAGCCCGAAGAGATAGAGGATCTTCTTCAGATGAAATGCCAAGGCGGGATGACAGGAAGGGGAAAGCTCCCCGAGCGGACTCCTCCCCCGAGCGGATCAATCGCCAATTTTCGGAGGCTATTCTGCAAGACCCTCTGCCCAAGCACTACGTGGCTCCGACGATCGGCGAGTACAATGGAACAACGGACCCGGATGATCATCTGGGTAAGTTTGATAACACAGCTACACTCCATCAATATACAGATGGAGTAAAGTGCCGCGTCTTCCTTACAACTCTCTCGGGATCGGCCCAACGGTGGTTTCGGAGGTTGCCGGACGGATCCATCACTAGCTTCAAGGACTTCCGAACGGCCTTCCTCCACCACTTCGCCAGCAGTCGGCGTTATCAGAAGACAAGTGTCAGCTTGTTTGCCATCAAGCAAGAGTCGAGAGAATCGCTTCGAGCCTACATCCAGCGATTCAACCAAGTGGCGATGGATATCCCAACAGCCACATCGGAAACGATGATGAATGCCTTCACGCAAGGCCTTGTGGACAGGGACTTCTTCCGGTCACTCATCCGAAAGCCGCCCCAAGATTATGATCATATGCTGCACCGGGCCAATGAATACATAAACGTGGAAGAAGCACAAGCCGCCCGGAAAAAGGAAACTCCTACCGAACGGGCACCTATTCATGCCGAGCGGAAACAGCACGCCGCTCAGCAGCCCCCTAGGGGACCGAGAGCCGAAGCAATTCGATCCCCCCACGCCAGATCGCACGTACAAGAAGTGGCTGCCGCTCGGCCCAAGCCAAAGAAGAGGTGGACCCCTATGTTCTGCACCTTCCACCAGACGGATACGCACAACACAAGGGATTGTCGAAGTCTTCCCTTCGTGGTCAATCCCGTTCCCAGGAAAGCCGAACGACGGTCTCCTCCCATCGACAGGAGACAAAGGACCCATGAAGCCGACCGGCCCCGCACCGAAAGGCGACATCAACAGACACCCGATCGGCACAGATCTCCAAGACAGGAGAATCGCCGGGCGTCCAGAGAACGGTCGCGACCGTCCACTCGGGAAGAGGAAAACAGGAGTAATACTTCCCGGGGCGAGATCAACGTTATTGCTGGAGGGCCGACCGGAGGAGACTCCAACCGAGCCAGAAAGGCGGGCGTTCGGCAGCTACAGATCCACGCAGTCGGCTGTAGCCAAGAGCGGGCAAGTGGACCGGAAATCACTTTCGGTCCCGGAGACTTGGAAGGAGTAGAAGTGCCCCACGATGACGCTCTGCTCATTAAAGCGGTAATAGCAAATTATACTATTCACCGCATATTTGTTGACACAGGGAGCTCGGTCAACATCATATTCAAGAAGGCGTTCGATCAGCTGCAAATTGATCGTGCCGAGCTGCTGCCCATGACGACCCCGCTCTACGGGTTTACGGGCAACGAAGTTCAGCCGGTCGGACAGATCCGGCTGGCTACCTCACTGGGAGAGGAGCCGCTCAGGAGAACT
The DNA here is from genome assembly GCF_018446385.1 of Zingiber officinale. Taxonomy (NCBI): domain Eukaryota; kingdom Viridiplantae; phylum Streptophyta; class Magnoliopsida; order Zingiberales; family Zingiberaceae; genus Zingiber; species Zingiber officinale. Next base: position 120,571,040 of record NC_055987.1, read on the forward strand.
AGGACAATAAACTTCGTGGTGGTCGACTCTCCCTCGTCCTACAACGTTATTTTGGGACGACCGGCGCTCGGGGAATTCCGAGCAGTTGTCTCAACTTTCCACCAGAAGATAAAGTTCCCCGTGGAGGACAAAGTAGGAGAAGTACGTGGAGATCAGCTAGCAGCTCGGCGGTGCTATATAGAGATGGTCCGAGCAGAGGCTTGCTCCGCTCGGAAGGCGCCCCGAATTGAGGTACACGCCATAACCGAGAAACCTCCTGCTTTAATTTACGATGAAAAGGAGGAAGTTCAGATCCATCCGACCCGATCGGAGGCCACGACTTTTATCGCTTCTGATCTGGAGGAGGAGCAGAAGGAGGAGCTGATCCAATGCCTTCAACGAAATCATGATGTTTTCGTCTGGTCGACACATGAGTTGCCCGGAATTTCGCCGAGCCTAGCGCAGCATGAGTTGCATGTCCGACCGGACGCTAGGCCAGTGAAGCAGAGAAAAAGGGACTTCAGCGCCGAGCAGAATACCATCATCCGGGCGGAAGTAGAAAAACTTCTGGAGGCCGGCCACATACGTGAGGTGCAGTTCCCGAGCTGGCTGGCCAATGTGGTATTGGTCTCCAAGCCGGGCGGCAAGTAGAGAGTCTGCATCGACTTTCGGGACTTAAACAAAGCATGCCCCAAGGATTTTTATCCCTTGCCCCGGATAGATCAACTGGTGGACTCTACAGCCGGTTGTGAATTGATTTGCATGCTCGACGCATACCAAGGCTATCATCAGGTACCGCTCGCTCGCGAAGATCAAGAAAAGGTTAGCTTTGTGACTGCCGACGGCACGTATTGCTACAATGTGATGACGTTCGGATTAAAGAATGCTGGGGCCACCTATCAACGCTTGATGAATAAGGTGTTCAGGGAGCAAATCGGGCGGAATCTAGAAGTCTATGTGGACGACATTCTTATTAAATCCGCCCGAGCGGCCGATCTTTTCAAGGATATGGAAGAAACCTTCCGAACGCTGCGCAAATATGGAATCAAGTTAAATCCCCAGAAGTGCCTGTTCGGAGCTAAAGGAGGGCGTTTCTTGGGGTACATAGTGACCGAGCGGGGAATCGAAGCAAATCCCAGCAAGGTGAAGGCCCTGCAAGACATGCTGCCCCCAAGAAATACAAGAGAAGTGTAAAGGTTGACCGGTCGGATAACTGCTTTGTCCAGATTCATCTCCAAAACCGCCGACCGGAGCCTTCCATTCTTCAAGATTCTGCGCAAGGCTACTAAGTTCCAGTGGGATGAAGAATGCGATCGAGCGTTCGGAGAATTGAAGACATATCTTAATTCTCTGCCAGTGTTAGCCAAGCCGATCGGGGGTGAGTCACTTTATATTTATTTGTCGTCAACCGAGTATCTGTAGGCTCAGCACTTGTGAGGGCAAGCGGTGAAGAGCAGCCATTTTAAAAGATGCTGAATCTCGTTACACCGGGCTCGAGAAGTTGGCCTTTGCTTTGGTTCTAGCCGCTCGGCGCCTTCGACCGTATTTCTTGGCTCACACCATCATTGTCCGGACGAACAGTCCACTCGGAAGAGTACTGTTAAATCCAGAAGCGTCCGGACGGCTCATCAAGTGGACGACAGAATTAAGTGAATTTGACATCCAGTATCAGCCCCGCTCGGCGATCAAAGCCCAATCCTTGGCTGATTTTGTGACCGAAGTGCAAAGGCCAGAGCCGGAAGCTATGTGGAGAATATATGTGGATGGGTCCTCCACTCGGCTCGGAAGTGGGATTGGAATATTGCTGCTCTCACCCCAAGAAGAGAAGATGCACCTATCCGTCCGGCTGGATTACAAAGCTACCAACAACGAAGCAGAATATGAGGCCCTCATAGCCGGATTACAGGCAGCCCGGCATGTGGGTGCCGGTCGGGTGACTCTCTATTCGGATTCACAGTTGGCCGCTCAGCAACTTTCTGGTACCTTTGAAATTAACAGCGCTCGGCTTAAGCTCTACGCTGAAGCCTTTGAAAAACTCAGAGCCACTTTCCGAGAGGTCCTTATTCAAAAAATTGCCCGAACGGAGAACCATGCAGCAGATGACTTGGCCAAGCTAGCAAGTTCTATAGTGCCAGTCACCATTCAGCAACCTATTGAGAAAGTATTGCTGGTAGCGCACGTCGACCGGATGGAAAGCCTTACGTTTCCCAACGACTGGAGGACACCCATTATAGAGTTCCTTCGCTCAGGAGTCACACCGGCCGATCAGGAGGAAGCCCAGCTGCTCAGGAGGAGGGCCGGTCGGTTCACCCTTATCGATGATCAGCTCTACAAGAAGGCTTTCTCTCGCCCATTGTTGAAATGTGTGAGCTCGGAAGATTCGGCTTACATCCTCCAGGAGGTACATCAAGGATCGTGCGGAGGACATCCGGGCGGACGATCACTAGCCAAGAAGATTTTGCTAGCTGGATACTTTTGGCCGACCTTACAAATGGACTCCGCTCGGACAGTATCTACGTGTCTTTCATGCCAGAAGTATCACAATTTCTCTCACCGACCGGCAGAGGAGATGAAAGCATCAACCGTTTCATGTCCGTTCGATCAATGGGGAATGGATATTGTGGGTCCATTTCCAATGGCGACCGGGCAAAGGAAATTTTTGCTGGTAGCGGTCGATTATTTCTCCAAATGGGTAGAAGCCGAGCCACTAGCCAGGATCACCGAACAGATGGTCAAAAAGTTCATATGGCAACACATCATCTGTAGGTTCGGTATCCCTCGCCGATTGGTTTCTGACAACGGGCGGCAATTCATAGGGAAGGTGCTGGAAGATTGGTGCAAAAGCTACGGCATCGAGCAACACTTCACGTCCGTGGCGTACCCCCAAAGCAACGGTCAAGCCGAAGTAGCCAACCGGGAAATTCGCTCGGCTCGACCACGTGGGAGGAAGTTGGCCGGATGAAGTGCCGGGTGTTTTATGGGCCATCCGGACGACTCCTAAAGAAGGAACGGGCGTTACACCTTTTCATCTGGTGTACGGCGGTGAAGCGGTCATTCCAGTTGAAGTCGGCGTAGAGTCCGTCCGGGTCCAGTGTTATGATGAAGTCAACGCCGAGCGGAGGAATATGGAGCTGGATATGGTTGACGAAGAGCGTGCCAAAGCATTCGTTCGGCTGATGGCGTACCGTCAACGAATGAAGCAAAACTACAACCGGCGCGTCGTTCCCCGATCATTCCAGGTCGGCGACCTTGTCTGGAAGAAAGTCAAGCCGGTAGGCGACATCGGCAAGCTTGAAGCTCCGTGGGCGGGTCCCTTCAAAATCACCGAGAAGCTCCGCTCGGGCGCGTATTATTTGGAAGACGAGGACGGTCGGCAGCTAGATAGGTCGTGGAGCGAAAACCACCTCCAGCCTTACCGGGCGGGGTGAAAGGTGTGCCTATGTAAATCATCCTGTGTACGTCTTTCGACTGAATACTTGAAATGTAGAGATGAAAAGTCAAAAGAACGAATATAAGGCATCGGCATCAAGGAAAGAAGGCCCCGCGCCGCTCGGCCGGAGGTAAAAGGGTCGAACCGAGCGCGTGAGTATCGAAGGCCCCGTACCGTCTGGACGGAGGGAAATTAGCCGAGCCAAAGTGCTCGATGAAGCAGATCCTGAGCCGTTCGGCTAAGCGTGCGTTCTCCAAGTCGGGCGAAAGGTGCGCTAAATACAAATTTATATACTTCTTGACCGCCTATGTACTTGCGATGCAGGAAGTAGAAAGAGGAAAGCACATCGAGTATTCTCTGCTGAAAGGAAGGCCAAGGTCGCTCGACCTGGCAAGGAGTTGGCCTTAAAGCCGACGAGCTCCGTCGTTAAAGATCGAGAGCCGCGCCGACCGGCTATAAACATCCGCACCGACGAGCTCCGTCGTTAAAGATCGAGAGCCGCGCCGACCGGCTATAAACATCCGCGCCGACGAGCTCTGTCGTTAAAAATCGAGAGCCGCGCCGACCGGCTATAAACATCCGCGCCGACGAGCTCCGTCGCTAAAGATCGAGAGCCGCGCCGACCGGCTATAAACATCCGCACCGACGAGCTCCGTCGTTAAAGATCGAGAGCCGCGCCGACCGGCTATAAACATCCGCGCCGACGAGCTCCGTCGTTAAAAATCGAGAGTCGCGCCGGCGTCTAAAAATAATCCGAGAGGAATATCGTCGACACGGCAATCACCCGCAGCCGATATTGTTAACCCGACGCTAAGTTCCGCTCAGACTCGAGGTATAAAAGGTTCTGGTCGGCCTATAACGAGCAAGTCTTGCTAGCAACACAGAATGATATTCGGTCGCACGGAAGGGCTGGGGAAAATACTTCAAGAATGCACCGGTATTAGCAAGACTTCAAAAAGCACCGGTATTAGCAAGTGGACAGTGCAATAAGATATAATACACGAAAGGAAAACATTTCATTAAAATTAAAAACCTTAGGCCGAGTGGCCTAAGTACAAAAAAAAATTCATGTTCAGCCGAGCGGCGAAATTACAAGAATTACTCAATGTAGTCGTAGAGGTCCCTCGGAATGTTGCTCAAGAGCTCCATTTGATCGCCGGCCGGAATATTGGTGGACGCCGGAAGAAGGCCCTTCGACTTCAGATAGGTCATAGTAGCCGTCATGGCCAAGTCGAAAGCCGAGTACATCCGCTCGCAAATTTTCTCCGAGAACTCGGGCGATCGGATGTGGCTTTGTCGGAGAGCGGCGACTCGGCTCGGCTCAGCATCGTGGTATTCTTTGAAGGTTGCCTGGGAGCTTGTGAGGGCCTCATTCAGACTTTCAATCTTCTCCGCATCGGCCGAGCGGCCTGCCTTCTCCCGGTCGAGCTGCTCCGTCAGCTCCTTTATCTTCAACTCCAGGCCCCGGGCCTCTACGTTTTTCTTCTCCAGATCGGAGATGGCTGTGTTCTTCCGAGTGGTGGCCAGAGTTATCTTCGTGTCAAGCGACTTGACTTGTCGCTCCGACTCGGCTAGGGCGTGGGCCTGGTCAGCTGTTTTCTTCTGCTCAGCAGCCAGCAGAGTTTGAGCTTTCTTCAGCTCTTTTTGCAGCTCGGAGTAGGAAGGGCCTTGGGAGCCGCTCGGACCGCCAGCCGCCCTTAGTTGCCTTATCTCCTCGTCCGCCATAGCCAGGCGGCTGGAAACTGCTATCTCTTCCACCCATCTCTGAAGCAAGACGCATTTGTTAAAAGCCGGGCGGAAATATTCAGACAAAACTTCAAAAAGCAACAAACTTACCCTCGTAGCCGCTTGCATATGGTTGTTGGCTAAGTTCTGGAGAGGGATCATTGCTACTCGCGCCCGAGTGTCGGCCCACATCTCAGCGAGAGGCCCTTTCAAAGTAATGGTGTGCTCGGGCGCGGTGGGCCGGTCGGCTTCTGGTAGCAACTCTTCAGTTGGAAGATGAAGAGTAACTCGTATTGTGCGGCCGTGACCAGGGATCGCCCGACCGGGATCAGAAGCTGGCGCAGAAATTCGCGAATGGACGGTCGAGCGTTGGACTGAACGGCGAGCAGGGGGGAGAGTGTCGACCGGAGTAGCCTCAACCGGAGTAGGCAGCTCGTCCCAGTCAGAAGGCGTCCGATCGGACGAGATGGTCTCGGGCACTGGCGCCTTGCCTTTAGCAGTCGCAGCGGCCCGGTCGGGGGGTTGGACCGCGGAGGTAGCCGAGCGCAGCGGAGTCTCCACCCGGCGCCTCTTTTGCAGTGGCTGTTCCTCCTCCCGAACGGATCCTTCCTCGGTGGCCGTTGGTTCCCTGGAGGGGGCAGCTCCGCTGGCCGCCTGCTGTTGAGAGGTCGGAGCGGCCGATTCAGCCTGGGTGCCGCTCTCTCCTTCGTGTGAACCGACCGGCTTAATGCCCAGCGCCTCCATTTCCTTGGCCGCCGCGGCCTCCAGCGCCGCTGTTTTTCTCTTTAGAACGCCGGACATCACCGAGTCCATGACGATTTCAGCTGCATGAAAAGAAGAAGAAATCAGTTAACAATTAAAGTAAGTGCCCAAGCAAAATTCTTACCGAAGCCGGTCGGAAGTGGGGTCCATATAGGACTCAGCCCAAAAATGTACATCACTCCCTCGTGAAGAAGTTTGTTGATGTCAAGCCGCAGACCGGTTAGTACATTTGCGGTGTGAAGATAATCCGGTCGGGTCTTGAATTTCTTCAACTCGGGAGTAGGAGGTAGACTGACCTGCCACTGGGTCGGGAAGTTTGGCTGACTGGGCATGCGGATGTAGAAATAATAGTCCTTCCAATGTTTATTGGAAGTGGGTAGTTTATTGAAGAAGACCAGACCGGGCCTAGCTTGGAACATAAAGGTGTCCGGCTCTTCTTGTTTAGGATAATAGAAATAAAAAAAGACCTCCGGGCGGAGGGGAATGTTATGGATCTTAAACAAAACGACAACACCGCAGAGGAGACGGAAGGTATTTGGTACTAAACTTCCGAGCGGCACGCCAAAATAATTACAAACGTCTACTATGAAAGGATGCACGGGGAACCGCAGACCGGCGGTAAATTGGTCGCGGAAGACACAGAAACCGCCGCGCGGCGGTCGGTGTGGCCGAGCGGCGGGACCAGCTAGGCGAACTTCGAAATCCTCGGGAATTTCGAAATTGTCAGCCAAAATATCAAAATCCCGTTGTTCGAAACGGGACCGCATGGTAGTATACCATGGGCCTAGGGATTGTTTTTCGGGATGAGAGGAACTGGCCATGATCCGGATAGGAGAAATCACAAAAGGAAGTTCCAAAGACGAAGAAATGGAATTTCAAAGACTGGAGCTAGGGGAAGAAAGGCGAATTCGATACCGAAAAGGAAGGAGGAAAGCTCTAAAACCTTACTGGAGGGAGATGGATCGAGGAGAGGCGCCGGAGAGCGTCAGAGGGCAGCAACAAGATCGCCGGAGCTCCAAAGCGCAGAGAGCAGCAGTAGAGGTAATGGAGGCGTGTGAAGGTGAAAAGGAAACGAAGAGTTTATAGGGTGAGGGCCGGGCGGTCTCCACCGTTGGATCCAGGTCACGGGAATCAAAGCACACATCTAGCCGTTTATTTCGAACTGCTTCGATCACATCACAATATCATGCAACCGCCTCCGTACTCTGGTGGCCTTGCTCCACGTGGCAGTCAATCATTCGGAGCATTTAATGAAGGTATGATCGGCCTTGATGGCGAAGATTGGCGCAAAACGCGAGGAGATCCGGTGAAGGCCATCATTAATTCATTCAAGGATATTTCTACGGCTGACCGAGCGGATAGTATTGGCGTTGAGGAGCCGTTCGGCTAGACTCACAGTCCAGTCAGTCGGACTATTCGCCTCCCTCGACTAGACTTGAAGGGGAGGCAAGTGATCCGGTAGTAAGAGCGGGCCCCCCCCTTCAGGCAAAGTCAACGCCAAGTTAAAGTCACCGGAGCAGCCGCTCATCCGAGGAGAGTGTGGTCCGACCGGACGGACGACCGTAGATGGTCGGCCCGACCGGACTGCCGGCCGCCCGATGGAATCGAATACCCGGAAGGGTCCGGCCGGCTCGCACTTATAGTTGGAAGACCCCGTCAAATCGGGGTTCCGACGCTCAGTTAAAAAGGTCACGGACCGAGCTGACCTTTTGACCGGTCACAGTCATAAAGCGCCCCTGTTTATTCGCCTCCACCAAGCACAGGTAAACCATTGCGTATGTCCGGTCGGATGTTTAGGGAGATGTCCGCTCGGACGACAAGTTTTGGAGCAAGGAAAAAGACCCGAGGATTTCTCCTCTGACAACCGGTAGGTTTCACGTGTGTGTCATGCTCCAAATCTCGTGACAGGGGATTCTGTTGTCCCATCGAGGGCATGCTTTGACTGTAGCGATATGGGTCAGGTAAGTTTTCTGACAGCCACATACCTAGGAAAGGACAGGTAAGCTTTCTGACAGCCGCATACCTAGGAAAAGACAGAAGACACTTATGCACCTAGGTACGTGTGCCCAGACCCTTCATAGCTCTATATAAAGAACCTCAGGTTTCGCCGGAGAGGTACGTATTCTGAGATTTAGGAAGCCACTTTGTTCATCGTAGCTTACCTGACTTGAGCGTCGGAGGGCCGTCGCCGGGACACCCCTCCCGGCTCGGTTTTGCTACAGGTTCACCGGAGCACTCGAGGATCCAGCAGGGAGCGCCGCATCCCCAGCGTTCGTTGACTCTTGGTTCGAACAGGATCAGGAAGGTAAAGATGTTTTCTCCGAGTATCATCGGTGAGGAAGGAGAAACATGCAAAATCGCAGGATTTTTAAGAAATATTGAGGAGTAAAGAATTCATTAGGTTTTATAAGAATAGTATTACTAATTGCAAAATAAAATGGAAATCGGAGTAATAATAAAAAAAGAAAGAAATATGTCAATTTAAAAATGAATTATATTTAAGGCAAAATAAAATCTCATATAAAATTATGATAGGCAATTAATGAGGAAATAAAGATAACTACAAGGTATAAATAGGAAGCGGAATTGATAATGAATTAATTGACAATGTGTCATTAATGAATTAGCAATTCATTAGCAAGACATTTATAATTAATTAATATTAATGATGCTAATTTATTTTTTTCAATATCTTTAATTAATTAATCAGTGGGCCCCAATAAAATTGGGGCCCTAGGCATAGGCCTTGAGCCGGGCCTGGCGCTGACGCTTTCCTGGTCAGCAAAGACCCAGATGAGATGAAGGCCGCTTGGGGACCATGGACGGCATAATCATCTCAGCAGCTCATGATGTAACTCCATGGTTGTTTCTTCTCAAAACTTCGGGACAAATGATGTGCACCATTGAAGCCATTCGAGATCTATGTTTTCCCCTTACTTCTAGGTAATATTAATTAATCACAAATGCCATCACATAGCAATATATATTTGTTATGATCATTATTTCTAATGGCATTGGTATTTAATTTGATGAAGTTCAGGTGGGAAATCTATCGTAGGGAGTATAAGTGGTGGGATGAAGGAGACTCAGGAGATGATAGATTTTGCAGGTCTGGTAGCTGAATGACATGATGTCAGCCTTAATTTACATGATGCACAGTGTTTTTGCTAAGTCATAGTTCAAATGACTTCATCTTGACTCATTTTAGTAATTTGTAGACAATCTTAGCAACTATTTATGAGTCTAAAATTTCACTCAATTACAAGAAGTGGGTGTATTGTTTGGGAAGAGTTCAACATTTTTAGACATCCATTTACTTTCACACACTGTCATTAAATTCACCATTGTTCCTTGTGTGTTCATTGATTTGTTATAAACATTTCAACCTTCTCTTTTATGATGACAAAACACAAGTTATGACATATTATATATTGCTCGACCAGCTTATTCTATTTTTGGCATGTTTCTGGAATGAGTTAGCTGTATTATGTCATTTCATGTTATGCTAATGGGCCCTCAAACTTTAAATACCATCTATTCTCAATTATGAGAATGTAAATTCTGTGCTTAGCACTATATATTTAATAAATATTTCATGTTCACTTTTTAATATTTAATTATTTGCAAATTTTTGTCAGGTGTTTTTTGTTCTGTATTAATAGATAGCATTATCCCAGTTAAGACCCATTAATGAAAGTCCATAATCTAATTTGCACGCATGACTTGAATCATTGGAATAGTAATCATTATCTATAGCATTTGACTTTAGTCCCCTTTCTGTTTGTTTAAGTTTATGCACTTGTACCAATAATAATATTGTTGTTTAGTACAAAGCAGAATGTTACAGTCTATGCTTGCGATTGTAATGAAGAGGTCCTTAGAAAAGAAGAAGAGATGATAGCCACTGGAAGTGTTATTTCTCTAGTGCCTCGGTTCTTCACTTTCTTGCTTGATGTCTCTGTAAATGATTTCCCTAATTGGTTATTCTGCACTTCTTGTAGAAGATAGTGTGAATAAATTATTTTATATATTCCAAGAAAAATCATAATAATCTACTATACATCATGCATCACTATATTTAGCTTCTTTCAAAACAGTTGTCTTATAACAGATTATTTCAAATGTGCAGATTAAAGAAGCTGAGCAAACAAGTAAAAATTACCAGCAAAATGTTACTTATCTCATTTTCAATCTCTATTTTAGTAGAATTTACAGCATCTTTAATTTCCCTTATGTAAGCAACAAACTGCTTTATATCCATATTGACTATTTTATTCTATTCAGGTAAGAGAACTAGAGAATCAATTAAATGGTGAGAGGACAACCAAGAAGGATGTTGCAAAGTTCCCAAAGCCTCCAGTGACTCCTTTAAGATGGAGGCCTCCTTTACAAAGAATCACCAATCAGTTGTCACCCTCAGGACATCAAACAAGCAGAGGTGCCCATCCGGTAATAGATAAAGAGAATTGTCTATTAACAAATAAAACTATTGAGGAAGATTTAGTTAAATCTCTGCACAGAGCAAGAAGGATAACTTTGGCACCAGTAAGAAGAATATTTGTGTACTATCTATTACCTTTTGATGTTGTAAGAAGAATAGTTATGTGTAATTTGTGGATACTGACTTGATGTGCACAATATCTATTATCTTTTTATGTTGTAAGAAGAATATTTATGTGTTGGTTATATGGATATTGACTTGGTGTGTTTAGATACATCGATGCATTTTTATTTGTGATTTTCTTAGTGAATTAATAATATTAACTTAATTTTATGATGTGCTTGGTGATAATATTGGTTTTTCACTATTTCAGAAATTGAATTTGTGTTGTTAAACAATACTGATATTACATCAGTTTTCCACCGCTGCAAAACCGGTGTCATTAACTAATATTACATCGATCGTATACCGCTACCAAAACTGGTGTTATTAACATATAATATTACATCGGTTTTACACCCGATGTCGTTAAGTGATATTACACCGGTTTTAACCCGATGTCTAAAATGACAGACCTTTTACATCGCCTTCATAGACATTGGTCGAAAATGTAATAGACATCGGTGGAAAACCGATGTCTATGAGGGTTTTTGTTGTAGTGAAGGGAGCGGGTTCGGTCGACCGAACAGAGGGATCGGTCGATCGAACACCCAAGGTACCTATAAATTGAGGCTCGAAGTCTGAGGTCAGTACAACTCTTCTGATAATCTAAAAAGCTCTTCCTCATGTACGGATTGTGCTACACATCTTCAACAGCTCAACAAGTCACTCTGTCCAGAAGTACCAACCAAGCTACATCCTACGCATATTATTGTCGGTATATTTATTTTCATATTGCACTTAAATTAAAATAAGATAGTAGGAGTGTTACTATCTTATTTCATTGTACTTGTACGATCTGCTTCTTTTCGAAGATTTCAGAAAGAAGAGTTTTAGTGCTTTGCCCATCGGCGCGGTCAAGGACCGCGGGCCTTCGAGTAGGAGTCGAGCTAGGCTCTGAACGAAGTAAACGACTTTGTCTCTTTTCTTATTTCCACTGCACGATTCTGATTTAAAAAGTAAAAGAAAAGTTTTAAAAGAAGCGATATTCACTCTCCTCTATCGCTCGCATCTGATCTATCAATTCCTTCCAATGCTTATTGGAGGATGGCATGTTATCAAAGAAGACTAGGTCGATCCGAGACTGAAACTAAAAGGTACCTATCTCGGACTGCTTCGGATAATAAAAGTAATGGAAAACTTGAGGCTTTAGAGGAATGTTGTGCACTCGGAAAAGCACAACCACGCCGCACAGCAGCCGAAAGGAGTTAGGGACACGTTGGGCGAGCGGAATGCGAAAGTAGTTATAGACTTCTATCATGAACGGCTGGATGGGAAATCGAAGACCCGCTACGAATTGGTCTCGGAAAAAGGTGACAGTGTTGGCCGGCGGGTCGTGGGGTCAGGCGGACGGCTCAGCTAAAACTATCTCATGGTCAGGGGAAAGATTGAAAGCACTTATTAGGCTAGCAGCGTCACCCGAGTCAAACCGACTCTCCATGTTGTTGTACCAAAGGTCGGGAGAAGGGTCAGAGGAACTGGTCATGGCCGAAAAACGAAAGGCACGGTGGTTTAACCAGTGGGATCAATGGGAAAAGGTCGACAGGAACAGAAAGAACATACAAGAAGGAAAGCTAAAGCAACAAAGCAGAGGAGAGCGAGGGAGGGGCTTACGAGAAAGTAAAATGTGGAGGAGGAAGTGTGCCGAGGATTCACCGGAACGCCAAAGGAAAGGGTCGCTGGAGCACTTGGCACGAAGGAAGTCGCCAAAGCACGAAAGGCAGCAACAATGGAGCAGAGGTAGGCCTCGGGGTTTTATAAAGGCCGAGCTCGACCAGTCGTAGCTGTCCGATCTAGGTCATGAGGATCAATGCTTGCATCCGATCGTGGAATTCAAACCGCCACATGTCCCATCGTGGCAAACGCCCCCGCTGTACGATGACGGCGACGGTGCCATGTGGCGCCAGGTTACGGGGTGGCATTTAATGGAGCCCATTACTCGATATGGCCGCAGGCACAGCTTTAATGATAGTGATTTGCATGGGTTCCGAGGAGACTCCGATGGCGACAGCTCTGACCACAAGCAAACCCGGACATGGCCAAGCGACCGACGAAGGCCTGGCCGAGCGGCCGACGAAGACACGGCCGAGCGGATCGCTCAAGCCCACTTGGGCCACTTCAGCATCACTTCCGATCGGCCAACAAAGCACTAAACTAATTTGTCCAGTCAATCGGACTTACAGCCTCCTTCGACTAGACTTGAAGGGGAGGCATATGATCTGGTGGTAAAGTGGGACCCGGATGGTAGAGCAGCCAATGACACGTGGGAATCAGAGTCAACACGACCAACATCCAGTGCCCGGTCAGGCAGCCGGCGTACCTGCCCAAGCGACAGTGCGACAGCCCAGTTCAACGTTGGGTTTCTAACGCTTAGAGGTCGAGCAGAATCCACGCTCGGTCGGACGATAGACATTGCTCGACCACGCACGGCAGGGCAGAAGCAGGATGAAACACTAGGGGGTGAGCAGGCCTCCCACTTGGATCGGTCACTCCAGCAGTAGTAAGGGGGTTGCGAGGCTGGAGGATGAAACAACCGTGTCATTCTTCGGGGAAAGTGTCACCGACAAATGGCACTGTCGGTGGCATGGTCAGGCAGATAATCGTACGATGGAAGTTTCCACTGTTACATCAAGGATATGCCCAGTCTGTTAAGGTATGGCATCAGGCGTGCTTTTCTGACACACTCATTGCAGGTATGCTTTGATAAGCGTATATGTCTTGGTAAGTGTGCACGCGCCTTCAGGGAGCCCTATATTAGGACCCCCAGACTTCGGCGGAGGTATGCGTGATTCATCACTGTAGCTACAGTTCTCGTCATTCTACTTCGATTTCTTGCTGCCGGAGGCTGACTTGAGCGTCGAAGGGTCGTCGCCGGGAACCCCTTCCCAGCTCAGTTTTATACTTGCAGGTTCTCGTCAAAGGTCTACGTCACTCACAGGGCTGCGCGGAGTCAACGAGAGCACCACGTCCCCAGCGACTGTCGACTCAGCACTCGGACAAGATCAACTTCCATACATCTGATTCTCATTCCTTCGATATGTCGATCAAAAGCTTTCGCCGGAAGGGCCTTAGTGAAAGGATCTACCAGGTTATCTGCTGATGCAATCCTAGCGACAATAACTTCTCCTCGCTTCACGATGTCTCATATCAGGTGGTACTTGCGCTCTATGTATTTACTCGCCTTATGGGCTCATGGTTCCTTCGAGTTTACTACTGCACCACTATTATCACAATAAATTGTGATGATTTTAGGTAAACCAGGAATCACATCTAAGTCCATCAAGAAGTTCCTGAGCCATACAGCTTCTTTGGCTGCCTCAGAGGCTGCCACATATTCAGCTTCCATAGTTGAGTCTGAAACGCATTTCTGCTTAACACTCCTCCATGCTATAGCTTCACCTCCTAAAGTAAACACATAGCCTGATGTAGACTTACTAGTATCCCTATCTGATTGGAAGTCAGAATTCATGTAACCCACAGGGAGCAGATCATCTGCTTGATATACCAGCATATAATCTCTAGTCCTTCTCAGGTACTTTAATATATGTTTTATGACAGTCCAATGTCCCTGCCCTGGATTACTTTGATATCTGCTAACCATGCCCACGGCAAAATAGATATCCGGTCTCATGCACAACATAGTATACATTAGGCTTCCTATAGCTGAAGCATAAGGAACTGCCTTCATCTCTTCTATCTCTTTTGATGTCTTCGGAGACATCTCTTTAGATAAAGATACTCCATGCTTGAAGGGTAGAAAACCTTTCTTGGAGTCTTGCATGCTAAAGCGAGCTAGGATTGTATCGATATATGAAGTTTGGGATAAGAACAATATTCTTTTCTTGTGATCCCTTATTACTTTGATCCCAAGAATATGTGCACATTCTCCCAAGTCCTTCATATCGAATTGCTTGGACAACCATACCCTTACTTCCGACAACACTTTGATATTGTTTCCAACTAACAAAATGTCATCTACGTATAGTACAAGAAATACCACTACGTTTCCATCACACTTCTTGTATACACAAGACTCATCCGGACACTGAATAAATCCATACGACTGGATTACTTCATTAAACCGGATATTCCAAGACCTTGAAGCTTGCTTCAGTCCATAAATAGACTGATTGAGCTTACATACTAGATGCTCTTTGCCCTTTGCAATAAACCCCTCTGGTTGTTTCATATGGATGTTTTCTTCAAGACTTCCGTTAAGGAAAACTGTCTTGACATCCATTTACCATACCTCATAATCCATATGAGCAGCAATAGATAAGAGTATCCGAATAGACTTAAGCATAGCTACTGGCAAAAAAGTTTCCTCATAATTGATTCCTTCTTTCTGAGTATACCCTTTTGCAACAAGTCTTGCTTTGAAGGTTTCCACCTTCCCGTCTGTCCCTCTTTTCCTTCTGTAGATCCATTTACATCCAATAACTTTTATACTATTTGATGGCTCTACTAGCTCCCAAACTTTGTTAGAATACATAGATTCTATTTCTGAATTCATTGCTCTTTGCATCTTTATCTTGGAGTGCTTTGTCATATGTTCGGGGATCAAGTTCATGTTTACCTGGGATCTGTTGGTGCAGTTAGCACTAATGGTCTAACTCGGGTTTTGATGAATGACAAATTAGGTTAATTTAGTTTTGTTGTTGATCTAACACTCTGACTGAGTGTGCAGGCGAAGTCCAGACAGGTCGACAGGTTGACCGGATGTCTGGCACGAAGCCCAGCTAGGTCGACGGGCTGACCGGATAGCTGGTACGAAGTCCAAATGGGTCGAAGGGCTGACCGAACATTTGGCATGAAGTCCAGCTAGGTCGACGGGCTGACCGGATAGCTAGCACGAAGTCCAGACGGGTCGAAGGGCTAACCGGACGTCTGGTAGGTAAGTAAAGGTAAGTCACTGGAGGGGAGTGACTGTGAGGACGCGTTCCCGGGAAGGGAACTTAGGCGTCGATCCAACTCAGATCCATTTTGGAAATCTAAGTTGAGATCGTGACTAGATTCCGGTCTCGGAAAGACGGAATCTAAGTCATACTCTTTATGTTAAAATTATAAATTGTGCTAATACTTTGTTTTGCAGGATATACATTATATATTTGCCTCGGACTAACCTTGTCTTGCAGGAGAAGGAGTTTCTGGAGAAAGGTGGTCCGGGTGCCCAGAGGCAAGTTTTATCCCCTGACGCGACGTCGACATGTGGAGCTCACTGATTGGGTCGGCGACGTCACACCAGGGCACCCCGAGCATCATATAAAAAAAGGGTCAGGGGTGGAGCTTAAAAAAATAACTCAAAACAAATGATCTGCTCACTTGTGCTCCTGCGACGCTGCGAAACTCCGACAACGCGCTCTTTTCTTTTGATTTCTTCCTTGTCAGTACTGCCTTATTTTTCATTAGCAACTGTACTTTTAATTGTAAAACAATTATTCGAATTGCTAGTGAATTGCCCAATGAAAGCACTCGACGAGTGCGGGCCTTGGAGTAGGAGTCGACACAGGCTCCGAACCAAGTAAAAAGAACTTGTGTTAGCCTTGTTTATTTTCACTTATATTTTTCACTGCGCTTACCTCTTTTCAACGAAAGTTTTTAAATCGGTATTCACCCCCCCCCCTCTATCGAACGATCACGATCCAACAGGACCAAGTCCAACGACTCTCCTAAAAACATGAATCTTTCAGGTTGCCTAACAACCCTCCGACTACGACGAGGCACTGTATGTTGTTGTGTATCATTTGTGATACGTGTTGCAGTTTCTTGTGATATTTCATCTTTCACTGTTGGTACTAAAGTAGGCATGTCCTCTCTAATTTCTTCTAGAACAATTTCACTCATGGGCTTATGGTTCATTACATAATCTTCCTCTAAAAATTGAGCATTGGCGCTAACAATAATCTTCTGATTTTTAGGATTATAAAACAAACCACCTTGTGTTCCTTTAGGATATCCCACAAACAGACAAACTTCTGTACATGATTCCAACTTGTCAGTGTCTCCCTTCAGCACATGTGCTGGACTACCCTATATCTGAATGTGTTTTAGACTAGGCTTACGCCTATTCCATAATTCTATAGGAGTAAAGGGTACTAATTTAGAAGGTACCATATTCAGAATGTACACAGCTGTTTCCAGAGTATATCCCCAAAACGTATTTGGTAATTCTGAATAACTCATCATTGATCTAACCATTTTCATAAGAGTCCTATTCCTTCGTTCTGTCACACCATTCTGTTGGGGTGTACCAGGTGCAGACAATTGGGATTGAATCCCGGCCTCTGATAAGTAATTCTTAAACTCTCAAAAGAGGTATTCGCCACCACGATCAGACCGTAGTGTCTTGATACTTTTACCATGACGTTTCTCTACATCAGCCTTGTACTCTTTGAACTTATCAAAGCATTCAGACTTGCGGCGCATCAAGTAAATGTACCCATATCTCGAATAGTCATCTATAAAAGAGACAAAATATTCGAAACTACCTCTTACCTGGATAGACATAGGACCACACAAATCAGAAAGAATCAGTGCCAACATATCTTTGGCTCTATACCTCTTGGCCTTAAAAGGTCTCTTGGTCATTTTACCTTCCAAGCAAGATTCGCAAGTTGGAAAGTTTTCCAACACTAATGAACCCAAGAGTCTATCAACTATTAGCCTTTGAATCCTACTCAAGTTAATGTGACCAAACCTTAGATGCCAAAGATATGTTTGATTCATTTCTGAAGGTTCCTTTCTCTTATTAGAATTAGAAGATGTGTTATTAATTTCCATTTGTTGCTTTATAGGAGTTATTGGATTTAGAGTATACAAATTGCCAACTAATGTATCAGAACATATAATTACCCTATTTTTCTTGACAACCACTTTGTCATCAAAAGAAATAGTATATTCATCCACAAACAGTTTAGAAACTGAAATTAATTTCTTTCTAAAAGTTGGTACATAAAGACAATTTCTCAAAACCAAAGTTTTATTCCTATCGAATGATAAGTAGACGTCTCCCACTACAACAGCCACCACTTTTGTAGCATTGCCCATGTAGACGGTTATCTCTCCCTCATATAGTCGTTGGGTTTCCTGGAACCCCTGCAATGTATTACAGACATGGTCAGTGGCTCCTGTATCTACACACCAGGTGTTGATAGATAATACCGCTAAACATGTTTCAACTACTAGGGAATAAGATATACCTTTATTGTTCTCTCTCTTACGAGGACAGTCCGCCTTCCAATGTCCAGACTGCTTGCAGATGAAGCACTTGCCCTTTGCCTTCTTCACTCCAGCTTTTGGTCCAGTACCTAGAGATCTATTCACCTTTTTTGTTGAGCCAGCTTGTTTCTTCTTCTTCGTGCCTTTTGACTTAGAAGTAGAAATATTTTCAGCAAAGTGAATTTCAGAATTATGACGAAATAGCCCTTCTACTGCCTGAAGTTCTGCCAGTAGTTTCACCAATGAATAAATCCTTTTATTCATATTGTAGTTCAGGTGGAACTTCTCAAAACTTTTGGGTAGCGTTTGGAGAATAATATTGACCTGGGTTTCCCCATCGATTTTAGCTCCAAGAATTTGTATCTCGTTCAAGTAAGCCATCATATTTAGGATGTGATCCCTTACAGGTGTCCCCTCTGACATGGTGGTGTCCGAAGAGATCCTTGAGATTGCTCATCATGTCATAGGCAGTTGGCATGTCCTGATGCTGATGTTGTAGCACATTTGCCATTAAAGCCAAAATGTAACACCGCGTCATCTCATCTGCCTTTACCCATTTCTTATAATACTCAATCTCCTCTTCACTAGAATTACTATTAGGCACATTAGGGCAGGCCTCTAATAGAACAAACTTATAGCCTTCAGCAGTTAGGACAATGTCCAGGTTTCTTTTCCAATCTATATAGTTGGGACCAGTAAGTTTGTTCTCCTTCAGAATAATAGCCAGTGGATTGAAAGTCATCCTAAGAATCACAAAATAAGTTTTAGTCAAGACTCTAAATTTAGAATAATATTGATTCCTCAAACAATATTATTTAAATTTATCAACACCTCAAAACACTGTGAATTTTGCATGCCACGTTAGTGTGGACGTATACAAATTCAAACATTTGTTAGAGGAGGTTTTACCCATTAATTTTATTATCTTGTAATCCTAACTTTATGATAAATAAAATTAATAGTTGGCATTCCTTTGGTCACACAAATAATAGCAGTGACTCCGTTGGGGAGGATACTATTAAATGCGCCTAAGTGTATACCATTACTTGATACTTAGTCCATTAAATAAGATTGTGCCCCCTTCAGTTAGAGAAGATTACACGCTCCTAAATAATTTCCTATAACCATCCATAAAGAAAGTTTGATCTAGTGATCCGCAAACAAACTCATCCGTTGTGGAGGGAGGCACTCAGAGCCAACACGCAAGTTTGTTGCATCACTTGCAACCCAGTAATGGAGACCGTGGAATTTATTTACTAATCTCTCTCCCACTTAGTTATTTAAGATGAGGATTTTATCATACACACACACATCACAACAAATAAAAGTAATAAATATGGAAAAATAATTTTTCAACTATTATGGCCTCTACCATCACTGTCCTCCGTGTGCTTCCAACCCTAGATGTTGTCATCTTTAGCCACTGCAATCGTGTCTAGTCGCTGCATCTTTCTTGCTTCTTTTTTTGCTACGCCTCTGGTCCTCAAATAGTATCATGCATCGCAAGGATACGATCCACGACAAAAATAGAATTTTACATGTATCAATCCTATATTCCACAAAGGAATGTAGATAGAGTCTAGATTGAACAATAATGTAAAATCCTAAAACTAATACAACTCCTGTTGTATTTAATACATACAATCATACACATACAAAAATGCCCTCGACATGTCCGAGGGTCCAATCACACACAATCACATTAGGGCCATAATATTTAGATCTAGGATGCCTGCAACCACATAGTTAAATCTATTTGCACATCCTACTATTATCCTACCTAAAATATATATGGCATGTGCATAATTAAACTGAGAACCAAACACACAGAGGCAAACCCTATCTCTGATATCAATTGTTGGTTACTACTCGGAATTGTAACACCCACAAGATTATGAGATAAGTATATGGGCGTTATTTGCTTTAGAGCCTAAAAATTTGAAGAATCAAAAAGAAAAAAAAAGAGATAAGAGAAATAAAAGAAGAGGTGAAGGTTTGAACCTTGAACCTCTCACAAAGGATAGAAATAAAATTATGTATGATAACCACTAGGATAATGAATAATATGTGAAAGGGAAATGATGAGAATTGTAGTTAAATGTAAAGCTAAAATTTAGTGAAGGAACAAAGGGAAAATCAAGTGGCTTCTTTCTCTTGTTTACCTCTTGGTTAAGGAAAAAGAGTAGCAAAAGACAAGTTGTCCTTCTCCCTCTCCTTCTCTATTTTCGTGGGGTTTAAGAGGATAATAAAGAGAAGAATTTAGGGAAGGGAATGAGGATATATTCTCATTAAGAAAAAACATGCACGAGATAAGGAGGAAGGGAAGCAAAGTTCATTTTGGTAACTTCCACCTACTTAGCATAAAAAGGAAAGGAACTAAAGGTTTTCATTTTTTTTTCCTTCTCCCTTACCCTTGCCGAGACTCTAAGCCTCCTCCCTCATCTCCACAAGCTAAGTTTAGGTTTCTCCCTAAGAGAAAACTAAACTACAAGAAGGAGCCTTCAAGGTGTACCCTTCCAAGCAAGAGAAAATCAAAAGGAGTGCTAGAAGAAGAAGCCCCCTACTTCCTCTTCACCAAGGGTACCATTTCTTTAAAGATTAACAAGTGATTACTAGGTAAGTTTCCCCTCACCTTTGGTACAATAGTTTGTATGGTTTTTCATGGAGTTAGATCGCTTAAAAACCTAGGACTTGCCTTAAGAAAATTCGGCCAAAAGAAGAAGAAGAGTTTAAGAAAGTTGTAATTAGATATGCTTACTATCTTTCTTGTGATATGTATTTTATGTAAAAAGTTAATCTAAGGTTTCCATGCTAGAATAAATGATGAAAACTTAGATCCATAAGCTTTAAACTCTCGGCCAAGCATGAACAAGAAGACTAGGTAAGTTTAAGACTCAAACTAAGCATGTTTCCTTATTCTTGAGTTATGTACCCTATGATAATGATGTTGTTAACTTTTTCTCCTACTTGTATATTGTTGAAACTCCATTTTTCATGCCCATGAGTATTCGGCCATGTAAGAAGTAAAGGCTTAAGAGAGTTTTAAATCTAGGGCTAAGCATGCTAAGATTGTTCCTAAGACAAGGTATGATGTTTTATGCCATGATTGTATGTTAGTTATAAATCTTATTTCATGCTTATAAAGGTTCGGTTATGATGAGATTTGAAGTCTAGGAAAGTTTAAACCAAGGCTAGGAAGCTCATGACTTTCTTGATAAAAAATATGGAACTAGTAGATGTTTTTTTTTCTAAGTTTACTAATGTTGTTCCTTGTTATGATGTCATGAAAATTGTGTAGTTCCATGATTTATATGTTTCGGCCACCTTTGGATTAAAGAACTAGGAAAACATAGAACCCAACTTATATATGTTCATGATGCTCCTTGTGGTAAGTACTATGAAATGTAGTTGTGGTTCCATGCTCTTATGCCACTAAAAATGTAGTTCATGCTTGTTAGGGTTCGGCCAATACTAGTGCAAAGGCCTAGAGAAATCTTGAAACCAACTTACATTTGTTCATGATGTTTTTTGTGATAAGTACCATGAAATGTAGTTGTGATTCCTATGCTCTTATGTCACTAAAAATCTAGTTCCATGATTTATATGTTTCGGCCATTACAAGTTTAAAAGCCTAGAGAAAACTTAGAACCCAACTTATATATGCTTATGATGTCTTGTGATATATGCTATGAAATGTAGTTGTGGTTACCATGCTCTTATGCCACTAAAAACCTAATTCCATGAGTTATAGGTTTCGGCCACCTTGAGTTAAAGGGTCTAGGAAGTTTGGAATTTAAAACAAATATGCTTATGTTGTTTCTCATGAAAATGTATAAGATATTGGCTTAAGGTTCAATACTTCCATGCTACTTGTAACCTAGAAGGAGACATGTTAGGTTTCGGCCATGATAAGTTTGGGAGCTTAAGGAACTTAGAACTAAACTAAATATGCTTAAGTGGTTCCTTATGAAATATGATATGATATGAGCTTAGGGTTTACATGTTTGCATGTTATTTAGAACTTGTTTGCTCTACATGAAAGGTTTCGGCCATGAAGAATTTGAAACCTAGGAGGGCTTAAAAATTTAGGTTAATATACTTATGACCTTTATTATGCTAGTATGTGAAGATATCATGAGATTTTTATATTTGTATGTTGTCTAGATATCATGCCTCTACTCATGACTTTCGGCCATATGGGTTTAGTGACCTAGATGTACCTCACATGTTATGAATGAATTCAAGAGATGTTATTTAATGATTCCATGAATGGTTATGTCTTTTAGGATAAGTGATATGCTCTCTTATGTATGCTTATGATCCATGTATGTGCTATGTGCTCAATCATGCATGCTTTAGGATATGATAAAAATGATATGTTCATTATGCAAGCTTATGATTCATGCATGTGCTGTGTGCCCAAATATGCATGCTTATGATATGCTAAGTGATATGTTCATGATGTATGCTATGATTCATGCATGTGTTGTGTGCCCAAATATGCATGCTTATGATATGCTAAGTGATATGTTCATGATGTATGCTATGATTCATGCATGTGCTGTGTGCACAAAAAAAAATGCATGTTTTATGATATGTCAAGAAACATGATATGCATGTAAGAATAAGAACTACGATATATATGACATGCTACTTTACTTTATGTTTGACTTGTACCAAGGGTGGGCTCCATAAGCGCCCCGGGGTCGATGGACTAAGAAACGGGCCTCGTTAGGGATGGGCTCCTAAGTGCCCCTAGGTCGATGGACTAAGAAACGGGCCTAGTATGTATGCCTTGTAGGGTTCAAGACTTGCTACCTTGGACCTACATAGGACGCGCGCATTTATGTATGTGGTACAAGCCGGGGCCCCCAATCATGTTGAGATTATGTTTAAGTATGTATTGTATAAGTTTTCAAAAGACATGTTGCATATGTTGCATGATATATGTTTAGGAATTTATCATGCTTATACTTTATGATTATGCCATGATGCTTTATGTTATGTTATGATATGCTCTTGACATGATACATTTGTCTTTATGCCTTATGACTTATGTTTTTAATATGTTTTACGGTTTTTGTGAGTAGGAAAGGAACTTACTGAGCCATGAGTGCTCACAGCTTACTTTCTTGTACCGCAGATAAAGGCAAGACATGGATGGACTAGGGGAGCAGCAGGAGGGGCTAGAAGGACGTGTGCGGTAGTGGACTGGCTAAAAGAAATGACCTGCTTTTATTTAATAAGAAATTTACCATGCTGATGTTTTTACCTTATGACTCCATGACCTTAAGTATGTGTTTGGGTATTTAAGACTCAAAAATATGATAGGTATGCTATGTGGTTCTTTTATATCTATGGTGAATTTTTAAGTAAGAAAATGTTTTTTTTAATTCTCTAAGTAAGACTTCCGCTGTGTTAAGTCTGTATGTGTCGCAAGTAACCCCCGTCGCCTTAGCAGGAGGGGCGGGGCGTTACAAGAGTATCGTACTAGTTCCCCTGTACAAAAATTTTGTACAAGTCCTGAATTTTTCCTAACAACCTATTGTGTTCTTTAGAAATTAAATTTGGAATCGCAAACAGAACTTAACATTATTGATTCCAAATTCAACTTATTTGTTCTTAGAAGTTTAGACTTGGATTGCAAACGATGCTTAACATTATTAATCCAAATCCACCCATCTTACAAATTTGATTAAATATTAATTTCAGAGATCGGCTTCCAAGTTAAACATGGCGAGGCACTAGGCCTTCTTGGGTATGGGATCATCCACAACTTCCTAGACAAAGTCTTTCAACGAAATTCAATATTTAATCTCCTTATAGTAACCCTAGGTTTAACCAATAAGAACAATCAAATCACAAGTTCGAAAAACAAAAAAAACACAAAATCGAAAACATAAATTCGATAGCCTCGAATCATTAGCCTCTTGTGTTTGGTATTTCAAGATCTAAACAAAAGAATGAACTAGTTATGATGCGGAAACTAATAACTAGTTATACCTTTTGTAGCTTATAGAATTCACGATCTTCTATCGTATTCCTCTTCTTAACTCAGACGTCATGTGGGTGGCGATCTACCAAGATGAGAATCCACCCAATCCTCCTTCTTCTCCTTGCAAGTTTCAGCCACCAACAATCTCCTAGAGATGAAGAACTTCGGCCACCAACCAAGCTCCAAGGGATGCTTTATTTCTCTTCTTCTTCTCCACAAGCAACCGGCCACCAAGATGAAATAAGAGCTCCAAGTGTCGCCGGCCTCAACAAAAGGAGAAGAGAGAAAGAAGAGAGGAGAGGGCCGACCACCACCAAGGAAAGGAGAGGAGAGAAATAGATGTGTTGTTGTGAGGTGAGACACCTCTACCCTCTCTTTTATATTCTGTGGTCTTAGCAAATAAGGAAAGTTTTAAACATAATTAAAACTTCCTTTTATTCCTTTGCCAATGATCAAAAGGAAAATTTAATTAAAAATTCCTTTTATTCTTTTAATGGTCGGCCCCTACAAGTCCTCCAAACAAGGAAAGTTTTAAACACAAAATTAAAACTTCATAATTTGTTTCTAGAAATTTTTAAAATAAAAATTTCTCTTTTAAAAATTTCCTTCATGGTTGGTTATAAAAGGAAACTTTTATAAATTAGAATCTCTCTATTAAAACATGTAGATGATTTCAAAAATGAAAGTTTTCTCCAAAATTAAAATCTTCCTTTTAACTACAAATAATGAAAGATATCAAACCTTTCTCTTAATCCTTTTGTAGAAACTATAAAAGGAAAGATTTAATTTTAAAACTCTCTTTTAAAATCATGTCTTCCACATTAGGAAAGATTTTAAAATAAAATCCTTTTTATTTTTATTGTGGTCGGCCACCTACTTGGGCTCCAAGGTAGGGTCGGCCACCACTTGATCCATCCATGGCTTATCTTGGCCGACCCTTGGTTGGGCTCCAAGCTTGGCTTGGTCGGGCCACCTATGGATGGGTAAGAAGGTGGGTTTAGGTGGGTATAAGACTTTATAAATAAGAGGCTATGACAGTGACCACGAGGAGGAATTGGTTTTGGTCTCCTGATGAACTTGAGATTCCCGTGTTCGCCCCGAACACCCAACTCGAGTTCATCAATAATATCTCATCTCATTAAAGAGTTATTATTGCACTACCACACCAATCCCATATTACTATATGGGCTCCTTATCATGAGTGTGTTAGTCTCCCTGTGTTTAAGATATTGAATGCCCACTAATTAAATGAGTTACTGGCAACTCACTTAATTAATATCTAGATCCAAGAGTAGTACCACTCAACTTCATTGTCATATCGGACTAAGTCCACATGTAGGGTTTACATGACAATCCTTATGAGCTCCTCAAGGGGACATCATCAACCTAGATTACTAGGACACAGTTTCATTCTATATTCAACAACACACCATATAAATAATATTATTTCTCAACTTATCGGGCCTATTGATTTAACGAGCTAAATCACACCCTTTGATAAATTAAAGAAATAAGTATTAAGTATATGTGCTTGTTATTATATCATGATTAAGAGTACATACTTCCATAATAACAGAGGTATTGTTCTTTTATATAGTCAGTATAAAAAAAACTACCTCAAATAGTCCTGCTCAATACACTCTGAGTGTACTAGTGTAATTTTATAGTCAAGATAAACTAATACCAAATTACACTACAACTATTCCAATTATTTGTTCTTATCCATCTTAGTCATGAGCTACTATTTATAGCCTATAAGGAACTGATAACATGATCTTCTGTGTATGACACCACACACCATGTTATCTACAATATAAATTAATTGAACAACTACACTTAGTATATAAATGTAGACATATGACTAATGTGATTCTTTATTTCAAAATAAATGTTTACAAAAAGCTAGGCTTTTAGTATACACTCTAACAAGACACTCAAGGTTATGATTTACCTACTCAACAAAGTTCCTAATAAGGCAATAACGAAAACCTCATACTAGTTATGGATAGGTAAATCACCTAGTCTAACGCATCTACATGTCTAGGGTTGTTCGGCTGAAGCTAGTGTTGGATCAAGACGCATGTGAGAGGCGGAGTGAATCAAATGAAAACTTATTTTTACCTTTTAAAACCAAAGTATACGTAGCGGAATTTAAGAAATCAAAAACACACGAAAATAGTCGGTTTTACTTGGTTTGATGCCTTCGGCGACTTCTACTCCAAGACCTAGGTCCTGCGGACCTATCGATGGGTAATCTACTAAAATACCTCTTCTGGTACCTCCGGAAGAGAGAATTGAATATAAAGAATTTTGGTATAAGTACAATACACTGTACTTGTCCTTTTGCAGTAATTAAATGCAAAGAATCCAAGTTACCAAACATTTTTCAGAAGACGGTCAGCTCAAGCTCGGTGTTTGGTCGGCTTCTTAGTAGTAGATGAGAGTAGCAGCATTGTAGCAGAGTTGTAGTAGGTAGACAGAGCAGTCAGAGCCTCAATCGGATGCATATGAGCTTGTATTTCAGGTTTTTTTTTTTTTTGAAGCTTGGTTGAAGCTGCCTTATAAAGAGCATAGAAGGCGCCTTCAATGGCTATTGAAAGCGCCTTCAATATGACAAATCTGATCCCGACTTTGCTGCGCCTTATCTACGACGGGTTCTAAAATTTACCCCTTGAACATTGAAGGCGCCTTCTATGCCATTGAAGGCGCCTTCCATAAACTGTCAAAGGTGTCTTTCAATGCTTGAAGGCGCCTTCGGGTACTGTTCATCTGAAGGCTTTTTGCTCCTTTTACCCTGCAAGTTATGTTAGTTGAAAACTAAAATATCTAACCTGCAAAATAAAATTAGCACAGTGATAATAAGAAGTAGTTATTAGTTCCTATCCTCCCAGAACCAGGAACTAGTCAAGATCTCATATTAGGGATCCAAAATGGGCCTAACCTGGATCGATGCCTACTATCCCTCAACCGGGACGTGCTTAGTTACTCTCCTCCAGTAACTTACCTTTACTTACAAATTTGTTGTTGGTTGACTAGTCTCTTAACCCACCAGGTCTTCATGCAGTTGTCCAGTCTGTACACCCAACTGGACTTCTGCTGATTGTCCGATCCCGCGGACCCAACTGAACTTCCTGCTAGATATTCGGTCGGTCCGTTGACCTATCTGGACTTTGCACCAACTGTCTGGTCCCCCAGACCTAGCTGAATTTCAGCCTGTTAGGTCCTCCAGACCCGTCAATTCTTGCACATTTGGTAACGTAATTAGATCACAAAACACCTAACTTAACTCACTTGTCATTCATTAAAACCTAAGTTAGACTGTTAGTACAAACTACACCAACAGCTAGGTCCTATAGGCCTAACAAAAAGAAATTGGATGCAAAAACCATTAGTTGCCACTTTATAGGATACTCTGAAAACTCAAAAGGTTTCAAGTTCTATAACCCCTTGAGTAGATACTTTTTCGAGCCGGGTAATGCCAAATTCATTAAGAATGGTGGGAGTGATAAAGTTAGGGAAATATCATTTGAGGAGAACATTAATGATCCTAATATGGTAACTACTAATGCAGTTGATAGTGAAATAGTTACCGTTCCACATATAGTTGAAGCTATACAACTGAAAGGGGTAGTTGGTCATGATATTCTCATGTCACCTTCAATTCATTTAGAATGTATATTATCTTAAATAGAGGTATTCCCTCCTATGGTTGAGAATGACTCCCAACCACCTCAAGATCAAGTGTCACTAAGAAAATCCATTAAAGAGAGGAGATCCACGATGTCTCGTGATTATGTATATCTCCAAGAGCATGAATTTGACATTAGGTTGGAAGATAATTTCATATCATTCCAAGAAGTCAAGCAATGCCCTCATCCAGAAAAATGGATCAATGTCATGAAGGAAGAGATGAAGTTTATGTTAGATAATGACATCTGGGAACTTATAGAATTACCTAAAGGTGTGAAACCCTTTGGTTGTAAATGGATATTTAAAATCAAACGAGATTCATATGGCAATGCCGAAAAGTATAAGGCATGCCTAGTTGCTAAGGGATTCACTCAGAAGGAGGACATTGATTACAAGAAAATTTTTTCGCTTATTTTGATGAAAGACTTGCTTAGGGTAATCATGACACTTGTAGCTCATTATGACCTAGAGCTACAGTAAATGGACATTAAGACTGTGTTTCTCAATGGAAACATTGAAGAGACTATATACATGATGCAACCGGAGAACTTTGAGTCAGATGATTCAAAGAACTTAGTATGTAAACTAAGGAAGTTCATTTATGGTTTAAAGTAAGCATCTCGTCAATGGTACTAGAAGTTTGATCAAGTGTTTCTTCATATGGTTTTAAGGAGAACCCAGTTGATCAATGTTTGTATATCAAGTTCAGTGGAAAAAGTTTATTATACTTGTTCTATATATAGATGATATATTGTTGGCAAGCAATGATAAGAGGCTGCTACTAGAAATCCAGTCATTTCTATCCAGTGAATTTGAAATGAAGGATCTTGGTGAAGCATATTTTGTCTTAGACATACAGATTGTTCGTTATCGATCAATGTACACACTTAGACTATCACAAAAGGCATATATAGAAAAAGTACTCATTTGGTATGGCATGCAGAATTATACTCCCGACGATACTTCGGTGGCAAAGGGTGATAGACTTAGCTTGCAACAATATCCACATTTTGAACTTGAGATCAAGAAAATACAACAATTCCCCTATGCATCATCAGTAAGGATTTTAATGTATGCTCAGGTATGTACACGTCTAGATCTTGCATACTTTGTGAGAATGTTGGGCAGATATTTGAGTAACCCTGGACCAGAGCATTAGAAAGTCGTAAAGAGGGTTATGCGGTATTTGTAAAGAATAAAAGATTACATGCTCACATATCGGAGATCAGATCATTTGGAAATCATTGGATATTCATACTCTGATTTTGCTAGATGCTTAGATTGTAGGAGATCTACCTAAGGGCATGTCTTTATGTTAGCAGAAGGGGCTATATCATGGAAAAGCATCAAACAGATGTTAATAGTCACTTCTACTATGGAGACAGAGTTTATAGCCTACTATGAAGCTTCCAACCATGAGATATGAATGTGAAACCTTATTACATGGTTACAGATCATTGGGGGGGGGGGGGGCATTGACAGGCCATTAAGGATCAACTGTGATAACAAAACTATAGAATTGTATTCAAAGAACAACCGCAGTTCGTTGAAGTCTAAACACATCGACATAAAGTTTTTGACGGTTAAAGAAAAAGTTCAGAATGATCAAATAATGATAAAGCATATAAGGACAAATATTCTATATTAGTGGATCCACTCACTAAGGGTTTATCACCCAAGGTGTTTCATCGGCATGTGCTGAATATGGGGGTTCTTCCTTTTGTTGAAGTACCCATTATGTAAAAATCTGTGTTTTGTGTGATGTTCTATGTTCATGAACACATATTTTTGGCTCATTGTATATATTACAGTTTTTCTATATGTGTACATAATTTTGACTTTTTTGACATATGGATATCATATTTACTGTTGCAGTTTTGTATTTGGATGTTGTAAATATGATGTGGACCCCATTTAGAGTCATAAAGTTGAATCATGATTTACCACTGTATTTTAGCATAAAGTTTTAATAAATATTATTTAGACTCGGTTTGGGTTATAAAGAGGACTTATTGAGAATAGACACTTGTAGATCACATTTCATGTCATTCTTGTACTACACATCCATAATTGATCTATGTCATTAATGATATTAGTACTATGATTATTGCTGGGTCATGTTACAATTATAGTAGTTATGACTTCTTTAATAATGTACTAATTGATTTAATAGACGGGATTGTTTAAAGGGGTATTTAACCCATAAAATTTGTCATGTTGAGCTCAACTAAGTGTTGGTTGCTATGTGGAATATCATATCAGTTCCCCTGTACAAAAATTTTGTACAAGTCCTGAACCTTTACTAACAACCTATTGTGTTCTTTAGAAATTAAATTAGGAATCGCAAACGGAACTTAACATTATTGATTTCAAATTTAACTTATCTGTTCTTAGTGGTTTAAACTTGGATCGCAAACGATGCTTAACATTATTGACCCAAATCCACCGATGTTATAAATTCAATTAAATATTAATTTCTAAAATTGACTTCCAGGACTGCATAGCGAGGTACTAGGCCTTCTTGGGTATGGGATCATCCACCACCGCCTAGACAAAGCCTTTTAAAGAAGTTTAATATTTAATTTTCTTAAATAACCTTAGGTTTAACCAAATAGAACAATTGAATCACAAATTTGAAAAACATAAAAAAAAAACACAAACTTGAATCACAAATTCGAAACCTAGAATCATATGCCTCTTGTGTTTAGTATTTCAAAAACCATACAAAGAAAACTAGTATGATGCGGAAAACAACTACTAGTTATACCTTTCTTTATACGCAACAACCTCTTGATCTTCTATTGTATTCCTCTTCTTATCTCGGACGTTGTGTGGACAACGATCTACCGATATGAGAACCACCAAGACAACTTCCTTCTTCTATGTTTCGGCCACCAACTTTCAAGCTCCAAGGGATGCAAGAGCAAAGCCTCCTTTCTCTCCTTCTCCAAGAAAAATCCGGCCACCACAAGAGCTCCTAGAGATGTTGAGGTTCGGCCACAAGAAGAAGAAAGGAGAAGAGAATAGGGTCGGTTACACCAAGGAAGAAAAGAGAGAGGAATAATAGAATATGTGTTATGAGGTGAGGCACCTCTACCCTCTCTTTTATATTACTTGGTCTTGACAAATAAGGAAATTTAATTATAATTAAAATCTCCTTATATTCCTTGTCATAGGTTAATAAGGAAAATTTAATTAAAAATTCCTTTTAACCTATGCTATGGCCGGCCACATCACATGCTCCAAATAAGACAAGTTTTAAACACAAAATTAAAACTTCCTTATTTGTTTCCGGGAATTTTTAAAGTCAAAATTTCACTATTAATTTTCCCTTCATGGTTGGTTATAAAAGGAAATTTTATAAATTAAAATCTCTCTATTAAAACATCTGGATGATTTCCAAAAAGGAAAGTTATCTTTAAAATTAAAATCTTCCTCTCAATCTACAAATAAGGAAAGATATCAAATCTTTTCTTAATCTTTTGTAGAAACTATAATAGGAAAGATTTAATTTTAAAACTCTCTTTTAAATCATTAAGATGGTTACAAAAAATGAAAGTTTTATCAAAAATTAAAATCTTCCTTTTAACTACAAATAAGGAAAGATATCAAACCTTTCACTTAATCTTTTGTACAAAGTCATAAAAGGAAAGATTTAAATTTTAAACTCTCTTTTAAAACCATGATATCCACATAAAAAAAGATTTTAAAGAATAAAATCCTTTTATTTTCTTGTGGTCGGCCCACCTAGCTTGAGCTTCAAGCATTGGCCGGCCACCACAATGGCTCAACCCTTTGGCTTTGGCCGACCCAAGCTTGGACTCCAAGCTTGGCTTAGCTGGCCACCTAAGGTTGGGTAAGAATGTGGGTATTGGTGGGTATAACACTTTATAAATAAGAGGCTACGATAGGGATCGAGAGGAGGAATTGGTTTTGGTCTCCCGATGAAATTAAGCTTCCCATGTTCGCACCCGAACACCCAACTTAATTTCATCAATAATAATTCATACCACTAAAGAATTATTATTGAACTACCGCACCAATCCTAAATTACATTTTGGGCTCCTTCTTATTATGAGTGTATTAGTCTCCCTGTGTTTAAGATATAAAATGTCTACTAATTAAATGAGTTACTGACAACTCACTTAATTAGTATCTAGCTCCAAGAGTAATATCACTCAACTTCATTATCATACCGGATTAAGTCCACCTGCAGGGTTTACATGATAATCCTTATGAGCTCCTCTTGGGGACATCATCAACCTAGATTACTAGGACACAGTTTCCTTCTATAATCAACAACACACACTATAAATAATATCATTTCCCAACTTATCGGGGCTCTTGATTTATCGAGCTAAATCTCACCCTTTGATAAGTCAAAGAAATAAATACTAAGTACACGTGCTTGTTATTATATCGGGATTAAGAGCACACACTTCCATAATAACAAAGGTCTTGTTCTTTTATTCAGTCAGTATAAAAAGAACTTACATTAAATGGTCCAACTCAATACACTTTGAGTGTACTAGTGTAATTTTATAGTCAAGATAAATTAATACCAAATTACATTACGACTATTCCAATGGTTTGTTCCTATCCATCTTAGTCGTGAGCAACTGTTTATAATTTATACAAAACTGATAACATTATCTTCTGTGTGTGACACCACACACCATGTTATCTACAATATAAATTAATTGAACAACTACACTTAGCATAAATGTAGACATTTAACCAATGTGATTCTTTTATTTCAAAAATAAATATTTACAAAAAGCTAGGCTTTTAGTATACACTCTAACACTAAGAGGTTGTGTGGTATATAAGGAATTAAGTATAGTTCAAGTGGGGGATTATAGGATAAAGTCTAAATAAGTAGACTAAATCCAATTGACTCTATATGGCTGGACTTAATCTTCATAAGATGCGCTTACATTTGATTAACACACATACACAACTAATTATCATTAACGTAACTAAACCCAAATAAGTGATATAATGCTTCAATGCATATAAAGAGAGTTTGACCATCTTATACTTGATTAACATGCATACACAACTAATTGTCATTAAAGTAATTAAATCCAAATAAGTGATATAATGCTTTAATGCATATAAAGAGAGTTTGGATTAAATGGATGTGGATTTAGTATGTAGATCCAATAATCCGATTTATTAATATTGATAGCTTGTTAATGATGAATGTACTTTAAGGTAGATAGTCCCTATAGGAAGGACTTGGTATATAAAGGAAGATGTTCATAAATTAAGCCACGTTCTAGAGCTTCTTCAACCTTCTTTCTTTCCCATTAAGAAAGAACTAAGAATTGTCACTGTCCACTCATGTAGAAGGTTATTCTGTACTAATAGAAATATCGATAATAAATAAGAAGCGATAGCTTTGTGATGGATTCAAATCAACTTATGATGACTATTGTTTCAATTTTTTATTATATTTTAGAGATTGATAATAATAAAATCTTATTGTACATACATCTTTTAGCTCATGTATAATCTATTATAATTCTATCAAAATGTCATACTAGAACTACTCCCCTCGACACCAAAACTGAAAAATCCAGTGAGTTCAAAGTTACAAAAATCCCAACAATTTTATCCTTTTAAAATAATAATAATAAATGTGTTCGTTAATTTATTTGAAATTTTTAATCTTACTTATGTAACCATATGATCAACCTTAATTTATTACATCACAGTGACTGAAAATTAGAAGAAACGTCCTCGCACCAAATATTTATTATTCTAGCAAGAGTTTGCAGCAATAAATAAAATGACACGCAAGCTACAGCTGGTCTCACACTCTCATTGCGCCGCCTCGAACGACAACGTCCCGCCAGCGAGATCATACAAAAGTGAATGTTCTGATAGAGATCATTCACATCAAAGGAACTATATAATTTTACTTACAAATACAAAATATCATATTTTTATTATAAAAATACTCTTATTATAATTAATTCAATTTAATAAAAAAAATTATACATAAAATACTTTTATATTAATTTTTTTTATCAATTTAAATTTAAGTTACTCAAATTTAATTAACTACAATCTTTTTAATATAATCAAATTCATTGTTAAAATAGAGTATAGCGACTAATTAGTGGATGTCACAATACTATAATTGAATTGATTTATTTTTATATACTTAGTAAATATTTCATATTGTCACACATGCTACAAACGGTGCTAAAAGAAGAGTATCTTCGATCTCACAAATACAGTGGGACACTCTTTTAACTGTTCTTTTAAAAAAAATAATTATTTTTAAGATTATGTTAATTAGAAACCCTTTTTAATTTTTTTTCTTATAATTTTATTCTTATTTTTAAAAAATAATACATATTGATACGATGCATAATGGTAGGATCCGATCATCAGAGGTCAATGAGATATGGCAGTCAGAAGATGACAGTCAGAAGTCAAAGGGATGTAACAGTCAGAAGTCAAAAGTATGTGCCAGTCAGAAGTCAAGGAGGTGTGACAGTCAGCATACGAAATAGGACTACCCGGGGCTATCCGACGTATAAAGCCAGGGCGGGGTCTATCGGTCAGGAAACCAGGTGTGCGGCAGGACGCTTGATCAGGGCGAAGCCTGACCTAGTTTTATCGGTTAGGTTTCCTCAAGCTAGCTCGCATAAACAGACTTGTCATTCTCGGTCGAGTCTAAATCAGGATAGCATGGAGAATGAGACTCTGGTCACACCCCTCCATCCATTCTGTTCCTCAGCACTTAGCAAGGCTGACCCAGGCTACCTCAATCACACCCGGGTGGGACAGAAGGCGCTACGCACCAACAGGTCAGGGAATCGTAATCATCTGTCAGAGAATAACTACTGCGTGTCAAGGAATATTCCAACGGTTGGGGTCATCTGCAAATAGAACCTTCCTCCAGTCTATAGGAGAAGGCCACATGTCCTCCATCACTCGACAAGTCCTGACACCCGACATCCTCTGACAGAGATCAGTCTCCAGAAGGTACGTACTGTCATATAAAAAGGGGTATCCTCTCCCTTTCGCAATTACGCTTACTTGCACACTTGTCTACTTTTCTTCTTCCTTCATACACTGTTCTTCTGGGAAAAAATACCTGACTTGAGCGTCGGAGGGCCTGCTCCGGGGACTTTCTCCCTGGTTCTTAGTCTCTAACGTTTAATGTGTTTGTCTGAGTGTGCGCAGAGTTCTAGTATCACTGGCTCAAGCCTAGTAGTCCTTCAAGGCCACGTGGGGGTCTGTTCGCCGAAGCTCTCATGATCGCAGCATCACAGTCTCTCCTCCTTCAATGCCAGTGACACCTCATCTGGCCTTCATCCGACTCAAATTCTAGATAGGATCAGATGTTATTTTTATACGAATATTATTTCCTAATTATGATCCTAATCATGAGCAAGTCGACGGATAAAGTATGTCCAATGAA
Organism: Zingiber officinale; assembly: GCF_018446385.1. NCBI lineage: Eukaryota > Viridiplantae > Streptophyta > Magnoliopsida > Zingiberales > Zingiberaceae > Zingiber > Zingiber officinale. The sequence continues at coordinate 120,605,880 of NC_055987.1, forward strand.
TTAGGATAGTGCTAGGTTATTAAATTGTAGAGTAATGATATATATAAAGAAAAATTTTAAGAAAATATTCAAGGATAGACATATGAATTTATAGTACACTATTTTACTTTTTTGTGACATATCATTTTATGTGTAGTATTTTCTTAAGATTCTTTTTTGGAGCATATAATTAAATTTAATGCATGGATCATCAAATTATATGGTCCTCATTATATATACCATCAAAGGGGTCCATTACTTATATCCAAGGTTCTAAAATTCACTAAGCGCTAGTCGGACGCCAGACTAACGTCTAGCGCTTAGGCGGGAACTAGGCATTGTTAGGCGAATTTCACGGTATCAACACAAATTACATAATAAATCATATTCTATAACTCTAACACAGTAACATCAAATTTAAAATGAGTATAAAATTATATAACTAATAAAATATCATAAATTTATTCTATTTCTCTATAATTTTTAACAACTTGTTCTTCACCGGGCACAAATTCAATATTATCATTGTGATCCTCTTTTTCTTTAGATGTAAAATCATTCTCGTGAAATTCTCTCACTCTAGAGCTTCTTCGGGGTTGTCTGGTAAAATGACATTTCCAAAGAATGAGATTTTGGTCAACCTTCAATTCAATCGCTTTTAACTCTCTGATTTCCCAGAAATATGGGCTTCTTCATTCGCTCTAATTTTTCTGGCTCTGGTTACTCAATACGATGAAAATGAAGTTTGGTACTAGCCACTAGGGAAAGCCAATAAATTAATTTCATTGTTGAACTAAAGTTTAGGGCTTATAAAAAAAAGTTACATTTCATATTTTTGAATTGAGTTTAAAATTTAAAACCTCAAACTAAAAAAAATCATGAAAATCGATGATTCAACTGATTAGTCAGCATCTAGGGCTGTCTAATCCCACCTACGCTAGCCGACTAGTATGTTTTCAATACGGTTGATTGGCACCTAATGCTTAAGTGGTGCCTAGACGGCCACCTAGATCGATTTTTAGAACACTACTTATATCCCATCCAAATTGAGATTTGCCTAAACTCAAGTCATGCAAAGTATACCTTGATGTTCAGATGTTGTCTTTGTCAATAATCAAGTCAGAATGATCAACATTGAATTGTCTAAAATACTTTCATTGCCACTCGGTACAATAGTGATGGAAGTTTCAAAAATTACATTTCTGTTAAATTGAGTTTTCCCAAATGAATAATTTTTATTAAATTCCATATTTTCGTTAGATTACAATATAAATTTAAGTTCGTCTTAATTAAGATACATTAAATTTATATGGATATATGGTAAACCCAGATTAATTTTATATGGATGGTAAACATAATTAATTTATACATGGACCTAATGAACAATAGGAAAATTTTAAGAAAATTCTTTGTTACCTTGAAAATATTATTATTATATATGATATTATTTTTATATAATCAAAAAGCAAATTACATGATTATTTATAGTGATGCAATGTGATCCTATCTGAAATCAAAAAAAGATGGCGCACTGAGTAGGTAATTCTATTGTGATAGGAGAAGATTTTGAGTTGGAGAAAATGGATAAACACCGGGCCTCTCTTTCTGCGCACACCAAAGAACTCAAATGAAATGTTAGAGCGAGACCCATGAAAGAGGTCTCTGGCACAGCCACTCCGACACTCAAGTCAGTACAATAAACAAGCGAGAGGTGGAGAAGATGAACAATAAATTTGTGATGCCAAGCTAGATGAAAGTATTGCTTATGTAAAAACATACATCGTCAATAGAGAGAATTCCCTTTTATATCATATGTCATAAGCTCTGCAATAATGAGACAATAAGAAATAATGCCAGAAAATGTCGGGTAAGGGAAGGTGTACAGTCTTCCTCTGAGGAATCTTTCGTTATATGTATATGAACAGTTTTTTGTAACTTCCGCAATAACGATAGAAATTGTATAGCCACCCTCATAAGAAGGTTTTGTTGTAGGTATGTGTCAGATATCCAAATATTCCCTGATAAATAGTCGTTATTTTATGATAGGTTGTTGTGATTCCTTAACAATGTTGTCTCTTGGATGTGGCCTTGTCGGATCTTTAGCCAACCTAGGTACCCCCTGCCGGATCTTTAGCCAGCCTACTGTATACTATGATGTATGTCTCTGAAGAGTGGGGCTCCAAGTCCCAAAAGATCTGATTAGCTCTTGGACCGATCTGTCATATGTTATGAGACTTACCCTTTAAATGCTGAGATCTAGAGGTCTGATCAAATGTATGTCCGGTCGGGCTTGTAATGAGAATTGTCTTATACATTTGCCTTGGATATATATATATATATATATATATATATATATATATATATATATATATATATATATATATGAGACAGGAACACTGATCGTGTAAATTTGACCGGCCTTATGACCAACCGGCTATATGAAAGGATATTGGCACATGAGGAGTAAACTGAGACCCATAGATATGACCGTCTATCGGATCAACCAGCCATATGCTCAGTTACACTGCAACAATGGGGAATTGTATCCTATACGCTCAACCAACGCTAGGACTCTTTAGGTTTAATCCATATGCCTTGACACCGAGTAACACGATAAGTTTTTTAAGTCCGCCTAGCTCTGGGGACAACCAACCATATGTTGAGAGACTTAATGAATATGGAGTTAAGTCCTCTAAGCTTAGATAATCCTTGTCGGAATTTGGGTTGATTGGCTATACACTGGCTGTCATAAGTAGTGCATTAGGTCCCTCGAGTCCAACTAACTTTTAAGTCCGTCCAACTTTATATTAAAGGCCTTAGCACTATATAGAGTGAAGGGTTGGGCCTTAGTGAAAGTGATCCTTTCGTCTGACCCTATATGTCACCTCATCTTGACTTTGACCACCATATCACCTTGACTTTGACTGACACATCACCTCTGAGTCTACTTATAATATATTGTATTATTAGCCTCCCCTTCAAGTTTAGTCGAAGAATGTTCATGTCCGACTAACTAAACCCGAGTCTAATTTCAGCCCGATCACTAGATTTGCTAGGCCGACTCGATGATCATGCTTCAACTCACCTGTCAACGCTATATTCAACTTTATTTTTCTTGGAAAAATATGAGTCAAACACTTGATATGTTGAGCAATGTGTCAATGATACATGGGAAAGACGCTTTTATCGAAATGATTTGAGTCGTCTTATCCATCATAAATGTTCATTTATGGGTAAACATCACGCGTTCCACTACCTTATTTTCCGAAGTGATAATTGACGCATGCCTTTTCGTACGTACCAATTGCACTCCCTCCACTCTGATCCAAGGGTTATCCATGATCAAACTATTTCGATCAAATGGTTGGGATTGAAAAATTACCTATGGCTTCTGTTTAAAAACCCTAGGCATCACAGAAGAAAATTACCCGCATTTCGTCTTCTTCGACATTTTCTTCCATCGATTTCTGTCAACGACCCCTCCCTCCCTCGGGAGATCTATAGTAGTAAGTTCCTCCCCTGATCTTCCTTTGTCTTCCCTTCATCCCTCCATGGCTCAAGAAACATTTGCTCCATGGTACACCTTTACCCGTTATGACTTTGACAATTATGATCTAGAAACGCTTAACCTTGCTTTAGAAATCTCGAAGACTTTCATATCTGCATTCCAACCTCCCAAGATCATCTTCATCGCTTCCCTCCTAGCTATGTCACATTTTTCAAAGACCAACTTCTTGTAGACTTAAGCTTTCTGACACCTATTACAAAGGAGGAGTTGCCTTTTGGCCCCCTCTTGGTAGCAGAAGGTCATCCTTCCTCTGACCCCGAAGCATCCTTGAAGAGGAGATGTAAGAGGCATCGACTCGTCCCTTCTATTCAACTTCCCATGGGACAGACATCTCCAACCACTACATCCTCCCCCTGTCTTACACCCATCCAAGAGGAAAATCTGGTTTCGTCTTTCGAGCGGACATCTTTCTCTCTCCCTTCTGATAGTCCAACTCGAGAGGATGCCACATCCCACCAGGGTGGTTCTCCAATTGTAGCTGCTCCACACTCACCCTTCTCCCTTTCACTCACTCCACCCATCGAAGGTTCACCCGCCGAAGCTCCACCCACCAAAGCTTCCTCCAGGCAGCCAAAAAGTCGATATAAATTTTATGCTATTTATGACCTACCATCTACCAGAGTGATATCTTCTTTGTCGACTCCACTATCGACCTGTTATCGCGTATTACTGAAGGGTCAGTTAATCGAGACTTAGGAGATCGCCATGACTCGGTCGGCAGACTACACTCTAGTGGAGATAGCGGATGGGTATACTTATGACTTAACCGTGGTAGGTTCCCGCTTTCATACCTTCTTTTATCCAGAACAACTCTAATAATGATTTTTCTTTACTTTGGGGATTTGGGATGAACCTTACCCAATTTGTGGCGGACTTGGCCTAGGAAAATGACACCTTAAAGGGGCGACTATCTGAGACAGGATCTATCTATGCCCCCACCTGATCACCATAAAAAAAAATCAAACTCAACTTGACCAACTAAGAGAGTTTGAAATGCAATCCAGAAAGCTCAAGCATCAACGAAGGCTGAGGCGGAGAGGGTGAAGACATCAAAAGCTGTCCTGAAGACAACTGAAGATAAACTGTGTTTTGAAACAACTAGGCGGACCAAGGTGGTGGCCAATCTAGACAAGAAAATTGATAAAGTCCAGAGCCTCTCTTCCCAGTTATAGGAGCTAAAGGTTGCTCATGCCTCAGAGATGGGTGCGAAAGAAGTCGAGCTGACGGCCCAAACCCATTTGTTATCCGAGCAGCAGCAAAGTATTGGCGCTCAAAGAATTGGGTTAGAGTCCATTCAAGCGGAACTAGAGGCTACAAAATCTGTAACTAACTACTTCTATAAGTCCAAGTTGGAGGGAGTCACATCTAAGTTGACAGCCTCCCGGGCAGAACTAATTGCCTACTAGGCAGGGGAGGACAAGTGTTTCAAGATGAAGAGAACAACATACCTTCAATGCCAAGATTTTAATATGTTTATCGTCACCTCCATCAACAAAGCATTTCTTGTTCGGGTTGAGGGAGCTATTACACAACTTTGCAATGGTGGCTTCCCCAGCGCCCCCCAACCTAGTTTTTAGACCACCAACGGATCTTAAGGGAGCACCTGCCTGGCGTCTTTCCCAACTTTAAGTAGTTCATTTTGTATTCCATCCCCTCCCGTGGGCGATGAAACCTTTTCTATATAGCTATATTCTTTGTACATGTGACTAAGTTTTTTTTCCTGTGCAACTAAATTTTTATTAGCTTTTGCTTGCTTTTATCTCTTACTTAATTACTTTACACTATTTTTTTCCCAAGCAATCATAAGTACTCACATGCCCCTTATATGACTAAGCACTATGCGCCCAAACGAAGGGATATCCTACTCTCCTTGAACATATGAAGCAGCTCATCAGATCGAGCTCCTCCTTACTGGCGACTCACAAGTTTGGGCACATATGCCCAGATGACAAAGCCCTAGAGCTCCCACTAGCAATAGGGTCGGCCGAGCATATGTTGCTAGTCGTGCCCATGAGACACGAAATGCCATGCCCACCCATTCGCGCGACCAGGCTTAAAATCAAATGGTCATTCATGATCGTTGAACATGGTACACGAGGAGCAAAGGATCCTTATTGATGCCCGTGTCAATGCCTCAGAATAATGATTTACCTATCATGTCTATCATAAATGTGCTTCTCCCATTATTAACACGTGCCTAAAACCTCAGTTTCCCGACATGACATATGACACATAATTTTTCATACACTAAACGGTTCACCTTTCTTTCGATCCGACGGTCACAGTAATTGGCCTACTTTTTCACCCTCAGGATCCAACAATCTTGTTTGAAGGGGCATGTGGGGTTTCCCCTTTAAAAACTCTAGCAACTTCTTCGTCCCCTTCATCTTCTTTTCTCCGACGCTAACCTACTCCTTGCTTTCTGCAAGCTCTTATAAACATTTTCTTTCTCTACTCTCCTCCTATTTTCTTTTTTGAACTCTATCATGAATGTTTTCGGCGTATGGTACACCTTTCTTTTGAACTCCATCATGAATCTTTATTTCATCTCTATCCAACCGAGTTTATCATGAGAATTACCTTATACATTTGCCTTAAATATATATAAATGAGATAGGAACATTGAGCTGTATAAATCCAACTGGTCTTATGACCGACCAGCTATATGAAAGGAGACTAGCAATGAGGAGTGAACTGAGACTCATAGATCCGACCATTTGTCAAATCGACCAGTTATATACTAAGTTACGTTGTAGCAATGGGGAGTTGTATCATATACGCTAGACCAACGCTAGGGTTTAATCTGTACGTCTTGACATCGAGTAACGCAATAAGTTTTTTATGTTCGCCTGGCTCTAGGGTCGACCGAATATATGTTGAGAGACTTAACAAATATGGAATTAAGTCCCCTAAGCTTAGATAATCCTAGTAAGAATTTGGGTCAACTGACTATACACTAGCTGTCATAAATAGCGCACTAGGTCCCTCGAGTTCGACCAGCTTTTAAGTCTGTCTAATTTTATACTGGAGGTCTTAGCGTTGAGAGTGAATGGTTGGGCCTCAATGAAAGTGACCATTTCGTCTTATCATGATTGTCACCTCATCTTAATCTTAACTATCATATTATCTTAACTTTATGTAAAATATCATTTCTAGATCCACTTATAATAAATTGAACTGACTTTCTTGTGAACAAATGCTCTAGTACAAATGTACAATCAATATGTGTTTTTTTTTCTTTGACAAAATCTATTTCATGGTATTTTAAAAGGAAACCTATCATGTCACTAAAATTATTTGAAATCATTTAGTTTTAATCACTTTTTGTAAACTACATTCATCTATAATACAATGTTTAAAATTTAGTATCATAATATAAATAGTAGAGCGACCTATCTTATAATAAATTTAATTCGCATAAAATATATAAAAATTAATTTTATTTTCTTTCATTTGGCAACAACGCACAAGATCATATTAATTACTTTGTACCACAGTATAATATTTAAATTATCATCTAATATTCAATTCTCATTTATAGTATATTTAAAGAATTTTTTTTTAAAGGGGACACATAATCCTTTTTCAATTTATTAGGATAATTAATAGAAAAATTTTATGAGATCAAATTAATCATTCAAAAATAATCAATGGACTAACTGAATTTATCATATATATATATATATATATATATATATATATATATATATATATATATATATATATATATATATATTACTAATATTTTTATCAACCCATTAACTAGATATATATATTTATTACATCACACAAATACAATACGGTAGTGTTTCACCGGATATTTATTCTATAACAGATATATCATGGGCGCAAACGACAGCTGGTCGCAAACCCAAAACACGGTGAAACGATAAGACGTCGCCCGACATGCAACCTACATCAGCTGGTCGCACGGCGCCGCCTCGAACGACAGCCTCTCGCCGACGAGATCATACCGCACGTGCATGTTCTGCTGCATGAAGTTGCCAAGGATGGACAAATTGAAATCCGACCTCACCACCGCCACGCACAGCAACCCCACGCTTGAATCCTCCGCGATGTAGTTCTCCGGCGGTAGATCCATGTCCGCCCCCTCGAAGTGAAACACCAATCTCGGCACCTGCACATCCTCGCCGCCGTACGTGAAGCAGATGTCGAGCCCGTAGGCCGACCCATCCGCCGCGGACAGATTCATCTGCGACTCGAACGCTCGCTTCAACTCCGCATAAGCCGGGTCCACCAGCATGGTCACGGTAGCGACGGAATCGATGATCAGCCCCCCGGTCCCGTCCGCCGCGATTGAGAAGGTCGTGCTCGGTATCGGAAGCATGGTCTCGCCGACAGTGATCCCCAGCAATGATAGGTAGTAGGAGGAGGGGAAATACAGCGACGGGTTGGTGACGAACGGAGTGGATTGAGCCTGCGCGCTTAACGTCGACATGGTGCCCAGAAGCAGACGACTCGTGTCGGGGTCGTCGTACGTGAGACAGTAAGAGAAATTCCCGTAGCCGAGTTGGGACACCAGCGACCAGCTCCCTCTCCCCATCCCCACGATCCCGGACGAGTTGGCGAAGTCTCCGCTGTTGTTGTTGCCGCAACCAAAAGCGACGCCGGATACGGCCGCCGACCCGAAAGTAAACGTCTCGATGCCGAGGGCGCCTTGGGTGAAGGAGCTGTCGCTGTAGGTATAGGAGTAGCTGCAGTCGGAGGCGTTGCTGCAGGGCAGGGGGACGTAGGTGGAGGACTGGGAGGGGTAGTACAGCGGCGTGGGCTGGGAGAAGCATTGGAGGCAGGGCCGGCACTGCGTCCAGATGAGGTCGCTGCTGGTGTCCATTATGGGCAAGTACTGGATCGCCGGCGTGCCGATGGCGAGCTCCATGAGGAACGAACCGCCGCTGGCGTAGAGCTGGGTTTGGAGGACGTCCGTCGACTGGACGTTGCTGCCGGGGCCGCGATGATCGTCTTTCCAGATTTCCGAGATGGCGCGCCCGATGGGTTTGATGGCGTTCCATAAGACTTTAGGAATTCCCTTCCCGGAGCAGGAAGGCGCTGCGGCGAATGAGATCAGCAAGAGCAGAAGTAGCGGTAGCAGTTTCGCCATTGATTTTTGTTGAATTACTTTTGATCGAAAGAAAGAGATGAGCAAACCCAAATTTATAAGGAATCATACATTATAATTACATACTATGTAAAAATTTAAACCTCAAACCTTAAATTGGTATTACCTTATACCACTAGACTGTCCTAAGAAAATTTGATTATTCCATGCCGCGAGGTGACTTTGCTTAAGAGAGAGTTTGCATAATAACAAAATATTGTGTATTATTTCTTTGTGAAACTTCATGTAAGTTTCACTACAATAAAATACAACTTTAGATTTTAATTTTAAATAAATTTTTTAATAAATATAATTTTATCTCATATTTCATTATATTTGTAATCTATATTCATTTTTATTTATAAACTTTTATATACAATTTTACCTCAAATTCATTTTAAACTCTTTTATTTTTTTATAAAAATATTATATTTTTATTAAAGTTAAATAAATTAATAATTCTGTAATAAATCCGCCTCTAATTTATCTAAATTTAAAATAAATTTTAATTATGTCTCAAAAATTTGATTATGAACGCTTGTAGTAAAAATATTTGTATTACGTAAGTTGATGATTAAATATTTGTAATAAAAATATTTTGTATTACGTAACAAAGCGTTTGACGACGACAAGGAAATTAATTATGTCAAAAATAGAATGCGTATGAAATCATGCATCGACGTCGTATAGATGTATTTCCTTTGAAAATATGCAGCGGAGGTGAATTATTATTTGAAAATTATATAAAAAAAAATCTTCTACAAGCAGAAAAACCTATATATTTCCTTCTCTCAATAAGATTTAAAAATAAAAGATACAAAAAAAATAATAATATCTTACTTTTCTTCTTAGATAATCACAAATAAACATTAAGAAAAGAAAGAGTAGTTATAAAGAAAAAACCTTTATGAGAATAAAAGTTTGATAGGGAGTCTCAAAAGTACCTTCGGAAAAAAAAACATAGATTAAATATTATTATAGTTAAGTGTTACTATCTTCCTTTATCTCCCTATATATAAGCTTAAGTATATATATCTTTTTAAAAATGGATTCTCACGTAGTGCTGATGGACGATGATAATTGAACTGACGGTACCTAAGCTCTGTACATACTCAGACAAGACCACAGACATTAGAAGCCAGAAACTAGGAAAAAGTCCCTGGAACAGACCCTCCGACACTCAAGTCAGGTACTTTTCTCCCAAAAGAACAGTATACGAAGGAGAAAGAAAGTAGAAGATAAGTGCGAATGTGCGAGAGAGCGCACGTACGCAAGGGAAAGGACCTCCCTTTTTTATATGACAGTGCATACCTCTGGAGGCTGACTGATGTCAGAGAATATCAGGTGTCATGTCTTGTCGGCTGATGGAGGACAATATTTCCTGACACTCAGCAGTTATTCTCTAACAAGCGGTTATGATTCCTTGACCTTGTTGTCAGGTAACGCCTTTTTGTCCCGACCGGATATGAATAGGGTAGCACGGGATGATCAGTCAGGTATAACACCTGGCCTAAACCTTGGGGGGTCGGGAGCTGTGGAGAGATCGTCCAAGAGCCGACCGGGAGTTGGCTGCCCGGGAGTTAGCTTACTAAGAGAATTAGGTCAAGATACAATCAGGTCGTGAGAACCCGACCAGTCAGATCCAGGTCAGGTATCACCTCGACTGCCTTCCAGGTCTTAGACCAAGGCGTCTCAGATCTGGAGTCTTGGTATGTGAGAACCCGATCGGGAATCATGTTGCTGACGTCGTCACACGGTCCTACCTCCTCTTTCTCAATCTATTGACTATTTCATCCCCTTAACTTCTGACTGCAACGTCCCCTTGACTTCTAACTGCCACATCTCCTTAACTTTTGAATGTTACGTCTCCTTGACTTCTTACTGTCACGTCCTTTTGACTTCTGACTGTTACGTCACCTTGACTTTTGACTACCCAACCTTATCGGCCTGATCTCATCATTATGCACCGTATCATTAATCGATTAAAAATATTCATAATTATCTAAAACCCAAAAAAGAATAATTTTATAAAAAAAAAACTTTCTAGTCGACGGATCATGTCCAGTAGATTAGATCCAAATCTACGTGGTTGTAGTGGCTAAGATATAGCAATCTTATCTTCGAGCAATTAATTTTTCAATCAACCTCGTCTAGTTGCCTGCTCACACGTCTAATACATTGGATTCATTTTAATTAACTCCAATTACTAAGATTGTGATCTTATCTGCCAATAACTAATTTGTAGTCGGTTAACAATCAAAATATGCTTTCATCTAGTGAAATGGCATAAATAATCACTGCTAGTCAAGGATCAAATATTGTAGTTGATTAGAATAAACCTAGCTCCATCATCTATAACCTAGTCCAATCTATTAGAAGTCAAATATAAATATTTTATTTTTGAATATAGAGTTTATAGTAGTTGAGTTCATATTTTAATTATTTGATTCAGGCTCATATCTAATTGACTCAGAGATTTTGACTTCTCTCGAGATTGATTGAGGCGCATGCCCAATTGACTGAATCAACTCTAACATTTTGACTTCTCTCTAAATTATTGATTAATTAGTGTGGAATATGTGAAGGAATATGATGAAAGTAAGACGAGACAAAAAATTCTCTGACTTCTATGAATAAATGCATCAACCATAACGTACATACAATGACATAAACACCACCACACACACATCACCACATTTATAGATATGATGCATCATAATTAAAACCAACATCACACCATAATTTCAACCCAAATTAACCATATCAGGTAACATTAAACATAGAATGTCCGATTCAATTCCACAAAAACTTTCTATCAGCAATCAATATAAATTGGAGAAATACAAACTTTATCTCCAAACGTCTAGACCCTCTCTGAGCACTCCAGCTATGCAAACTTTATCTTCACACAACGGCATGAAGATCGAATTTTTCCATGTACCGGGTGCTTGGATCATGTCCGAGTGCCTGGACCATGTTTGAGCACTTGGATCATATCCAAGCGTTCGAACCATTGCTGATGTGGACCCAAAGATAATTCACAGAAACGTCACTACGGTGAGACACCTGTTAGACGCCTTGGTGGTCCAGGCACCTAGACCATCTAGTTTGGGTGTCCGGACAGTCCAGGCGCCCGGATCAGTCAATCATGTGTTCGTTGATTGTCCGACGCCTTCTCCGTTCGCTGACTTTTTCTCCGGTCGCTTAAGTAATCCTCTAATTTTCCAGAGTTGAGCTCATCCAAATCCAACTCTAGCCTTCTCCTCAAGTAGTCTTCCACTTCGATTTCTCGTCCTTCGGAAGCGCCACGTACGTTCTTCTCACTCCATCGGTGTACTCTTCCATAGTTTCTCATTCCTCGGATGCACCAAGCTCGTCAACCTGATTCTCGTGTCATCCTTCTCGTTCACTATGTCTTCCGCTCGACTTCTTGCCTTCCTAAGTTTTTGTATATTTAGACGCAAGATATCAAATACACAAAGTCTAACTTGAATTAGTTGATTACATCAAAACTACCATGAAATATTTATAAAAATCACCACCACCATTGGGTAGTGTGTTGGATATTGGAGCCTTAATGGACCAATATCGGTATTATGGAAAAATCGGAATGCCATCAATAGATAGAAGTCATAATTGACTTCAAAATTGAAATCTACGTTTCGCGTAGATAGATTTAGACTATTAATTTGCTCAAAACCGATTAAAGGTGAATGAGAAATTAATTGTTTAAAGTCGACCCAAATAAACATTAATTACTCATTAATAATATATAAGGAAATGCATGAGAGAATAGTCCAACATCGGAAATTTTCGATGTGCATTCTTTGCTTATTAATGATGCTGTGTTAATGGAGTTAACTCAGAAAAAGACCAGGTGCTCTCTTCTTAGGGACGAGTAGGTGCTCGCACCTGTGAGCCCGCCACCCGCCACGTGCGCAATGGGCGCTTTGTATGCGCACTTTGCACTTCGCACGTACACACTGAGGAGCTTAAATTTATGCTCAAAATGACATTGCAGTGCCTACGTGGCACTCGGGTGACGTATCAGACTCGTATCTGACACGGCAATGCCTATGTGGCATCCACGTGGGCAAGAAGAGATGACTGGACCATTGATTGGGGCAAACGGATGGCTACCGTTGATCAAAGAGGTGTGATGGATCGCTGGTGATGCGATCTAGAGCGTTGGATCGCGAAGAGTCACGATCTGACCACTTAGGATGAGACTTGATCTGAAGCGTTAGATCGAATGGATCAGTAGATTCAGATCCGATGGCTGATGACAATAGGCAAGATCTGAGGGTCACAACTCTTCAGATCTGATGGATGAGATTAAAGTGGGAAATGTGAAGGGTTATAACTCTTTAGAATGGACGATCCAGATCGATCCAGCCCAAAGAACACATCCACTCACCCAAAAGGCATTCAACCTCTTCATTTGGTATAAATAGAACCCTCCAGATGCTGGAAAATTCATTTGAATCATCGAATTCATCTATTCTACTCTCTCTTGAGCATTCATCTCATCTTGTGCATAAAGAGTCCAAAAAGCCTACGAGAAGGTTCGATGGTCTCAGAATTCGGAGTGCTATGATTCTGAGACGTTCGTCGTTGTATCTTGGGAACGAATTGCTGCTATCCGTTAGCACCGTAGCGGAGCAATATCGTTTACGGAGATAGTGTCGAACACTAGCCTCAGCAATCCATATCAGTTTGCGCACTCCGGGAGATACCAGAACCAACAGTCGTAAACGATATTATGCAAACTGATATGGCTACTTCCAACGATGTTCCGACGGTCGTTCCGACCGCCATTCCGCCAACATCAATTCCGCACGGAGAAAAGCCGGAGAAATTCACCGGAGCTGACTTCAAAAGATGGCAGCAGAAGATGTTGTTTTATCTAACGACACTAAACCTTGTACGATTTTTGCAGGAAAACCTGCCAGCCGCTTCGGAAGGTAGTAAGGCTGCCTGCTTTGCATGGTCACACGGAGATTTTCTGTGCCGTAACTATATTCTCAACGCCTTGGACAACACGCTGTATAACGTGTATTGTTCATTGGAGACGGTGAAATCTTTGTGGGAATCACTTGAGAAGAAATACAAGACCGAAAATCCCGAATTGAAGAAATTCATCGTCGGCCGGTTTCTGGATTTCAAGATGATGGACTCTAAAAGCGTCTCAGCTCAAGTCCAAGATATGCAATTAATATTGCATGATCTAGACGCCGAAGGCATGAAGCTGAACGAGTCATTCGCAGTAGCTGCAGTAATTGAGAAGCTCCCTCCGTCATGGAAGGACTTCAAGAATTACCTCAAACACAAGCAAAAGGAGATGAGACTGGAAGACCTGATCCTGAGGCTACGAATAGAGGAGGATAATCGAAAATTATCCGACTCTAGAGGAACCAAGCGGACTATTGACGAAATGTTCAACCTGGTTGAGTCAAACGTCAAAAAGCTAAAGCAGTTCAAGAAGAAGGCTCAAGTAAAGAAGTTCAAGGGCTCTTGCTATAACTGTGGAAAGTCAGGACACATGTCCAAAGACTGCAGACGCCTGAAGAAGCTGACCAAGGGGCCAAAAGATGCCGCAAACCACGTCGCAACCTCTCTTGAGGACTTGGATCTCACTGCGGTCGTGTTTGAATCCAATACAGTGGAGGATAACCCGAAGCAGTGGTGGATCGATACTGGAGCAACTCGTCATATCTATTCAGATAAAGCGATGTTCTCCAAGTATACTCCGATAAATGGAAGGAAGCTCTATATGGGCAATTCCACGACATCTCCGATCGTCGAACTCGGAAAAGTTGTTCTGAAGATGACGTCTGGAAAGGAGCTAACTCTGATTGATGTGCTCCATGTTCCCGATATCAGAAAGAACCTAGTTTCTGGATCGGCACTCGTTAAGGTCGGGTTTAGACTAGTGTTACAGTCCAACAACTTTGTCCTTACGAAGAATGGTGTCTTCGTAGGAAAGGGGTACTTAGAACAAAGTCTATTCAAAATGGTTGTAATGACTATACTCCGAAAATTTGATGGTAATAAAATAATTGCTTCCAGCTATGTGGTTGAGTGTTTTAATTTGTGGCATGATCGACTCGGACATGTGCATAATAATACTCTGAAACGTCTCGTCAAACTAAATTTATTACCGAACGTCAATCTTGACGAAACACACAAATGTGAAGTGTGTGTGGAAGCTAAAATGACGAAACTACCTTTCCATTCGGGAAAAGTCAACGACTCCTCTAGAATTAATACATAGTGATCTATGTGATTTGAAATTTGTGCAAACTAGAGGAGGTAAAAAGTATTTCATTACTTTTATCGATGACTGCACGAGGTTCTGTTATGTCTTTCTTTTAAGAAGTAAAGACGAAGCCTTAGAGGCATTCAGAACCTATAAAACAGAAGTTGAAAATCAACTTGACAAACGAATTACAATAATTCGTAGCGAAAGAGGTGGAGAATATGGTGCACCGTTTGATGAATTTTGTTCAGATTCTGGCATTATCCATCAAACAACGGCGCCTTACTCACCTCAATCGAATGGTGTTGCTGAACGTAAAAATCGGACACTAAAAGAGATGATGAATGTCTTGTTGATAAATTCAGGCTTACCTCAAAACTTGTGGGGGGAAGCAATATTATCGGCAAATCACATTCTCAACAAGATCCCTCATAAGAAAAGTGATAAAACTCCATACGAACTATAGAAAGGCCGCGAGCCATCATACAAATACCTGAAAGTGTGGGGGTGCTTGGCAAAGGTCGAAGTACCTAAACCAAAGCAAGTAAAGATCGGACATAAAACGTTCGATGCGGTATTTGTCGGATATGCCCATAATAGTAGTGCATATCGTTTCCTAGTTCACAAATCAGACATTCTTGATATTCGTGTGGGAACAATCATAGAATTTCGGAATGCGATATTCTTTGAAAACGAATTCCCAAATAAGAAGGGAAACGTTGAAAATGATAACAATGGAAGTTCAAACAAAAATGACGTTACCGAACTTAGCTGTTATAAAAGGACTATTGACGATCATAGCGAAGGGTCACGTCGTAGCAAACGGGCTAGAGCTGAGAAATCGTTCGGGCCAGATTTCATGACTTTCATGTCGGAAATGGACCCAAGAACATTAAGTGAAGCTCTCTCTAGTCCCGATACTCTAATGTGGAAAGAAGCTGTCAATAGTGAAATCGAATCCATCATGAATAATCATACTTGGGAATTAGTAGACCTTCCTTCTGGTAATAAACCATTAGGTTGTAAGTGGATACTAAAACGCAAGTATAAAGCTGATGGATCAATTGACAAGTATAAGGCCAGACTTGTAGCCAAGGGGTACAAGCAAGAGGAAGGTCTTAATTATTTTGATACCTACTCACCGGTGACAAGGATTACGTCCATACGAGTGCTAATAGCCATTGCAGCACTGTATGACCTTGAAATACATCAAATAGATGTTAAGACTACATTCTTAAATGGTGAGTTGGAAGAAGAAATTTATATGGAGCAACCCGAGGGGTTCGTGGCTCCAGGAAATGAGAAAAAGGTGTGTCGACTTGTTAAGTCGTTGTACGGACTTAAGCAAGCGCCTAAACAATGGCACGAAAATATGACAAAGTAATGTTGTCAAACGAATTCAGAATAAATGAATGTGACAAATGCATTTATGTCAAAGACACACCTAAAGTTATGTAATCATCTGTCTATACGTAGACGACATGCTGAAAATGGACAGTAATCATGATATAATCATGACTACAAAGAAAATGTTGACCAAATATTTTGATATGAAAGTTATGGGTCAAGCAGATATTATATTGGGAATTAAAATTCTCAGGACATCAGAAGGGATAGTTCTGACACAATCCCATTATGTAGAGTCAGTATTGAAAAGATTCAATGCGTACGATCTCTCTACAGTAAAAACACCTATGGATCTAAGTCAACACTTAGCGAAAAACCATGGTGAGACCTTATCGCAGTTGGAATATTCTCGGATAATAGGCAGTTTGATGTATCTCACAAACTGCACACGTCCGGATATTGCATGTGCGGTCAACAAGCTGAGTCATTTTACGAGTAATCCAAATGACACCCATTGGAAAGCATTGATGCGAGTTCTTAGATATTTGGAATATACTATGAACTATGGATTACATTATGGAAAATATCCCGCTGTGCTGGAGGGATATTGTGATGCTAATTGGATATCAGATACAAAAGACTCCAAATCCACTAGTGGATATGTTTTCACGATCAGTGGGGGAGTAGTATCTTGGAAATCCATTAAGCAGACGTGCATTGCTCGGTCAACTATGGAATCCGAGTTTATAGCGCTAGACAAAAGCAGCTGAGGAAGCTGAATGGCTGCGGAATTTCTTGAAAAATATTCCGAGCTGGACGAAACCTGTGCCTGCCGTACTGATCCACTGTGATAGTCAATCAGCGATTGGAAGGGCACAGAGTAATATGTACAATGGGAAGTCACGACATATACGTCGTAGACATAATACCATTAGGCAGTTGATCTCGAATGGAGTGACTGCAATCGACTATGTTAAGTCCAAAGATAATTTGGCAGATCCTCTTACGAAAGGGTTGAGTCGAGATCAAGTATATTGCTCATCAAGAGGAATGAGATTTAAAATCTACAACTAAAAAACGACTGTAGCGGTAACCCAACCTTGTTGACTGGAGATCCCAAGATCTTGGTTCAAAGGGACAACGAAGTTACAGAAGTTGTGTTACAGCACATGAGATATTTTATCTCTATCCCAATCCTAGGATGAATTTGTGCTGTCCTACCTCATGTAGTGAGGTTAAGCTTATGCTTTTAGTGAATTCTATACCTTATAAGGTAGAGTATGGTAGGATACTCCTGATAGAAGTGTCACCTATATGAGTGTGAAGATAGGTCGCTTCAATGAAACACTCATGAATCCAAGATGGTGTCTATGGCCGAAACGGAACCAACCATGAGAACCTAAAGTAGGTGAGATAGGTCTCTGTGTGGGTGTTGTTGTCTAAGTATACACCAACAGCTGAGCAGTTCAAGACATTACGTTCACTGCGCAGCCTAGTATACTCGATAGCATTCCACTACGGAAGGTTCAAAGCCACAAGCTACCTCTTCCGATGCAGTGACTTATCGATTGGACGCTTGTAAAGTGTCAGCATGCATACACGCATTGCATTAATTTCCATTCATGTGGGGGATTGTTGGATATTGGAGTCTTAATGGACCAATATCGGTTTTATGGAAAAATCGGAATGTCATCAATAGATAGAAGTCATAATTGACTTCAAAATTGAAATCTACGTTTCGCGTAAATAGATTTAGACTATTAATTTGCTCAAAACAGATTAAAGGTGAATGAGAAATTAATTGTTTAAAGTCGGCCCAAATAAACATTAATTACTCATTAATGATATATAAGGAAATGCATGGGAGAATAGTCCCATATCGGAAATTTTCGATGTGCATTCTTTGCTTATTAATGATACTGTGTTAATGGAGTTAACTCAGAAAAAGACCAGGTGCCCTCTTCTCAGGGGCGAGTAGGTGCTCGCACCTGTGAGCCCGCCACCCGCCACGTGCGCACGTTGAATTCATCTATTCTACTCTCTCTTGAGCATTCATCTCATCTTGTGCATAAAGAGTCCAAAAAACCTACGAGAAGGTTCGCTGGTCTCGGAATTCGGAGTGCTACGAATTCGAGACGTTCGTCGTTGTATCTTGGGAACGAATTATCCATATCAATTTGCGCACTCCGGTAGTGTTCTGGCACAGATCCAGACTACTAAAGGGGAAGCTGCGAAGAGCAAGTCGCTGGCAGCCTTGACGATAACAAAGGTAGCTGTGTTTGATGTTGTTTGCAAAAGCGGAGATTGACCTCTTCTATTGTGTTTTTAGCTTTGGGCTGAGCACTTGCAGATGACTGTCCACTTGCCTTATATAGTATTATATAGTCTCGGCTGATCCGCCAAACTCAAGAGACTAAGGCGGCTGTCAACTCGGAACAACTCATCTGTCTAGGCTATGATTTGGAAATATTAGAAAATACATATAAATATCCATCCTGACAGTATTTTCAGATCCACTATCTATTATATAGAAAAATTTCCAATAATATTTTAATGGGTAGTCAATGCTTTCTAATTGGGTTCGATCATATGATTTTGGATATGTTAATAATATAGTTTAAGCTAAGTATTTTATATGATTTTGATATGTACATCAAATGTACACGAGCTTAGATAGTGCACTCGAAGGTTAGTGACTATGAGCTAGATTGAGTTTTGGAATTGACAATCATGCAGATATTTTGCTTAACAACTCGATGACCTGAAATGAGCCCTGATGGAGCTTTGGAGGAGCTCAAAGGACTACTAAATCATAGATATTAGAACGAGTGGTTGGATTTGAGTGAGCTAATGATACGTATGTTTTCTAGATATAGGTAGATTACTTGTACTATTTGATTGTGAAGCCTTTCAACTAGGGAATTGATATCACAAGGTCTTATTTTGTTGATTGAATCATTCATAGATTTTTGCATAGACTCATAGTCAAATGTTAGCCAAGTGAAGTGGAATTGTTAAGTAATTAGTAAATCAATTAGAGGTGATTTTTATTCGATCAGGCAGAGGGTTAAGATATAAAGATTAATTTTAGTGAAATAATAATTGATTTAATGATTTGATGGGAGACTATGCAAGTTTGAATTGATCTTAGGGTACGTTTGATTCAAGTTATCATGTGTTCCTGTCGGAAATTTGAGAAGACGGAACTGCCAGAACGACGTATCTGGAATGTGGACCGCATCTCCATAACCCGGATGATGAGCTGTCTTTTGTGTTGACTAAATCATCATCAAACCTCCATTCAACATACCTGCAACCAGCGACCAGGTTGCCCCGGTGTCTGGTACCCCAATGCTTGAGGCGGGTCCCGCAAATACATAAGCAGCTAAATAATAACAGAACGATGAAATAAATACAAGATGAGTACGGTGACGTACTCTGGCCCCCGGGGGCGTCCTCGGATGGGTCGGTGAGCTGATCGTGGTGCAGATCGAGTCGTCAGGACCCTGACGAGTAGATGAATGTGAGTCAACTAAGGAGAGCTGGATCTGCTGACGCGGAACTGGACGTGGTGGCACAAAATCAAATGCGATCTCGGCACACATGTCGGGATATAATATCGATGCGTAGGCCGAGATAAGACATCGACATGTAGGCTAGGATATACTAACGGCACGCAGGCTGGGGTACAATAATGATCCCAGAGGTTGGGATAACCACAAGTCGAATGCCGGATAGTAACAACGGCACGAAGGCCGCCACACAACAACACAAAGTTAGAACAGGGAGAGACTCGACGTGTAGGCTGCCAATAGTGACAATAACACTGTATGGTGGGCCAAGGTCGTGGGTCGGCGAGGATTAGGGATTGGCTAAGGGATGCCACTGGAGGTGGCAGCTGGCAGAGAGGGGAGGTGGTGTAGGGGCTGTGGCATTGGGGAGAGGCGACACTACAACGTCGATGTGGGGAGAGAGGAAGGGTTGTCGACTTTGTGGGCTGCACGTTGGGGCTACCGATGGACTGAGTGGCGATGAGGGCAGTAGGTTGTCGATGTGCTGGCGAGCTCAGGAGGAAGCTGGTGTAAGTGACGCCAAAGGTCTCCCGGGGCAGCAGCGGTGCTCTATGACGTCGTCGGCTTGGAGGCGTCGTGTGCATGAGGAGCCGAAAGAGGCTTTAGAGAGCGTGGCTATGGTGATCGCGGTGACCGCTGAGGAGGGAGGAAGAGAGGGAAGAGTAGAGGAGTATAGAGAGAGCGAGAGAGAGAGAGAGCTGTCGGCGTCGGATGTGACCGGCGCCGGAGATGAAGGAAGCGGCCTCCCCCCCCCTCCTCTCCTATCATGATGAACATTTCTCTCTAAAACCCCAAAAATGCTTCCCTTGTCAAAAGACCAAACTACCCCTCTCCCTTCTCCTAATTGTTCATTTGCCCTCCACTAATCCGCATCACAAGTCTTCCCCTTAAGTCTAGTCGAAGGAGGCGTGAGTCCGACTGACTAAACAGTCTATCACAAAGGCTGACTCACCCTCGATAACCGAATCAAATTGCTGAACCCATCGTATAATGCCACGTGAGCGATCGCTATAGTAATGGTGTCACATGAGATGGTAACGGTGCCGAGCGGATTACGAAAAATAGTACCAAGTCAATAGCTGGCCAGATGCCGAGCGGGTGGCAAAACGTCAAGCGAGCAATGAGTAAAATGATAGTTGACAAAGCGACATACGGGATGACGAGCAGACCGAGCGGAAGGGCGATGCCGAGTGCATGACCGCGAAGATGTCGATCGGGCGATCGGAAGGATATCGATCGGGTGGATAGACGCCAGGCGGACGATGCCGAATGCGCGACCGCGAAGATGTTGACCGGGCGATCGTAAAATGTTGGCCCGACAATCGAGTAGCATTGAGTGGGAGGATGTCGAGTGGGAGAGGATCGCGAGAGCGAAAAGCACGATGCCGGTGTCCCGAGTGGGTGGGAGGCTCATGCGATCGAAGGGCCTGGAACCCGCGGGATACCCCAGTCGAAGATGCTCTTGTCTGATACCCTTGGAGATGGCTCGATCTCGAATAGGAGAGATGTATACTCTAGTACTGATTAGTGACCAGCGGAAACTACTCGACCCCGAACGAGGGAGATAAGGGAATCTGCTAAGCTAATCTGCTCAACCCCAAACGGGGGAGATAGGGGATACGATGCGCTAATAAACTGGTCCGAGACCAGTGAAGATCACTCGACCCTGAGCGGGGGAGATACATGCTCTGATAAGCTGGTCCGAAACCAGTGATAATCACTAGACCCCGAACGGGGGAGATAGATGTTCGGATAAGCTGGTCCGAAACTAGTGATAATCACTTGACCCCGAACGGGGGAGATAGATGCTCTGATAAGCTGGTCCGAAACTAGTGAAAATCACTCGACCCCGAATGGGGGAGATAGATGCTTTGATAAGTTGGTCGGTGAAGACTCAGGTTTAAGGTCGCCGCTCGACCGTCGATGGAGACCTAGGTTTAAGGTCGCCGCTCGACGATTTGGTGAAGACTTGGGTTTAAGGTCGCCGCTTGACTGTCGGTGGAAACCTGGGTTTAACATTGCCACTCGATGATTTGGTGAAGACTCGGGTTTAAGGTCGCCACTAGATCGGCGGTTGAGACCTGGGTTTAAGGTTGCCGCTCGACGATTTGGTGAAAACTCGGGTTAAGGTCACCGCTCGACCGTCGATGGAGACCTGGGTTTAACGTCGCCACTCAACAATTTAGTGAAGACTCGGGTTTAAGGTCGTCGGTCGACCGTCGGTGGAGACCTGGGTTTAACATCGCCGCTCGACGATTTGTTGAAGACTCGGGTTTAACGTTGCCGCTCGACCGTCGGTGGAGGCCTGAGTTTAACGTCGCCACTTGACGATTTGGTGAAGACTCGGGTTTAAGGTCGTCGCTCGACCGTCGGTGGAGACCTGAGTTTAATGTCGCTGCTCAACGATTTTCACAGGGGTTTATAGTCGTCGCTCGACTTCTAGAGCCTGTGGCTCTACTATGATTCAAACCCGGCCGATCGGCACGGGAGTCTTCGCATTTGAGCCTGTGGCTCTGATATAATATAATCCCGGTTGATCGGCGCGGGAGTCTTCGCAATTGAGCTTGTGGCTCTAATATAATGTAATCTCGGCCGATCGGCGCAGGAGTCTTCGCAAATATAATCCCAACTGATTGGCGCGAGAGTCTTCGCAAATATAATCTCGGCCGATCGACGCGGGAGTCTTCGCAAATATAATCCCGGTCGATCGGCGTGAGAGTCTTCGTAAATATAATCTTGGTCGATCGGCGCAGGAGTCTTCGCAATTGAGTCAGTGGCTCTAATATAATATAATCGCGGTCGATCGGCGTGGTAGTCTTCGCAATTGAGCCTGTGGCTCTAATATAATGTAATCCCGGTCGATCAACACGGAAGTCTTCGCAAATATAATCCCAATCGATCGGCGTAGGAGTCTTCGCAAATATAATCCCGACCGATTGGCGCGAGAGTCTTCACAAATATAATCCCGGCCGATCGACGCGGGAGTCTTCGCAAATATAATCCCGGCCGATCGGCGTGAGAGTCTTCGTAAATATAATCCTGGTCGATCGGCGCAGGAGTTTTCGCAATTGAGCCTGTGACTCTAATATAATATAATCCCGGCCGATCGGCACGGGAGTCTTCACAATTGAACCCGTGGCTCTAATATAATGTAATTCCGGCCGATCGGCGCAGGAGTCTTCGGCTGGGGAACTATGGCATATCCTATAACCGAAGGAGAAAATATAATGAAGAAACTGACCTGCCGACCGGTAGGGGATCTGACTCAATTCCTCGACTCCCGAATACTCGTGGAGTGAGGAGAGCAGAATATGCTCGTCGAAACCCACCAAGGTCATGAGTATAACAGAATTTTCCAGTGTCGTCCATCTTCATGTTCCAGATCATGCGAAGTTCCCACAGACGACGCCAAATATGTTCCTGTCGAGAATCTGAGAAGATAGAACTGCCGACCGGTGAAGACTCGGGTTTAAGGTCGCCGCTCGATCGTCGGTGGAGACCTGAGTTTAATATCACCGCTCGACGATTTTCACAGGGGTTTATAGTCGCCGCTCGACTTCTAGAGCTTGTGGCTCTACTATAATTCAAACCCGGTCGATTGGCACGGGAGTCTTTGCAAATGAGCCTGTGACTTTGATATAATATAATCCCGGTGGATCGGCACGGAAGTCTTCGCAATTGAGCCTGTGCCTCTAATATAATATAATCCCGGCCAATCGGAGCGGGAGTCTTCACAAATATAATCCCGGCTGATCGGCGCAGGAGTTTCGTAAATATAATCCCGGCCGATTGGAGCGAGAGTCTTCACAAATATAATCCCGACCGATCGACGTGGGAGTCTTCGCAAATATTATCCCGGGCGATCGGCGTGAGAGTCTTTCCAAATATAATCCTGGTCGATCAGCACGGGAGTCTTCGCAATTGAGCCTGTGGCTCTAATATAATATAATCCCGGCCTATCGACGCGGAAGTCTTCGCAATTGAGCATGTGGCTCTAATATAATGTAATCCCGGCTGATCGACACGGAAGTCTTCGCAAATATAATCTCGGCTGATTGGCGTGGGAGTCTTCACAAATATAATCCCGGCCGATTGACGCGGGAGTGTTTGCAAATATAATCCCGGTCGATCGGCGTGGGAGTCTTCGCAAATATAATTCTGGGCGATCGACGCTAGAGTCTTCGCAAATATAATTCCGGCCGATCGGCGCAAGAGTTTTCGCAATTGAGCCTGTGGCTCTAATATAATATAATCCTGGCCGATCGGCACATGAGTCTTCGCAATTGAGCTCGTGACTCTAATATAATGTAATTTCGGTCGATCGACGCGAGAGACTTCACAAATATAATCCCGGTCGATCGGCGCGGGAGTCTTCGACTAGGGAACTATCGCAGATCCTACAACCGAAGGAGAAAATATAATGAAGAAACTGACCTGCTGACTGACAGGGGATCTGACTCAATTCCTCGACTCCCGAATACCCGTGGAGTGAGGAGAGCAGAATATGCTCGTCGAACCCCACCAAGGTCATGAGTATAACAGAATTTTTTGATGTCATCCATCTTCACATTACAGATCAGGCGAAGTTCCCACAGACGGCGCCAAATATGTTCATGTCGGGAATCTGAGAAGACGGAACTGCCAGAACGACGTATCTGGAATGTGGACCGCATCTCCATGAGCCGGATGGTGAGCTATCTTCTGTGTTGATCAAATCATCATCAAACCTCCGGTCAACGCTACCTGCAACCAATGACCGGGTTGCCCCGGTCTCTGGTACCTCGATGCTCGAGGCGGGTCCCGTAAATACATAAGCAGCCGAATAATAACAGAACGATGAAATAAATACAAGATGAGTACGGTGACGTACCCTGGCCCCAGGGGGCGCCCTCGGATGGGTCGGTGAGCTGATCATGGTGCAAATCGAGTCGTCGCGCCCCAGATGAGTAGATGAATGTGAGTCAGCTGAGGAGAGCTGGATTTGCCAACGCGGAACTCGATGGGGCGGCATGAAACTGGATGCAACCTTGGCACGCATATCGGGATATAATATCGGCGCGTAGGCCGAGATAAGACATCGGCACGCAGGCCGGGATATACTAGCGGCACAGAGGTCGGGATACAATAATGGCCCCAGAGGTCGGGATAACCACAGGTCGAATGCCGGACAGTGGCAACGACACGAAGGCCACCACACAACAACACAAACCTAGAACAGGGATGGACTCAGCGTGTAGGCTGCCAATAGTGACAATAACGCCGTACGGTGGGCCAAGATCGTTGGTCGGCGAGGATTAGGGGTTGGCTAAGGACTGCCACTGGAGGTGGCGGCTGGTAGAGAGGGGAGCCAGTGTAGGGGATGTGGCGCTGGGGAGAGGCGACACTACAACATCGATGTGGGGAGGGAGGAAGGGTTGCTGGCTCGTGGGCTGCTCGCTGGGGCTGCCGGTGAGCGGCGATGAGAAGAGTAGGTTGTCGGTGTGCCGACAAGCTCAAGAGGAGGCTGCTGTAAGTGACGCCAAAGGTCTCTTGGGGTGGCAGCGGTGCTCTACGACGGTGTCGGCTTGGAGGCGCCGTGTGCGCGAGGAGCCGAAAGAGGCTTCAAAGAGCGTGGCTATGGTGATCGTTGTGACCGCTGACGAGGGAGGAAGAGAGGGAAGAGTAGAGGAGTATAGGGAGAGAGAGAGAGAGCTGTCGGCGTTAGATGTGACTAGCGCTGGAGATGGATCCTCCTCATGATGAACATTGCTCCCTAAAACCCCAAAATCGCTTCCCTTGTCAAAAGACCAAACTGCCCCCTCTCCCTTCTCCTAATTGCTCCTATGCCCTCCACTACATCCACATCATCATGTATAATGTTGGTTATGTGATTACCAGATAATCACATAACCAAAGTTACAGAGAATAAAACATAACCAATGTTATTTGGTTCAATCAAGATAATGCAACAAAAACTTGTTTGTTTGAAGGTTTAATGAATAACCTAGTTTAATTTTTTACTATATTACCCTCAGTTACAAAATCAACTATACATAATATTATTATTATTATTATTTAAACTGTATATTTTTTTATTTTCCTTTTTTCACGTTTTCCTTTATTTTTATATTTTTATATTTTGTTTGCTTTTTTTATGTTTTATATTTTTTTTAAGTTTTTTTTACTTTTTAAGTTTTTTTTACTTTTTTTATTTTTTTACGCTTTTTTGTTTTTTTAAAATTTTTTATGTTTTTACATTTTTTTATGTTTTTAACGTTTTTATGTTTTTTTTCTCAATTTTTAATTTTTTTATGTTTTTTCTTTTTTAATGTTTTTTTTTATTTTTTTAAGAGTTTTTACAATTTTTTATTTTTTAATTATTTTTTATGATTTTTAAATTTTTTACTTTTTTTGATTTTTTTTTCTTTACCATTTTCTTTTTTGTCACATTTTTCTCTTATCCGAAGATATTTTGGGTAAAAAAAAATCGTTAACCCCGGAATAAAAAAATCTCAATTTTTCGAAGTTTTCCAATTCCTAACTGCATGTCCTTTTGTGACGTGTCGAGCATGAAACATTATTCGGGAATCATCAATTACCTAAATTAAATATGATTTTTTGTTGATAATATTAGATGAATAATTAAGATTATTAAAAATAACTCCCAATCCAACGTACCCTTAAAATTATTGGGAATTTCAAAGGCTATAATTGATCATCTAATCGGTGGAAGGAGTTCATCATGTAATGGATTGGAAGACTTTTTCTAGTCGATTGGAGGACTTTTCTAATTGATTAGGGTTTGTTGATACAGTGACAGTAGATTTCGTTAATCATGTCTTCTTTATCGTGGCCCCACCTCTTTGTTATTTAATTTATTTCAAGTCAATCTCTAACTAAATCCGAGAGTGGAGAAAAGGGGGCCGGCGGTCCTGCCTACATTGTAAAAAGATAAAATCGTCACTTTAGTGGTTTCTTGGGTTTGACCTCACAGATCGATATTTAGAAGGGGTAAATCATAATTAAGTTGGATAGGAGGAGCGACTAGGGGTCGATTGGAATTTAAAGTACAGTAAATTGAGATTTTGATGATCCTGCCTACATGAAATTACTGCAGAATTCTTTTGTGGATGGAGGAAGGAAAGAAATAGGTGGGAAAAAAAGTTCCGAGAAGAAAAGAATTCGGAGAGAAGGAAGAGAATAAAAAGATAAAAATATACATTTAAGATAAAAATTTTAGATAAAAAATTTAAAGTCGTGGCCGTGCGGCCGCTGAGCGACTAGGAACATATCTTCTAAGGGCTGCCCTGAGATAATTCTAATCCAAAGAATTTTTTTATTAACTATTATAAAAAAAAATATATTTTTTTCGTAATTTTATTTTTTTTAGCCCACTTTTTCCACATCTAAAGCCAGCTCCTTTTTCTGGATCGTCCCTAGCAGGGAACCGTGGTCGTGAACGAGAAAAAAAATACATGACAAAAGAAAAGTTCATTTCGAACAGGAAAAAATATCTAAAAAATAATCCGTGGATTATTAAATCTGTCTGAATAATAGATAAATAGCGAAAATATATGAGTAGTTAATTAGTCTATTCTTTTTACACGAAATAAATATTCAAAAGTTTACACATGAATTTTTTTTTCTAAGTAATATTTGTAAGAAGAAGAATAGAGAGAAGAAGGAATAAGAAGAATAATTCTGAGAATAATTATAATAGAATTATTAGAATAATTTAAATATTAATATGATTTGATTTGATAATTTGATCCGGTCAATTTGGATAATTATATTATATCTCTTTTAATATTTTCATTCTTCCAAGTAAACCGGGGTAGTAGCATCTTAATTAACAGAAGTTGACAGGACAAGTGAATTTCTTTTCAAACTTCTACGTTGGCTGGCTTCTCAACCTTCTTCCCCGGCGATCAGCCTCCTTCCTTGATCCCTGGCATGTCGGCAGGGCCTTTAGATTCACTCTTGGGCAAGGCTCACAAGTTGCAATGTTTGTTATAATGGTCTGCAAACTAGCTAGCTAGTCACCAACAGATGTATACTTGAGAATAAATTTCAATCGCCAATTTAATTAAAAGACAAACACCACGAACAAATCTATGGAATTGTTGTACTTCCCTAAATTCAGGAAAGAAATTTCATATGATTAATTTTGCCTAGATCAAAATTCATACAACTTCACCCCAATCAAAAGACATGACACAACTTAATATATATCAACACAAGTAGTAATAGTAGATGTCCCCCCACCCCAACCCATATGGTGTGATGGTAAATGACATGATGTTTTTGTCAAATAATCAACATTCAAAATTCACACAGTAGCGTTTGAACAGCTAGTGATACTAGATTATTATGTCAGGAGCCGC
Organism: Zingiber officinale; assembly: GCF_018446385.1. Classification (NCBI taxonomy): domain Eukaryota; kingdom Viridiplantae; phylum Streptophyta; class Magnoliopsida; order Zingiberales; family Zingiberaceae; genus Zingiber; species Zingiber officinale. The sequence goes on from NC_055987.1 coordinate 120,634,084, forward strand.
TTTACTCCTTAGATTTACTTAGTGGCCGATGATTCTATCTGAATCGAGAAAGATAGTGTATTAGGTGATTAATTTTGATATTGATCGTGAGGAGACTATGAGCTGGAAGCAGAGGCCGCCAAGTGATCATACGTGTCAAATAGAGCAACTGGAGGAGAAAAATGTCAGCAACCGGGTCAGAGAGGGGCCACCGGCGCAGGCACTCCAACATTCAAGTTAGACAAGGAGAACGAAGATCAATGATAGTGAACAGTAAACTCTGTTAGTGAAACGTATCTGCGTCGGTAGTTGGAGACACAATTATATAGTGGTATTGTTCCATTCTGCACGAATATTGATGCATTACTAAAATAAGTTCAACCATTCTAACACTCTAACAATCTTCTGAAAGGGGACCCACCACTTATGTGCTTTGTAGGGTAGAAGCTTCCATTGTACAGATTATACAAGAAATATTCTCTTGATCATCTGACAACCATTACATAAAATGCCAAAATGGAGTATTATGTTGTTGGGTTAATGGCCGTTAATATGCTTTAAGAGTAGGTCGACCAAGTCCCCTCTATCGTACGATTGGACCTTGTTCACAGACGAGGTCGGGTTGACTAAGAGACGATGACCCTCTCGAGGACTCGGACTCCGCTCGGCCAAATAGTCCAGTCGACTATGAAATGATAACCCTCTTGAGGATTCGAACTCCTCTTGGCATCTCTGCTCAGCCAAAGAGTCCGGTCGGCTAAGAAATGACAACCCTCTTGAGGACTCAGACTCTACTCGGCATATCAGCTCGGCCAAAGAGTCTGATCGGCTAAGAAATGATAAACCTCTTGAGGACTCAAACTTCGCTCGGTATATCCGCCCGGCCAAAGAGTCCAATCGGCTAAGAAATGATGAACCTCTTGATGACTCGGACTCCACTTGACATATCCGCTCAGTGAAAGCGTCTGGTCGACTAAGAAATGATGAACCTCTTGAGGACTCGGACTTTGCTCGACATATCCACCCGGCTAAAGAGTCTGGTTGGACTGTACGCCTATTACATCCGATCAAATCCAGAGGACTCGGCTCTAAATCCCACTAATACAGCTTGGGGTTCCATAGTCCCATCGACCCTGAGGGACTCTAGATCTGATTGGACCATAGGTCAAATTAGATAAATCACTCAGCCGAGACATGTGACCACGATGACCCTGAGTGTTGACCCTTCCTTGACTTTGGTCGTCGCATCAACCAACTTTCTTGACTCTAAACCTGACTTCATGTGCCCCACCTTATTCGCCATATCAATCGAAATGTAGGGTTGAACTGTCCATCACAGAATTAATTGGTGTAAGCTGAATACCTAATAAAAATTTTAAAAAATAATAGTACATAATCAATATTTTGAAATTCATTTTTAAATATATATATAAATTATATTTTGAATTTATTCAATAGGTAAATCAAGAGAAAGTATTTATTTTCAAGATTTATAAGGTAAAATCTGAAATATGAATTATTGAAAAAATAATCCAAATTTTTTTTATCTTTTTTTAAAAAATAATAATAATACTAAATTTATTTAAAGTTTCTAATTGAACAACACAAAGAACCTTAATTTATTAGAGCATCCATATTGGTATTAATATGTGGATGTTATAACATCTGAATAATATTATAAATTGATATGATGTGATCTTGTTCGAAAACTGAGAAGATGGTTGGCTGAGAATGGAATGTGGCTCTGCTGTTGACTTGGTAAAGACTTTGCATTGTCCTGTAACACAAGGAGCGTTAGTGCTGGGCCAGGGAAGAGGTCCCCGGCGTTGGTCCTCCGATACCCAAGTCAGTACTTGGTTTTAGTGAAGAGAATAGTAGCAGCAAATAGTAGCAGAGAGTATGTGGAACAATGAAGCATCGCATACCTCTGCCTGTGGATGGAGACCCTGGTGTCGGCCTTTTTGCATGTCACGAAGCACTCCAAATTAATAAAGATTGGAACTCACATAAACTAAATGAAACACGTGTAGTAAGGAGTCCCAAGTCGTATTTTTCCAAGGTTAACTAGTGAGTGTGTGTGAATTCTTGAATTGGTTCCAATCATACTCTAACTTCAACTTGAATGCATCTAATTCCCAAAAGTGCATTAGAACAATTAAGAATGAATCAAAGAAATGTTATACTCATCCATACATGATCTACTCCATCTCAACAAATTAGTATCAATTAAGTTTGGTTTCTAATTCATCATTGAATCCAATCAATCAATCATCACATCTTCATTTAACAATAACAATTAAAACTAAACTCTTGAGCCCTCACTAACTTGTAGAAACCCAACATCATCCATTCCATACTCATAACCTACTTCAACAGTGAACAAAATAATGCTGAATGAAGTTAACAATCAAAAACTCAAGTAAAACATTTAACATTCCAACAAGATCCCAATCACAAGATCAATTGTATACAGCAAGAATTGCTAACTAATTCACCAAATAACAATCTAACAGTGACAAAATTACTGGTTCAGAATGAACATAAAGTGCAATCAATTAAGTAGCTGCAAAGAATTCGAATTGTAGAAACTTAAACGAAAACTGAAATTGCAAATGAAACATTAGGAACAGAATTGCAGAAGTGAGCTTAAATCGAAACTGAGAAGGAATTGCTAACTAAATAATTAAAACCTAAACACTAGCAGTTTCAGTATAACACGAACTTAACAGATCATAAATCATATGCAAAGATGCAATAAGATCGGGTTTTATACGCAAGAAATCAAAATCGAAAATGCAGAAAAACTCAAACAAAATGAGATCAAAATGTAAAGAATCAGATCTGAAGATCTGAGCAAGTTTGTGGACAGTTCAACAACAAAGATTAACAAATCAAAAACCCTAAAGCATTCCTCAACCCAAATCCTTGTCGCAAACCTTCTTCACCCTGCTATCACTATAGAACCACCGCAGAGAACGCCCTTCTGGTAATCGGCTTTAAACCTTGAACTATCAACTAATCCAGCCGGATGATCATAGCCTCAGAGAACGCCCATACAGCTCACACCCGAGTGGAATCCACATCGCACAAAGAAACAGAGCTGGAATCTGGAACTTGCGGACTCCAATTGATTGATCAGATCAATGTCGGAGTCGCTGATGGGATGGGGAAATGAAAGTGTGATCGGAGCCCCAGAGAACACCCTTCTAGCTCCGGTGTGATGGAAATCGCGGATCGAAGAACGCCCCTACATCCGGATTGCAAAATGAATAGAAACCCAACTTCATGGACTGGGGAATGCCCTCTGCCGCTTTTGTGACCTCGACGATGATTGCCGTCAGCTCATAGATCGCTGCCGATGAAGAACGCTAACTTCTGGATCTGGATTGGAGAATGGGAACTTGGTCGCGGAGAAGAAGAAGACGATGCTGTAGAAGAAAATCGCGACCGAGCCCATCTATTCACTGTAGCTTCTCGCGGGATTTAAACCTCTCCTCAGATCTGATCGGACGGTCCAGATTGTTTCTTGGCTTGATCAACGGCTGGATGAACTCAAATCTGGATCAAAACCCTTGGATCTTCATCTACGGCTGTGATGTGCTTCCTCGTAGCTTGGATGGACCATATCCTCGACGGATGGCTCAGATCTCTATGATCTTCAATGGACGGTCCATAATGCTCCAAGGTTTGATCGCCTCGTTTAGCCCTAGATTTGAGCCCAAATATGACCTGATCTGATCGGGTCCATGACCCTTTTGATGCCTACAAAATAAGAATCAAATATTATCACCAAATACCATGATAATTGGCTAATTTGTAATTAGGTCCAAAATCAAATGTAATTTGTAAAATATAGAGTAATCATGAGTTTAAGCTATGAATAGACCAATAAAAACATGCATTATGAGTCAAAATAATATAGCAAAATCATGGTTATCAGACCTCCTTTTTAGTGTTACTGTAATGTCTGTGCACACATCCCATAGTATATGTACATTTTACAAAGCTTTCCTAAGAAAAGACAAGTCGAAAAGTGTCTCTAACATCTTTTCTTAAGTGAGCACGCAAACCTCTATGATGTGACAGTATAAAAGCTTCTAAAGTATGATTTACCCACAGGACATTCTCTATTGTCGATGGTACAAATTTCTAAAAGAGTACGATAACACTTTTATGTGGATCCCGCAGTAGGCCGACTGGGTGCCACTCGGTCGGGATGTCACCAGCTCGGCTATACAAAGTAAAGCTACTGACCTGTTCTTCACTTGACTTTACTGTTATCAGAAAGAAGCATTGTGTCTGATCAAACCTTAGGTCCAATTGGTGAGGGCGGTGGTCTAGATAACTTAGTACCCGGCCCTTAACCTCAATTATAAGTTGTGGAGGAGAGTCGTTCGGATGGTTTGGTCAGCCTGTTACATCTGACTGGCTCTGAGGACCCGCTCGACCAACTTTGCATGATCCGCAGTCTCATAGTCCACTTGACCCTATGACTTTGACTGTTTGACTTTAACTCCACATCAGTCGGTGTTCACTGCTTTGATCTACTTTTGGGGGGCTCATCTTTATCACTGTATCATAAGTCTTCCTCTCAAGTCTAGTCAAAAGATATTGTAAGTCTGACTGACTGGACAATTAGTATTTTTTACAACTCTTCTTTCCGATCGAACATTTTGCTATCAGGGTCGCTGCTCGGCTTGAACAATTACTGCCTTTACAACTTCTAAGAAAACTTATTGCTTCCCAGTCGGGATACTTTGGGATTGACATCGCTCATATTTATAGTGTCTTTTAATTGCTGCTGACGCCATCCTGATTTCTTGGAAATCACTCAAATCTTTTTCCATTAATGCAAAGCATGTTGAGCCTGCTTTTTAATCATGCGCATGCTGATCATTTCCATTCTTCATTAGTGCCACCTGTGATTCGCTTCCATGTGTCGCAACCTTCTATCGTCGACTATTCGATGTGACAGGTGACTATTGGGATTCAATGTGACAACTACCTTTTTAAATTTCAACGATCCTGATCAAATCTCATTTTCCCAAGCCCTTGATTGAACGGCTTGGGATAACCATCGACAATTTTTTTAAAGCCTTTATTTCTCCCTTCGACGTATCACCTTTGTCTTCATCTTCCTTCACTTCCTTACTCCTTGCTCTATGTTCATCGCTGGCGATTCTTTTCCAGTAAGTTCTTTCTTCTTTCTCCTTTCAATCTCTTATGGTGGCTCTCCCTCTCCTCCTCCTACTATCCCGGGACTATGGTATACCTCCACTTCATCAGACTTCAACGACGACGAGGTGGATCAAATGAAGATGACTTATCATATTCCTTTCGATTACCAAATCGTCATCCCTTCTACGTATGATCATCCCCACACGCCTCCTGATGGCTTTCTCCATTTTTTTAAGGACCAATTATACACTGGTCTTCACTTTCTGATACCTCCTTTCTTCTCGAAAGTCTATAGATATTTCCACATCCCTTTGCAACAATTAGTATCAAACTCGTTTAGGTTATTGTGCAGGGTTATGGTGCTCTTCTGATTGTACAGGATCCCTCTTCATCCTCACATTTTCCATTACTTTTATTATCCCAAATAGTCTGAGCCGAAAGTCTTTCTTTTCTAGGCCCGAGTGAGCATGTTTATTTTGATAAGATGCCCTAGTCCAATAAGGGATGAAAATCACACTACTTTTATGTTTAACTCCCCAACCGGCCCATTTCCCGACCGGTTGGAAAATGGATCTACCAAGCCCTCCTGAACTAGGCAAATATCGATGGGAGTCAGCCTACCTCCAAGCCATAGTGCAGTTGATCGGTCTGAAATTCCACATACATAAGCTGTTGCCGGAGGACATCTTGTACATGTTCGGACTAAGTCTCCTCCAAGCTCGGCTACCCTACACTTTTGGTGAGCGGCTTTCCTTCCCTTGTTTTTGGGTCTAACTGATTTTTTCTTCTTTTTTTAAGTAAAAGTCATGCTAAGGGCTTTACTTAGTGACTCCACTAAGTTGATCGATAAAGAGCTAGAAACTTGTGGCATCGCCGAGTTGGAGAGTCATGGGTTACTATCAGTCGGGACCTCGAAAATGAAGACCAACGAAGGAGAAGCAAGCTAAGTAGCAGGGAGTGATGCTACGGCTAACACTGGCGAGCTGCCTCCCAAGTGGCCCTCCTTGTGCCCGTAGTGGTGCCTTCGAAGTTGATGACTTCTGCAGAGCCGTTGATCCAACGCCGACATGGCAAAAGGCTCCGAACAGAGGCTTCTGCCCACTCTGCCACTTCCATCCCTCAGACTTCTGCTATTGCGTCTGCACCTTGACCGCCTTCTAAACGGGGTAAAAGCTCCACTTCTGTTGCTCCCGAGAGAGCGACTGGTGGGCCAACTCCCCCTCTTCCGACCAGATGCCCTCCCTATCCGAGATGTTCCCCCTCTCTCCTATCTGCCATCGGTACCAACCGGCCCTGCCACCCCTTTCTCCACCATTTGTTCCACTCCAATGTCCAAATCTAAGGGCAGGCTAGCTCAGAGCCAATCAGCTCTAGTTCACACAGGCATGTGACGACCATCCATAGATTGCCAACTGACGAATGGCAGTACCCCGTTCCCGAGCAACCACGCGTGCCTAAACACAAGATTAAGATTCAGGGTCCGTTGACCCAAACTTAGGCAGAGGCCAAAGCCAAGGCAGCGACTATCCCTCCAGATGAGTTGGCTGATCGGTTCAGCCATAATTCCATTGGGTAAGTTCGTGAATTATTTTTAAATTTATACTTTCCGCTTAGCATTACGTAGCTCATTTCTCTATATACTAGTTTTGGGTGGATGATCTGGCTCTCTGCCAAGCTGGCTAGTTGGACCATGAGCTCAAGAAGGCACAAAGAGCGAGCAGGGATGTGGGTGCTTTCCAAGTCTTGATCGAACGCCTAACTGTAGAGGCGACACAATTAAAGGAAGACTTGGAGAAGCAAACTGAGCAACTTCTTGGATCTGAGTGGGCCTTAACCATGGAGAAGGACAAAAACCACGACCGAGCCGTCGAGCTGGAGAAACTTAAGAAACAAGCCTAGAATTTCTAGATAAAGATCAGCTCAGCAAACGCTCGGAAGATCAGGGCCATAGAAGACCTTGACATCAAGAACAAGGAGGCCCGGGCCTTGACAAAGAAGTTGGAGGAGGCGGAGGCGACCCTGGCAGCAAAGCAAGTCGACAGCACAACTGAGTAGGAGAGCCGCAAACTTCAGCTTGGCAAGCACAAAAGAATAATCGACGAGAAGGACACTGAGGTGTGTTCACTAAAGGCTGAACTTACTAAGTTTAAGGAGGAGGAGATCGGTCGGCCGGAAGCCCACACGATGGAATATCTCCACTCCATGGAATTCAACCAGATGTTGACTGATCAGACCATCAAGTTGTTTGGCTATGACATTGATGGGACTATCAAGCAGCTAAAGGAGAGTGTCTATCTCTCCATTGAGGTTCCTCCATCCTTTATAAAAAGGTAGAAGATCTTGGAGGGGCTCCTTGATGATGTCATTGTAGACCTAGCGTAGTTTTCCGTTAAGTTCATTAGCAGTTCCTTGTAAGAAACTTTGTAAAAAATCTTCTAAGTTTAATGCAATGCTTGCCCGTTCGGCCTCTCAAAGTTTTTCGTTCTGTGTATGTGCTAACTTATAGCTTATTCCTTTTCACTTTTGAGACTTAGCTCTCCCGATCTAATTGAGCAATATAAAGCGCGAGAGCTAAGCTTGCTTATAACTAGGCCGAATGACACGAGAGTTTAGGACTCTTAGCGCGAGAGTTTAGCTCGCTTATATCTTGATCGAACGGCTCGAGAGTCTAGGACACTTAGCACGAGAGCTTAGCTCTCTTATAACTCAGCCAACCGATGTGAGAGTCTCGAAGCGTGAGAGCAAGCTCACTTATAACTTGGCCAAACAACTCGAGAGTCTAGATACTAGGCATGAGGGCTATGCTCGCTTATAACTCGATCGACTGGCATGAAAGTCTAGAAGCATAAGAGCAAACTCACTTATAACTCGGCTGAACGACTTGAGAGTTTGGATACTTGACGTGAGGGTTGTGCTCACTTATAACTCGGTCGACTGGCACGAGAATCTAGAAGCATAAGAGCAAACTCATTTATAACTCGACTGAACAGCTCGAGAGTCTGGATACTTAGTGCTAGAACTTTGCTCACTTATAACTCGGCTGACCAGCACAAGAGTTTGGAGGCGTGAGAGCAAGCTTACTTATAACTCGGTCGAACAGCTTGAGAGTCTAGATACTTGGCGCGAGAACTTTCCTCGCTTATAACTTGGCCAAACAACGCGAGAGTCTGGGAGTGTGAGAGCAAACTCACTTATAACTCAGCCAAATGGCTTGAGAATCTGGATACTTGGTGCGAGAGCTTTGCTCGCTTATAACTCGGTCAACCAGCATGAGAGTCTAGAGGCGTGAGAATAAGCCCACTTATAACGCGGTCGAATGGCGCAAGAGTCTAGAACACTTGATCATTTTCACTTAAATATTTCTGCATTTATAGAACAATAATTTTTACAATTTACATAAATTCAATACAAACTTACTACCCATCCTGATAGGGTTGTAGATGGTTTATGCTCCACAATCGATCTAGGTTTCTTCCATTCTCATCTTGTAGATAATAAGATCACGAATTAAGCTTCTGTATCACTTTATATAGTCCACACCATGGGGCCTTTAGCTTATTGACGTCACCAACCAATTTGATTCTCTTCCAGACTACGTCATCAACTTGAAAAGATCTTGGAATAACCCTCCTATTGTAATTTTTCTTCATTCTCCGCCGGTATGCTATCAACTGAGCGGCTGCCTTATCTTTGATTTCTTCTATTGAGTCCAACTCTATAAGGCATCGATCGACATTTTCTTTATCGTATAGCTATCTCTAATCAAACTCCACGCTTATTTTAACCAGTACTCTTGCTTCTCCTCCATACACCAAGTGGAATAGAGTTATGTCGGTGGCCTCTTGGAGAGTGGTGTGGTACACCCATAATACACTTGAAAGTTCATCGACCCAGCTTCCTCTAAGGCGGTCAAGCTAGATTTTGAGTCCTTTGATGATTTCTCTGTTGGTAACCTCTGCTTGGCCATTGTTCTAGGGATAGACTATTGAAGTGAAGACTTGCAGAATACCATAGACGACACACCATTCTCTAAGCCTCCATCCTTGAAATTATCTTCCGTTGTTAGAAACAAGTTTGTGAGGAACACTGAATCGACACATAATATTTTTCCATAAGAATTTGATAATCATCTGCTTGGTTATCTTAGCGAGTGGCTCGGCTTCTACCCACTTAAAGAAGTAGTTCATGGCTACGAGGATGAATTTTCTTTGACCGATCACTATGGGAAAAGGTCCAATAATATTCATACCCCACTAGTCGAATGGGTAAGAGACAATTAATGTTTTTAGCTCTTTAGTAGGTTAGTGAGGTATGTTCTGGTGTCTTTGACATGATAAGCAAGTGGCTACTGTTCAAGATGCATCTGCTTGCAAGGTGGGCCAAAAATATCCAACTAATAAGATTTTTTGAGCCAGTGTGCAACAGCTCAGATGACTACCACAAGAACCTTGATGCACTTCTTGCAAAATGTATTGGATGTCTTCTGTCTAGACGCATTTGTGCAACGGTGTGGAAAAGACTCTCTTATATAAATGATCTCATATAAGGGTGAACTGACCAGCTCTCTTTTTTATCAATCAGGCATGTTCTCGATCTATTAGACTCTTCCTGATTGGAGGAATTCTATCAAGGGTGTCCTCCAATCACTCTGCACTTCTACTTCAGTCGGTCTTTCAATGTGAGACACTAGCAATACCTACTCGACTGGCTTATCCAACACCATTGGGCTTAGAGAACTAGCTAGCTTGGCTTGCTCGTTCGCATATTCAATGTCCGCTTGGGGGATCTTCTGCACCGTTACCTCTTGGAATCCTGCCTTTAACTTTTTGAATGCCTCAATATATAATTTCAAATTGACATTATTTATTTCAAGGACACCTGAGAACTGTTGAGCTGCCAGCTACGAGTCAAAATAAATAAGAACTCGAGTAACTCCCACATGCTTAGTTGCCTAAAGACTGATGATTAGGGCTTCATACTCTGCCTCATTATTGGTGACCCAATAGTTTAGTCGGACAGACAACTGCATCTTGTCTTCCCACGGTGATATTCAAAGTATGCCCACTCCATTACTTTGTCGAGTGGAAGATCCATCCACATAAACTCTTCATGTTTCCTCTTGCTCGGATTCTGGATTTCTGTCACAAAATTGGCTAAGGCTTGTACTTTGATGGTCGATCTAGGCTGGTACTGTATATCAAACTCACTTAATTCTGTTGTCCATTTAATTAGTTGTCCAAACACCTCAGGGTTGAGGAGGACTCAGCCTAGTGTACTGCTAGTTAATACAATTATGGGATGAAAGAGAAAATATGAGCGTAACCTCCGAGCGGGCAAAACCAACATGTATGTCAATTTCTTGAGACAAGTGTAGTGACATGTAGCGTCTTTTAATAAATGACTCAGGAAATACACCGGCAGCTATTCATGGTTGTCCTGCCGCACCAATGCCGACTTGATGGTTTGCTTTGTGGAAGACAAGTAGATCCAGAGCGGATTGTCAGCAGTGGGCTTTGCAAGTATAGGTAAAGAAGATAAATAGATTTTGAGCTCCTCCGGTGCCTTATCACATTCGACATTCCACTAGAATTTAGTGGCTCCACACAAAATCTTGAAGAATGGCAAGCTCCGATCGGACGACTTGGTGATGAATCTTGACAAGGCTGTAATTTATCCGGTCAGACGCTGAGCTTTCTTCAAATTTTGTGGAGGAGGCATGTCTTGGATTGTCTTTACCTTGCTGGGGTTTGCTTCAATTCCCCGCTCGATTACGATGTAGTCGAGGAAGCATCCTCTTTTGGCCTTGAATAAGCATTTGTCGAAGTTCAGCTTAACTCCTTATTTCCTCAAGGTTTGGCACGTCCTCTTGATATCTACACAAACATCAGTAGCTCGGAGGGATTTTATGAGTATGTCACCAACATATACCTCCATATTCCAATCGATCTACCGCCGAAAGATCTTATTCATGAGTCTTTGATATGTCACCCCCACATTATTTAGTTTAAATGGCATGATGTTGTAGCAATAAGTTCCGTCGGTTGTGATGAAGTTGACTTTCTTTTGGTCCTCCTTGGTGGGCGGGACCTGATGGTATCCTTGATATACATTCAGCATGTATATCAACTCATAGCTAGTGGTAGAGTCCACCACCTGATCGATATGCGACAAAATGTAGTAGTCTTTTAGGCACAACTTGTTCAGGTCTTTGAAATTGATGCAAACCCTGTTGGTTGCTACTCGGAAAGCCTAACGGTTCCACTGTACAAAAATTTTGTACAAAGGTCTGAACCTTTTCCTAGCTACCATGTGTTCTTTTAAATTAAACTTGGATCTCCTGCGGAACTTTACACGTTTGATCCTAAGTTTAACTTATTTGTTCATTTAGGTTTAGACTTGGATCTCTTGCGGAACTTAACAAGTTTGATCCAAATCACCTAGGTTACGAAGACAATTAAATATCTATTTCTAAAATTGGCTTCCAGTACTGACGTGGCGAGGCACATGGCCTTCTTGGAAATGGGAACAACTACCACCGACTAGACAAAGCCTTTTAAGGAAAACTAATATTTAATTTCCTTAAATAACTCTAGGTCAACCGAAAACAACAATCAAATCACAAGGAAAAGAAAAACAAAAGAACACAACATCGAAAACAAATTCGAAATACTAGAATCGCATGCCTCTTGTATTTGGTATTTTTACAAAGAAATAAAACTAGTATGATGCGGAAATTAAATACTAGTATACCTTTTCTTTTGCAAGCAAAAACCTCTAGGTCTTCTACCGTATTCCTCTTCTAACTTCGGACGTTGTGTGGGCAACGATCTTCCGAGATGAGAAACCACCAAAGCACCTTCTTCTCCTCCTTGCAAGGTTCGGCCACAACAAGAGCACCTCCAAGGATGAAGAGATTCAACCACCACCAATGCTCCAAGGGATACTAGAAAAGAGGCTTGTTTTCTCTCCTTCTTCTCCTTCTTAGATCCGGCCACCAAAGCTATCTCCACCATGAGAAGGTTTCGGCCACACAAAGGAGAGGAGAGGAAAGAAGGGGTCGGCCACACCCAAGGAGAAAAGAGAGGAAAAATAGAATAGAGATGTTCACCATGAAGCCTCCTCTACCCCCTCTTTTATAATCCTTGGTCTTGGCAAATAAGGAAAATTTAATAAAAACTTCCTTAATTCTTTTGCCATTGAAAAGGAAAATTTATTTAATTAAAATAATTTTCTCTATTCAATTTACAATGGTCGGCCACTAATAAAATCTCCAATAATTTTTCCCTTCATGAATGGTTAATAAAAAGGAAATTTTATAAATTAAATCTTTCTTTAAACATGTGGATAATTTCCGAAAAGTTATCTCTAAAAATTAAAATCTCCTTTCAATCTACAAATAAGGAAAGATATCAAATCTTTTCTTAATCTTTTGTAGAAACTAATAAAAGAGAATTATTAATTTTTTTTTAAACTTTCTTTTAAATCATGAACATGGTTAAAAGGAAAGTTTTTACCAAAATTAAAATCAACCTTTTAATCTACAAATAAGGAAAGAGATTTAGCTCTTCTCTTAATCTTTTATAGAATCTTATAAAATGAAAGATTTAAATTTTTAAACTCTCTTTTAAATCATGTTATCCACATAAGAAAAATTTTAAAAATAAAAATCCTTTTATTTAAATTTGGGCCGGCCACACCAAGCTTAAACCCAAGCTAGGGCCGGCCACCTTGAAGCACCCATGAACCAAACTTTGGCCGGCCCCTATGGGATGGGTAAGAAGGTGGGTATAATACTCTATAATTAAGAGGCTACGATAGGGACCGAGAGGAGGAATTGGTTTTGGTCTCCCGATAAAATTAAGCATCCCGTGTTCGCCCCGAACACACAACTTAATTTTATCAATAATAATTCATTCCACTAGAGAACTATTATTGAACTACCACACCAATCTCAAATTACATTTTGGGCTCCTTCGTATTATGAGTGTGTTAGTCTCACTGTGTTTAAGATGTCGAATGTCCACTAATTAAGTGAGTTACTGACAACTCATTTAATTAATATCTTAGTCCAAGAGTAGTACCACTCAGCCTCATCGTCATGTCGGACTAAGTCCACCTGCAGGGTTTAACATGACAATCCTTATAAGCTCCTCTTGGGGATATTCTCAACCTAGATTACTAGGACACAGTTTCCTTCTATAATCAACAACACACACTATAAGTGATATCATTTCCCAACTTATCGGGCTTATTGATTTATCGAACTAAATCTCACCCATTGATAAATTAAAGAAATAAATATTAAATATATGTGCTTGTTATTATATTGGGATTAAGAGCACACACTTCCATAATAACTGAGGTTTTTGTTCCTTTATAAAGTCAGTATAAAAGAAACGACCTCTAATGGTCATACTCAATACACTCTAAGTGTACTAGTGTAATTATATAGTTAAGATAAACTAACACCTAATTACACTACGACCTTCCAATGATTTGTTCCTTTCCATTTTTGTCGTGAGCTACTGTTTATAATTTATAAGGTACTGATAACATGATCCTCTGTGTGTGACACCACACACCATGTTATCTACAATATAAATTAATTAAACAACTACATTTATCATAAATGTAGACATTTGACCAATGTGATTCTTATTTCTAGATAAATGTTTATACTAAAAGCTAGACTTTTAGTATACATCCTAACAATCTCCCACTTATACTAAAAGACTAAGCTGCTATATTACTGCCATACATCTGATTCCCAACCTTTCAACATGCCAATCAAAAGCTCTTGCCTTAAGGGCCTTAGTGAAAAGATCAATAGGTCATCATCTGATGCAATCTAGGCAGCAACAACTTTTCCTCGTTTATACGATTTCTCGTAATGGGTGGTACTTGCGCTCTATTGTGTTTACTTGCCTTATAGACTCATGGTTTCTTCGAGTTTGCTACTGCACCACTATTATTACAATAAATTGTAATAATCTTTGGACAAACCAGGAAATCATATCTAAGTCTATCTTGAGGTTATTGAGTCATTCAGCTTTTATGACTACCTCAGAGGTTTGTCATATACTCAGCTTCTATGGTGGAGTCCAGAAAAACACCTATGCTTATCACTCTTCCATAGTTATGACTTTACCTCCTAAAGTAAACACAAAACCCCGAGGTTGACTTACTATTGTCCCTATCCGACTGGAAGTCAAAATCCGTGCAACCCACAGGGACCAAAATAACTGCCTTGTAAGCTAGCATATAATTTCTAGTGCCTCTAAGGTACTTCAATATATGCTTTACTGCAGTCCAATGTCCTTGTCCAGGATTACTTTGATATCTGCTAACTACTATGCCCTTGGCGAAACAGATTTCTGATCTCGTGCATAGCATACATTAGGCTTCCGACAGCCGAAGCATAAAGAACTGCCTTCATTTCCTCTATCTCCTTTGATGTCTATGGAGACATTTCTTTAGATAAAGTTACTCCATGCTAAAAGGTAAGAAACCTTTCTTGGAGTTTTGCATGCTTAAAACGAGCAAGGATTTTTTCGATATATGAAGCTTGGGATAAGTAAAATATTCTTTTCTTGCGATCCCTTATTACTTTGATCTCAAGAATATATACATTCTCCCAAGTCCTTCATATCGAATTGCTTGGACAACCATACCCTTACTTCTGACAACATTTTGATATTGTTTCCAACTACCAAAAATGATATCTACGTATAGTACAAGAAATACCACCACGTTTCCATCACACTTTTTATATACACAAGACTTATCCGGTTACTAAATAAATCCAAAGGTCTGGATTACTTTGATAAACCGGATGTTCCAAGACCTTGAAGCTTTGCTTCAGTCCATAGACTAATTGAGCTTGCACACAAGATGCTCTTTGCCCTTTGCAATGAACCCTTCTGGTTGCTTTATATGGATGCTTTCTTCAAGACTTCCATAAAGGAATGCTGTCTTGATATCCACTTGCCAAATAGATAAAAGAATCCGGATAGACTTAAGCATAGCTACCAGTGAAAAAGTTTCCTTTTTCATCAAGCCTTGCTTTGAAAGTTTCCACCTTCCTGTCTATCCATCTTTTCCTATTGTAGACATATTTTCACCCAATGGCTTTTACACCATCTGGTGGTTCTACAAGCTTCCAGATTTGATTAGAATACTTATATTCTAATTCTGTATTCATTGCTCTTTGCCAAGATGCTGCATTTTTATTTTGGAGTGCTTCATCATGTTTCCGGGATCAGACTCATGTTTATTTGGGATCAAGTCCAAAAACTTTCCCAAAACATGAATCCTTTTGGTTGTTTGACAACCCTCCCACTACGATGATGTACTGTCTATAATTGTGTATCAATTGTGATACGTGTTGCAGTTTCTTGTGATATTTCATCTTGTACAGTTGGTACTAGATTAGACATGTCCTTTATAATTTCTTTAAGAACAAATTTACTTATGGGCTTGTGGTTTATTACATAGTCCTTTTCTAAAAATCGATCATTGATGCTAACAATGACCTTCTGATTTTTAAGACTATAAACCTACTTTCATTTCTCTAGGATAACTTACAAACAAGTGAATTCCTGTCCAACTTATCATTGTCTCTCTTCAGCATATGTGCTAGACTACCCGAATCCGAATATGCTTCAAAATAGGCTTATGCCTATTTAGCAATTCTATATGAGTAGAGAGTTCTGACTTTGGAAGGTACTATGTTCACTTCTATTTCCAGAGTATATCCTTAAAATGAATTTGGTAATTTTCCAAATAACTCATCATTAATCTACTTATTTCCATAAGAGTCCTATACATTCCTTTTTCTACACCATTATGTAGGGGTGTACCAGGTGCAGTTAGTTTGGATTGAATCCCTACTTTTGATAAGTGACTCCTAAATTCTCCCAAGAGGTACTTGCCACTACGATCTCACCGTATTGTCTTGATACTTTTACTTTGACGTTTCTCCGCATCAGCCTTGTACTCTTTGAACTAATCAAAGTACTTAGTCTTGCGGCACATTAAGTAAATGTATTTATATCTTGAATAGTTATCTGTAAAATAGATGAAATATTCGATACTACCTCTTGCCTGGATAGTCATAGGATCACACAAATCAGAATGAACCAATTCCAACATATCTTTGGCTCCATACCCCTTAGACTTAAAAGCTTCTTGGTTATTTTTCCTTCCAAGTAAGACTCGCAGGTTGGAAAGATTTCCACTACTAATGAACCCAAAAGTTCATCAGCTACCAATGAATCCTACTTAAGTTAATATAACTTAGCTTTAGATGCCAAAGATATAATTGGTTCATTTCCGAAGGTTGCTTTCTCTTAAAGTTAGAAGATGTGTTACTAATTTTCATTTGTTACATCGTGGGAGTTATTGGATTTATAAATTGCCAACCAACGTACCAGAACAGATAACTTCCCTCTTTTTTTTAATAACAACTTTGTTATTAAAAGAGGCAGAATATCAAGTTCTTTGAATAGTTTAGAAACTGAAAACTAGTTCTTCCTAAACTTAGTACGTAAAGACAATTACTCAAAATTCATGTTTTATTCTTATCAAAGGATAAACATCTCCCACTGCAACAGCTGCCACTTTTACAGCAGTGCCCATGTGGACGGTGTTTTTATTTTCATTTAGTTGTCGGGTTTCCTGGAACCCTGCAATGAATTGCGGACATGATTAATGACATCTGTATCTACACTCCAAGTTCTGGTAGATAACACCACTAAACATGTTTCAACTAATGAATTAAATACACCTATATTGTTCTTAGTTCTAAGAAGACAGTCAACCTTAATGTCCAAGTCCTATTTCCAATCATTACAATTGGGACTACTAAGTCTTTTCTATAGTATAACAACTAGGGGATTGACAAACATTTTAAATCCTAAGAATCACAAAAATATTTGGTCAAGATCAATTCTTTAAAAATCCCCATGAATTTTGTATGCCACGATAGTGTGGATGTATACAAAATCAAAGAGGAGATTTTATCCATTAATTTTATTATCTCGTCAATTTTACTTTATGACGAATAAAATTAATAATTGATCTGTCTTTGATCAAATATTTGGTCAAAACTTTTTGAATTTAAAATAACATTGATTCCTCAAACAATATTATTTAAATTCACCAACACCTCAAACACCGTGAATTTTGCATGCCACGATAGTGTGGACGTATACAAAATTTAAACATTTGTAAGAGGAGGGTTTTACCCATTAATTATCTTATCAATAAATCTTTATGACAAAATAAAATTACCTCAAACACCGTTGAATTTTGTATGCCACGATAGTGTTGACGTATACAAAATCAAACATTTGTAAGAGGAGTTTTTAATTTTATTATCTTGTCAACCTATTTATTTGACAAATTAATAGTTGGTTTTCTTCGGTCACACAAATAATAGCAGTGACTCCGATGGGGAGGATACTATTAGACGTATCTAAGTGTATACCATTACTTGACACTAAGTCCATTAAAAAGATTGTGCCCCTTCCGATGAGGAAGATCACACGCTCTTAATTAACTTCCTACAGTCATCCAAAATGGAAGTTTAAGCTAGTGATATGCAAACAAGCTCATCCAATATGGAGGAAGGCACTCAGAGCCAACGCGCAAGCTTGTTGCATCACTTATAAACCAGTAATGGAGACCGTGGAATTTATTTTGAAAATAAATCCCTCTCCCACTTAGTTATTTAAAGTGAGGAATTTTGACTATGCTAGCCTACTTAGCATGCATACTAACAAGCACACACAACACAACATAAAAAGCAATAAATAGAAAAACTAATTTTCAACTATTATGGCTTTTATCTATTGCTGTCCTCCGTGTGTCGCCAACCCTAGCTGCTGCCATCTTTGGCTACCGCCACCGGGTCTAGTTGTCGCATCCATCTTACTCCTTGTTCCGTTGCGCCTCTGGTCCTCAAAAGGTTCCACGCCTTGCAAGATTCGATCCGCGACATAAATAGAATTTTACATTTTTCGATCCTATATTCCTCGAAGGAATGTACATGTAAACTAGATCGAACATAAAATAAAATTTACATCCATCGATCCTATATTCCATAAAAGGAATGTACATGTAACTAGATCAAAAATAAAATCCTAATAAAACTAAATACAGCTTCTGCTGTATTTTATAATACAATCATGCACACACAATGAAATGCCCTTGACATGTCTAAGGGTCCAATCACACACATAATAACTATAAGCCATAATAGTTGGATCTTGCATCCACAAAGTTAGCACATCCTACTATTAACCTTCCTAAATTATGTATGACATGTGCATAATTAAACTAATACCAAATACACAGAGGCAAAACCCTAGCTCTGATACCAATTGTTGGTTGCTACTCGGAAAGCCTAACGGTTCCACTGTACAAAAATTTTGTACAAAGGTCTGAACCTTTTCCTAGCTACCATGTGTTCTTTTAAATTAAACTTGGCTCGCCTGCGAAACTTTACACGTTTGATCCTAAGTTTAACTTATTTGTTCTTTTAGGTTTAGATTTGGATCTCCTGCGGAACTTAACACGTTTGATCCAAATCACCTAGGTTACGAAGACAATTAAATATCTATTTCCAAAATTGGCTTCCAGTACTAACGTGGCGAGGCACATGGCCTTCTTGGATATGGGAACAACCACCACCGACTAGACAAAGCCTTTTAAGGAAAACTAATATTTAATTTCCTTAAATAACTCTAGGTCAACCGAAAACAACAATCAAATCACAAGGAAAAGAAAAACAAAAGAACACAACATCGAAAACAAATTCGAAATACTAGAATCGCATGCCTCTTGTATTTGGTATTTTTACAAAGAAATAAAACTAGTATGATGCGGAAATTAAATACTAGTATACCTTTTCTTTTGCAAGCAAAAACCTCTAGGCCTTCTACCGTATTCCTCTTCTAACCTCGGACGTTGTGTGGGCAACGATCTTCCGAGATGAGAAACCACCAAAGCACCTTCTTCTCCTCCTTGCAAGGTTCGACCACAACAAGAGCACCTCCAAGGATGAAGAGATTCAACCACCACCAATGCTCCAAGGGATACTAGAAAAGAGGCTTCTTTTCTCTCCTTCTTCTCCTTCTTAGATCCGGCCACCAAAGCTATCTCCACCATGAGAAGGTTTCGGCCACACAAAGGAGAGGAGAGGAAAGAAGGGGTCGGCCACACCCAAGGAGAAAAGAGAGAAAAAATAGAATAGAGATGTTCACCATGAAGCCTCCTCTACCCCCTCTTTTATAATCCTTGGTCTTGGCAAATAAGGAAAATTTAATAAAAACATCCTTAATTCTTTTGCCATTGAAAAGGAAAATTTATTTAATTAAAATAATTTTCTCTATTCAATTTACAATGGCCGACCACTAATAAAATCTCCAATAATTTTTCCCTTCATGATTGGTTAATAAAAAGGAAATTTTATAAATTAAATCTTTCTTTAAACATGTGGATAATTTCCCGAAAGTTATCTCTAAAAATTAAAATCTCCTTTCAATCTACAAATAAGGAAAGATATCAAATCTTTTCTTAATCTTTTGTAGAAACTAATAAAAGAGAATTATTAATTTTTTTTTTAAACTTTCTTTTAAATCATGAACATGATTAAAAGGAAAGTTTTTACCAAAATTAAAATCAACCTTTTAATCTACAAATAAGGAAAGAGATTTAGCTCTTCTCTTAATCTTTTATAGAATCTTATAAAATGAAAGATTTAAATTTTTAAACTCTCTTTTAAATCATGTTATCCACATAAGAAAAATTTTAAAAATAAAAATCCTTTTATTTAAATTTGGGCCGGCCACACCATGCTTAAACCCAAGCTAGGGCCGGCCACCTTGAAGCACCCATGAACCAAACTTTGGCCGGCCCTAGCTTAGTCTCCAAGCTAGCTTGGCCGGCCCTTATGGGATGGGTAAGAAGGTGGGTATAATACTCTATAATTAAGAGGCTACGATAGGGACCGAGAGGAGGAATTGGTTTTGGTCTCCCGATAAAATTAAGCATCCCGTGTTCGCCCCGAACACACAACTTAATTTTATCAATAATAATTCATTCCACTAGAGAACTATTATTGAACTACCGCACCAATCTCAAATTACATTTTGGGCTCCTTCGTATTATGAGTGTGTTAGTCTCACTGTGTTTAAGATGTCGAATGTCCACTAATTAAGTGAGTTACTGACAACTCATTTAATTAATATCTTAGTCCAAGAGTAGTACCACTCAGCCTCATCGTCATGTCGAACTAAGTCCACCTGCATGGTTTAACATGACAATCCTTATAAGCTCCTCTTGGGGATATTCTCAACATAGATTACTAGGACACAGTTTTCTTCTATAATCAACAACACACACTATAAGTGATATCATTTCCCAACTTATCGGGCTTATTTATTTATCGAACTAAATCTCACACATTGATAAATTAAAGAAATAAATATCAAATATATGTGCTTGTTATTATATTAGGATTAAGAGCACACACTTCCATAATAACCGAGGTCTTTGTTTCTTTATAATGTCAGTATAAAAGAAACGACCTCAAATGGTCCTACTCATTACACTCTAAGTGTACTAGTGTAATTATACAGTCAAGATAAACTGATACCTAATTACACTACGACCTTCTAATGGTTTGTTCCTTTCCATTTTGGTCGTGAGCTACTGTTTATAATTTATAAGGTACTGATAGCATGATCCTCTGTATGTGACACCACACACCATGTTATCTACAATATAAATTAATTGAACAACTACATTTATCATAAATGTAGACATTTGACCAATGCGATTCTTATTTCTCGATAAATGTTTATACCGAAAGCTAGACTTTTAGTATACATCCTAACAAACCCACCACTTGTTCCCTTTCTTGGACACTAGTACAATGTTAGCAAGCCAGCTCAAGAATTGCACTTCCCAGATATGTCAAGCTTCGAGCAACTTTTCCACCTCTGCTCGGATAATTTGATTCTGCTCCACCCCAAAGTCCCTTTTCTTCTGCTTGATCGATCGAGCGTCCAGTCAGACATGCTGTTGGTGCAATATCCCTAGGTTAAGGTTAACTAGATTGATTAAGCTTGAGTTGGCTCAAGCTTGAGTCTTGATATTTGAGTTTCGATGTTTGACAATATATGAAGATTGCAGGTGCAATCGTTCGATTGGAGAGATTGTTGGAGCAATCCCCCTCTGGTCAAAGTTGTTGGTTGCTACTCGGAAAACCTAGAGGTTCCACTGTACAAAAATTTTGTACAAAGGTCTGAACCTTTTCCTAGCTACCATGTGTTCTTTTAAATTAAATTTTGGATTGCTTGCGGAACTTAACACGTTTGATCCAAAACTTAATCTATTTGTTCTTTTAGGTTTTGACTTGGATCTCCTGCGGAACTTAACACGTTCGACCCAAATCACCTTAAGTTATTAATTCCATTAAATATTAATTTCCATAATTGGTTGCCAGTACTGACGTGGCGAGGCACATGACCTTCTTGGAGATGGGAGCAACCACCACCGACTAGACAAAACCTTTTATAGAAATCTAATATTTAATTTCCTAAAATAACTTTAGGTTAACCGAAAAGAACAATCAAATCACAAGGAAAAATAAAACAAAAAAAACACAACTTCGAAAAACATATTCGAAATACTAGAACATAAGCCTCTTGTATTTGGTATTATTTCCATAAATAACTAGTATGATGCGGAAAGGAAAAATTACTAGTTATACCTTCTAGAAAGACCTCTTGATCTTCTACCGTATTCCTCTTCTAACCTCGGACGTTGTGTGGGCAACGATCTTCCGAGATGAGAAACCACCAACCACCTTCTTCTCCTCCTAGCTAGGTTCGGCCAACAATAAGGAAGCTTCACCAAGGAATAAAATCAAAACACCAACCAAGTTCCAAGAGATGCTAGCTTTCTCTCCTTCTTCTTCTTCTTCTCCAAGTAGTATCCGGCCACCACGAGAGCTCCAAGGGAGAGAGAGGTTCGGCCACCACCAAGAGGGAGAGGATGATGATGGCCGGCCACACCAAGGAACAAAAGAGGGAGAGAAATAATTAAGGTTCACCTCATGAAGGCACCCCCACCCCTTCTTTTATATTCCTTGGCCTAGGCAAATTAGGAAATTTAATTACAATAAAATTTCCTTAATTTCCTTGACATGATTTAATTGAGAAAAATAAAATAAAATTTCCCAAATTAAACTATATTGGTCGGCCACCACATGGAGAAATAAATTAGACAAGTTTTAATCAACAAATTAAAACTTCCTAATTTGTTTCCGGAAATTTTAAAATTAAAAATTTCTCTTCAAAAATCTCTTCATGGTTGATAAAAAGAAATTTCCATAATTTTAATTTTACAACATGTGAATAATTTTTAAAGAGAAAATAAAATATCTCACCAATCTACAAATAAGGAAAGAGATCTAATCTCTTTCTTTAATCTTTTGTAGATCTTTTACAAGACAGATATTTTAATTTTAATTCTCTTTAATAAATTATATCTTCCACATAATAAAAATTAAAATTAAAATTCTTTTTAATTTAATATGGTCGGCCCCTCTAGCTTGGGCTCAAGCTAGGGCCGGCCACCCCAATTCATGCTTAGGTCGGCCCTAGCTTGGTTCCCAAGCTAGCTTGGGCGGCCCCCTTTAGGTGGGTATAGAAGATGGGTATAGGTGGGTATAGTACTCAATAAATAAGAGGCTACGATAGGGACCGAGAGGAGGAATTGATTTTGGTCTCCCGATAAAATTAAGCATCCCGTGTTCGCCCCGAACACACAATTTAATTTTATCAATAATAATTCATTCCACTAGAGAACTATTATTGAACTACCGCACCAATCCCAAATTACATTTTTGGGCTCCTTCTTATTATGAGTGTGTTAGTCTCCCTGTGTTTAAGATATCGAATGTCCACTAATTAAGTGAGTTACTGACAACTCATTTAATTAATATCTTAATCCAAGAGTAGTACCACTCAACCTTATCATCATGTCGGACTAAGTCCACCTGCAGGGTTTAACATGACAATCCTTATGAGCTCCTCTTGAGGACATTATCAACCTAGTATCTCTAGGACACAGTTTCCTTCTATAATCAATAACACACACTATAAGTGATACCATTTCCCAACTTATCGGGCTTATTGATTCATCGAACTAAATCTCACCCATTGATAAATTAAAGAAATAAATATCAAATATATGTGCTTGTTATTATATTAGGATTAAGAGCACACACTTCCATAATAACCGAGGTCTTTGTTTCTTTATAAAGTCAGTATAAAAGAAACGACCTCAAATGCTCCTACTCATTACACTCTAAGTGTACTAGTGTAATTATACAGTCAAGATAAACTGATACCTAATTACACTACAACCTTCTAATGGTTTGTTCCTTTCCATTTTGGTCGTGAGCTACTGTTTATAATTTATAAGGTACTGATAACATTATCTTCTGCATGTGGCACCACATACTATGTTATCTACAGTATAAATTAATTGAACAACTACAACTAAATGTAGACAATTTGACCAAATGTGATTCTTTATTCATAATGAATGTTTACAAAACTTAGGCTTTCAGTATACACTCCAACAATCTCCCACTTATACTAATGACTAAGCTGCCATATCTTCTACCATACATCTGATTCCCATTCCCTCCACATGCCGATCGAAAGCTTTCGCCGGAAGGGCCTTAGTGAAAGGATCTGCCAGTCACTGATGCAATCTTGGCGATGACAACTTCTCCTCGCTTCACGATATCTCGTATCAGGTGGTACTTGCGCTCTATATGTTTACTTGCCTTATGAGCTCGTGGTTCCTTCGAGTTTGCAACTGCACCGCTATTATCACAATAAATTGTGATGATTTTGGGCAAACCAGGAATCACATCTAAGTCCATTAGAACGTTCCTGAGCCATACTGCTTCTTTAGCTGCCTCAGAGGTTGCTACATACTCTGCTTCCATGGTTGAGTCTGAAACACATTTCTGTTTAACACTCCTCCATGAAATGGCTCCACCTCCTAAAGTAAACACATAGCCTGATGTAGACTTACTGTTGTCCCTATCTGATTGTAAATCTGAATCCGTGTAACCACAGGGAGCAAATCGTTTGCTTGGTAAACTAGCATATAATCTCTAGTCCTTCTCAGGTACTTTAATATATGTTTTACCGCAGTCCAATGTCCTTGTCCAGGATTACTCTGATATCTGCTGACCATGCCCATGGCAAAACAAATATCAGGTCTCGTACATAGCATTGCATACATAAGGCTTCCTACAGCCGAGGCATAAGGAACTACTTTCATGTCTTCTATCTCCTTTGATGTCTTAGGAGACATCTCTTTAGATAGAGCTATTCCATGCCTAAAAGGTAGGAAACCTTTCTTGGAATCCTGCATGCTAAAACGAGCAAGGATTGTATCTATATATGAAGCTTGGGACAGACACAACATTCTTTTCTTGCGATTCCTTATAACTTTGATCCCAAGAATGTGTGCACAATCTCCTAAATCCTTCATATCAAATTGTTTGGACAACCATATCCTTACGTCTGATAATACCTTGACATTGTTGCCAATTAACAAAATATCATCTACGTATAGTACAAGAAAAACCACCACGTTTCCGTTACACTTCTTATATACACAAGACTCATCCGGACTTTGAATAAATCCATATGACTGGATTACTTCATTAAATCGGATGTTCCAAGATCTTGAAGCTTGCTTCAGTCCATAAATTGACCGATTGAGCTTGCACACTAGCTGCTCTTTGCCTTTTTCAATAAACCCTTCTGGTTGCTTCATATGGATGTTCTCTTCAAGACTTCCATTAAGGAAAGCTGTCTTGACATCCATTTGCCAAATCTCATAATCCATATGAGCAGAAATGGATAAGAGTATCCGGATAGACTTAAGCATGGCTACCGGTGAAAAGGTTTCCTCATAATCGATTCCCTCTTTCTGAGTGTACCCTTTCGTAACAAGCCTAGCTTTGAAGGTTTCTACCTTCCCGTCTGTCCCTCTTTTCCTTTTGTAGATTCACTTGCATCCAACGGCTTTTACACCATCAGGTGATTCTACAAGCTCCCAGACCTTATTAGAGTACATAGACTCTATTTCAGAATTCATTGCCTTTTGCCAAGATGTTGCATCTATATCTTGGAGTGCTTCGTCATATGTTCGTGGATCAGGTTCATGTTTACCCGGGATCAAGTCCGAAGACTCCCCCAAAAACATGAATCTTTCAGGCTGCCTTACAACGCTCCCACTACGACGAGGCACTGTCTGTGGTTGTGTATCATGTGTGACACGTGTTGCAGTCTCTTGTGGTACTTCATCTTGTACTGTTGGTACTGAAGTAGACGTGTCCTCTCTAAGTTCTTCTAAAACAACTTTACATCGGGCTTGTGATCCATTATATAGTCTTCTTCTAAAACCGGCATTGGTGCTAACAATGACCTTCGGTCTTTAGGACTATAAAATAAACCACCTTTCGCTCCTTTGGGATACCCTACAAACACGCGAACTTCAGACGAGATTCTAACTTATCAAGATCTGGTTTCAGACATGTGCTGGACTACCCCAACCGAATATGTCTTAGACTGGACTTTCGCCCATTCCACAATTCGTGGGAGTAGAAGAAACCGATTTAGAAGGTACTAAGTTCGGAATGTACCTTCGTTTCCATAGCATATCCCCAAAACGAATTTGGTAATTCAATAACTCATCATCGATCTAACCATCTCCATAAGAGTCCTATTCCTTCGCTCGCCACACCATTCTCCAGGTGCGGACAGTTGGGATTGAATCCCACCTTCGATAAGTAATTCCTAAACTCTCCTAAGAGGTATTCGCCACCACGATCAGATCGTAGTGTCTTGATACTTTTACCTAGTCGTTTTTCCACATCAGCCTTGTACTCTTTGAACTTATCAAAGCACTCGGACTTGCGGTGCATTAGGTAAATATATCCGTATCTTGAATAATCATCTATAAAAGAGACAAAATATTCGAAACCTCCTCTTGCCTGGACAGACATAGGACCACACAAATCAGAATGAACCAATTCTAACACTTCTTTGGCTCTATACCCCTTGGCCTTGAACGACCTCTTGGTCATTTTACCTTCCAAGCAAGATTCACAAGTTGGAAAATTTTCCAACTCTAACGAACTCAAAAGTCCATCAGCTATAAGTCTCTGAATCCTACTTAAGTTAATATGACCAAGCCTTAGATGCCAAAGATATGCTTGGTTCATTTTCGAGGGTTCTTTTCTTTTATTAGAGTTAGAAGATGAGTTATAAATTTCCATGTTTTGCCTTGTGGAAGAAATTGGATTTAAAGTATACAAATTGCCAACTAATGCACCAGAACAGATAATCACTTTATTTCTTTTAATAACTACATCGTTACTAAAAGAAACTGAATATCTATCTAAAAACAGTTTAGAAACTGAAATTAAATTCTTTCTAAAACTGGGTACATAAAGACAATTTCTTAAAATCAAATTTCTATTTCTACTAAAAGATAAGTAGACGTCTCCCACTGCAACAGCCGCCACCTTAGTAGCATTGCCCATGTAGACGGTAATCTCTCCTTCAGTTAGTCGTCGGGTTTCCTGGAACCCCTGCAGGGAATTGCAGACATGATCAATGGCTCCCGTATCTACACACCAAGTGCTGGTAGATAACACCGCTAAACATGTTTCAACAACTAGAGCATGAGATATACCTTTGTTGTTCTGATTCCTACGAGGACAGTCCGCCTTCCAATGCCCTGACTACTTGCAGATGAAGCACTTGCCCTTCGGCTTCTTCACTCCAGCTTTAAATCCTGTACTCTGAATTTTATTCACTTTCTTTGCTGAGCCAACTTGTTTCTTTTTCTTCTTTCCTCTCGGTTTAGAAGTAGAACCATTTTCAGCATAGTGAATTTGAGAATTGTGATGAAATAATCTTCTGTTGCTTGAAGTTCTGTCAGTAGTTCCGCTAATGAATAAATCCTCTTATTCATATTATAGTTCAGGCGGAACTGCTCAAAACTTCTAGGTAGCGTTTGGAGGATCATATCGATCTGAGTTTCCCCATCAATTTCTCCTCCAAGGATCTGTATCTCGTTCAGATAAGCCATCATCTTTAGGATATGATCTCTCACAGGAGTACCCTCTTGCATGGTGGCTGTCATTATCTTTCTCATGGCTTCTTGCCTAGAAGCCCTATCCTGATGACCAAAGAGTTCCTTGAGATTGTTCATAATATCATAGGCTGTTGGTAAATCTTGATGCTGATGTTGCAATACATTTGACATTGAAGCCAAAATGTAACACCACACCATCTCATCTGCTTTTACCCATTTCCTACGATATTCAATCTCCTCTTGGGTAGATTCACCAGTAGGTGCTTCAGGGCACGACTCAGTCAGTACAAATTTATAGCTTTCAGCAGTAAGAACAATGTCCAGGTTCCTTTTCCAATCTATGTAATTAGGTCCAGTAAGTCTATTCTGTTGAAGTATGATGGACAGTGGGTTGAAAGTCATCCTAAGAATCACAAATAACTTTTGGTCAGAACTCTAAATTTAGAATAATATTGATTCCTCAAACAATATTATTTTAAATTAACCAACACCTCAAAACACCGTGAATTTTGTATGCCACGTTAGTGTGGACGTATACAAATTCAACATTTGTAAAAGGAGGGTTTTAACCCATTAATTTTATTATCTTGTCAACCTAACTTTTTGACAAATAAAATTAATAGTTGATATCATTTGGTCACACAAATAATAGCAGTGACTTCGATGGGGAGGATACTATTAGATGTGTCTAAGTGTATACCATTACTTGACACTAAGTCCATTAATAAGATTATGCCCCTTCCGTTGGAGAAGATCACACGCTCTTAATTAACTTCCTATAGTCATCCAAAAATGGAAGTATGTTCTAGTGATCTGCAAACAAGCTCATCCGTTATGGAGGAAGGCACTCAGAGCCAACGCGCAAGCTTGTTTGCATCACTTACAAACCAGTAATGGAGACCATGGGATTTACTTAAAAATCCCTCTCCCACTTAGTTATTTATAAATGAGGAATTTTAACTATGCTAGCCTACTAAACTTGTAAACTAACATGCACACACATCACAATATAAAAGCAATAAATAGAAAATCTAATTTTCAACTATTGTGGCTTTTATCTCTAGTCGTCCTCCGTGTGTTGTCATCCCAAGCTGCTGCCATATTTGGCCACCGCCACCGGGTCTAGCTGTCGCCTCCATCTTGCTCCTAGTTCCGCTGCGCCTTTGGTCCTTAGAAGGTTCCACGCTTTGCAAGATTCGATTCGCGACATAAATAGAATTTTACATTTTTGATCCTATATTCCATAAAAGGAATGTACATGTATCTAGATCAAAAATAAAATCCTAATAAAACTAAATACTCCTGTATTTTAATACAATCATGCACACACATATAAATGCCCTTGACATGTCCAAGGGTCCAATCACACACATAATAATTAAAAGTCATAATAGTTGGATCCTGCATCCACAAAGTTAGCACATCCTACTATTAACCTGCCTAAATTATGTATGACATGTGCATAATTAACCTAATACCAAATACACAGAGGCAAAACCCTAGCTCTGATACCAATTGTTGGTTGCTACTTGGAAAACCTAGAGGTTCTACTGTACAAAAATTTTGTACAAAGGTCTGAACCTTTTCCTAGCTACTATGTGTTCTTTTAAATTAAATTTTGGATCGCCTGCGGAACTTAACACGTTTGATCCAAAACTTAATCTATTTGTTCTTTTAGGTTTTGACTTGGATCTCCTGCGGAACTTAACACGTTCGACCCAAATCACCTTAAGTTATTAATTCCATTAAATATTAATTTCCATAATTGGTTCCCAGTACTGACGTGGCGAGGCACATGGCCTTCTTAGATATAGGAGCAACCACCACCGACTAGACAAAACCTTTTATAGAAATCTAATATTTAATTTCCTAAAATAACTTTAGGTTAACCGAAAAGAACAATCAAATCACAAGGAAAAATAAAACAAAAAAAACACAACTTCGAAAAACATATTCGAAATACTAGAACGTAAGCCTCTTGTATTTGGTATTATTTCCATAAATAACTAGTATGATGAGGAAAGGAAAAATTACTAGTTATACCTTCTAGAAAGACCTCTTGATCTTCTACCGTATTCCTCTTCTAACCTCGGACGTTGTGTGGGCAACTATCTTCCGAGATGAGAAACCACCAACCACCTTCTTCTCCTCCTAGCTAGGTTCGGCCAACAATAAGGAAGCTTCACCAAGGAAGAAAATCAAAACACCAACCAAGCTCCAAGAGATGCTAGCTTTCTCTCCTTCTTCTTCTTCTTCTCCAAGTAGTATCCGGCCACCACGAGAGCTCCAAGGGGAGAGAGAGGTTCGGCCACCACAAGAGGAAGAGAGGGAGAGGATGATGATGGCCGGCCACACCAAGGAACAAAAGAGGGAGAGAAATAATTAAGGTTCACCTCATGAAGGCACCCCCACCCCTTCTTTTATATTCCTTGGCCTAGGCAAATTAGGAAATTTAATTACAATAAAATTTCCTTAATTTCCTTGACATGATTTAATTGAGAAAAATAAAATAAAATTTCCCAAATTAAACTATATTGGCCGGCCACCACATGGAGAAATAAATTAGACAAGTTTTAATCAACAAATTAAAACTTCCTAATTTGTTTCTGGAAATTTTAAAATTAAAAATTTCTCTTCAAAAATCTCTTCATGGTTGATAAAAAGAAATTTTCATAATTTTAATTTTGCAACATGTGAATAATTTTTAAAGAGAAAATAAAATATCTCACCAATCTACAAATAAGGAAAGAGATCTAATCTCTTTCTTTAATCTTTTGTAGATCTTTTACAAGACAGATATTTTAATTTTAATTCTCTTTAATAAATTATATCTTCCACATAATAAAAATTAAAATTAAAATTCTTTTTAATTTAATATGGCCGGCCCCTCTAGCTTGGGTTCAAGCTAGGGCCGGCCACCCAAATTCATGCTTAGGCCGGCCCTAGCTTAGTTCCCAAGCTAGCTTGGCCGGCCCCCTTTAGGTGGGTATAGAAGATGGGTATAGGTGGGTATAGTACTCAATAAATAAGAGGCTACGATAGGGACCGAGAGGAGGAATTGGTTTTGGTCTCCCGATAAAATTAAGCATCCCGTGTTCGCCCCGAACACACAACTTAATTTTATCAATAATAATTCATTCCACTAGAGAACTATTATTGAACTACCGCACTAATCCCAAATTACATTTTTGGGCTCCTTCTTATTATGAGTGTGTTAGTCTCCCTGTGTTTAAGATATCGAATGTCCACTAATTAAGTGAGTTACTGACAACTCATTTAATTAATATCTTAATCCAAGAGTAGTACCACTCAACCTTATCATCATGTCGGACTAAGTCCACCTGCAGGGTTTAACATGACAATCCTTATGAGCTCCTCTTGAGAACATTATCAACCTAGTATCTCTAGGACATAGTTTCCTTCTATAATCAATAACACACACTATAAGTGATACCATTTCCTAACTTATCAGGCTTATTGATTCATCGAACTAAATCTCACCCATTGATAAATTAAAGAATTAAATATCAAATATATGTGCTTGTTATTATATTAGGATTAAGAGCACACACTTCCATAATAACCGAGGTCTTTGTTTCTTTATAAAGTCAGTATAAAAGAAACGACCTCAAATGCTCCTACTCATTACACTCTAAGTGTACTAGTGTAATTATACAGTCAAGATAAACTGATACCTAATTACAGTACAACATTCTAATGGTTTGTTCCTTTCCATTTTGGTCGTGAGCTACTGTTTATAATTTATAAGGTACTGATAACATTATCTTCTGCATGTGGCACCACATACTATGTTATTTACAGTATAAATTAATTGAACAACTACAACTAAATGTAGACAATTTGACCAAATATGATTCTTTATTCATAATGAATGTTTATAAAGCTTAGGCTTTCAGTATACACTTCAACAAAAGTTTGATCAGATTGATGTAAAGAAGAGTCAAGTAGGTCAGAGGTTTGACCGGATACTTGACTGGAAAGTCTTGGTGAGTGAAACTAGGCAGATTAGAAGACCTAGTGAGTGAAACTAGGCAGTTGAAAGTCATAGTGAGTGAAGTCAGGCAGATTGAAAGTCCTAGTGAGTGAAGCTAAGCAGTTGGAAGTTCTGGTGAGTAAAGCTAGGTAGTTGAAAGACCTAGTGAGTGAAGCTAGACAGTTAGAAATCCTTGTGAGTGAAGCCAAGTGAAAGACCTAGTGAGTGAAGTTAGGCAGTTGGGAAATCCTGGTGAGTGAAGTCGGGTGAATGACCTAATGAGTGAAACTAGGCAAGTGAAAGTCCCGGTGAGTGAAGCCGGGCAGTGTGAAAATCTTAGTGAGTGAAACTAGGTGAAAGTCCTATTGAGTAAAGCCAGACAGATAGAAAAACCTGGTGAGTGAAGTCAGGCATGTGGAAATCCAAGTGGGTCAAGGTTGACCGGACACCTGGTGTTGAAAAGTCCAAGTGGTCAAAGAAGTGACCGGATACTTGACATGCAGAAATCCAAGTGGGTCAAGGTAGACCAGACATCTGGTGATAGGAAGTCCAAGTGGGTCATGAGGGACCGGACACTTGGCACGAGATGGTAACTTCAAGTGGGTCAAGGTTGACCGGACACTTAGCACGAGGAGAAAAGTCCAAGTGGGTTAAAGGGTTGACCGAATACTTGATGAAGAAGTCCCAGCAGGTCAAGGTTGACCGGATGCTAAGCATGAGGAGTTCCAACAGGTCACGGTTGATCGGATGTTGGATATGGGGACCCTAGACTTGGTTTAAGCAAGTCAAGGGAAGACCAATCGATCAACCGATCGATTGAACAATGGTTCAATCGATCAGCCGATCGATTGGCATAGCGTTGCGACAAACAACATTCCAATCGATCAGCTGATCGATTGGGAAGAAATGTCGCAATCACAGAATGATCCCCAATCAATCAGCCGATCAATTAGGAAATGACCGTTGTGTTGGATGTAGGTTTTTGACGGCTGAGATTGCTGTGATCTTACGTAGCAATTGGGAGCAAGTCCAATAGATTGGGAGCCTTAGGAGCGCACATTATAAAGCTCGTGGTGAGCTTTCTTCTCAGCAGCGCTTACAAGATTCTTCACTGTGACTCATCACCGAACTAAGAGCTTGGAAGAGAAGTGTTGTTTCACTTTCCAAAGGGTCCAGAGGCATCTACAAGCTACAAGGGTTCAAGCAAGAAGGTTTTCATGTGTATTATCTTGTATTTACTTCTTGTTTAGAGTTGTATGCTTGTGTGAGTTTGTACAAGGTTTCTCCACCTCCAGTAGTTACCGAGAAAGAGTATTTTTTCTTAGTGGAGAGTGTGTCATGTGTGGATTCTTGGATTAGTCATCTCTTCTTGAGGTGGATACCAAATAAATCCTTGTATTAGCATTGTGAGTTATGTTTCATATTTATTCCACTGCATATTATCATTACGAAGCAAGACAACGAAGCGCGATGAGCTATTTCCCCCCCCCCCCCCCCCCCCACTCTCTCTAGCACCAACCGACCCTAACACATGCAACTCATGTTGTATTATTACCGGGGAGATGTCTGAGAGCTCATGAATTGTCCATGCAAATACATTGTGATTCTGCTTCAAGCAGGTAATCAACTTGGACTTCTTCTCGGGGCTTAGATCGGTCGCGATGAATGTGGAGGAGTCTGATTGGCTAGGATGAATTTGTACCTCTTCTTTTTTTTTTCCATAAACTAGAGTTGGGGAGTCTCCCGAATTGTGTTGACTTCAAGGTATTGAGCCTTCCAAGCAACTCGAGATTCAATTCTTACCACCTCCACGTAGCATTTGTGCGCCACCAATTGATCACCTTTGACTTCATTGACCGAGTCGTCAACAAGAAACTTAATCTTCTGGCAAAACATAGAGATGATTGCTTGAAACTAGTTCAGTGTTGACCAACCAAAAATTACATTATACATGGAAGACCTGTCCACCACGATGAAGTTCGTCTGTCATGTCCTCATAAGCGGCACCTCCCCAAGAGAGATGGCCAACCGAACCTGGCTAATTGACAACACCTCGTTGTCCATAAAGTCGTATAACGGAGTCGTCATAGGCTAAAATTCACTTCGATCTATCTGGAGTTGATCAAATATCTTCTTAAATATAATATTGACCGAGCTGCCCGTGTCAACAAAGGTTTAATGGATGTTGTAGTTGGCAATCACAACCTTGATGACATCATTATGAGAGATCTCCACTCCCTCCAAATCTCGAAGACTGAAACTAA
The DNA here is from genome assembly GCF_018446385.1 of Zingiber officinale. Lineage (NCBI taxonomy): Eukaryota > Viridiplantae > Streptophyta > Magnoliopsida > Zingiberales > Zingiberaceae > Zingiber > Zingiber officinale. The sequence goes on from NC_055987.1 coordinate 120,667,702, forward strand.
TTTCTGGTCCCTGTGATTTTTCCTCACTGCACCTGACTGTGTGAATCTCCAACCACCTAGCATGTGGCTTCTGAGCCCGATTGGAGTCATAAACAGTCGAGCCTCCCACTATCATACTGATGTCTCCTCGGGCAGCATTGTCGTGATTCTCTTCCTCCCGAGCTGACCGTCCCGACCACTTGATAGATACCCGAGTAGGCCTTTGATTATCTCTTTGCTTGGGCTATGGTTGGTGCTACTTGATAGGTGCATTGCCCTGATCATGTTTTTGCCCGATCGGCGGTGATGGTGGCGCTCAGGAGAGGGAGATCGACGATAAAATCCTTGGGGGTCGGTTGGCATTGTTTTGGGTTGAAATGGTAATAGTCCTTCGTGTTGTGAGTTGTCGAGCAGTGGTAAGAGAAGAACAACGAGGTCCATTATTAGGGCTTAGGGAATCTTGCCCTCTTGGCCTCCATATGATAGACCACATGGGCTCGAGGCTCCTAGTGTTGTTGTGGTGCGCGCGCTCGGGGTCCTTTTGGTTACAAATTGGTGTGGGTCATTCCGTGTTCTAGGACAACAGCGGGCTCAGGGATTACTTCTTTTTTTCCAAGCTGACTAGGCCTCTTCAATGTTGATGTACATCGTGTCTCATTCGAGCAGGTGATCGAAATTTCTTGGAGGCTTCCTAATAAGTGAGCAAAAGAAACCATTATCTGTAAGTCCCTATGAGAAGATACTTACCAAAATTTCATAGGTGGCCGATGGGACGTCCATGGACATTTGATTGAATCAATTAATGTAGGCTTGTAATGCTTCTTTGGACCCTTGTTTGAGCGAGAATAAGTTCACATTCATCTTTTGATAGAGGCAATTGCTAACAAAGTGCTGAAGAAAAGTCGTTCAGAAATATTTGAAGTTACAGATGAAGCTGATTGACAAGCGTTTGAACTACCTCTACGCTGATTCAGATAGCGTGGTGAGGAACACGCAACACTTGACTCCATCAGTGTACTTGTGGACCATGACTATGTTATCGAATTTGAGAAGATGATCCTCAGGATCAGTCGATCTTGTATACTCTCCGATTTTCAGAGATCTAAAGTGAGGTGGCAGTTGGTCGTTGAAAATTTCTTGGGAGAACTGCCTATTTATCCTCTCGGGAGAGTCATCAAATCAGGGTACTTTACCTTTCCGCACATCCTGGATGGGTGTGTTCTTTGAAGAGGATCCTTGTGTCCTTTCAACTCGGCTATACTCTTTCGAGGGCGTGCGAAATAACGCCCTATGTTATGGGATCAACCTATTCAGTGCTGGTGGGATGGGTGCTTGTTGTAAGGCGCCTGTCAGCTTGTGGTTCGACTTCTAGCCGACAGGGTCTTCCACTCATATTCCTTGTTCAGCATGTTAACCTATCGTTGATACAACTGGATCATTCAGCCTTCGACAATTGGTCGCTGCTTGCTATTATTGTTGTAACATTCTTGCAGCCCGAGCGTTTACCAGCATCTCTAGGTCTTCTTGAGTTAACGTCACTGTAGTGAGTCATCCAACGTCTTCCATCTTCATGTCTCAGATGTAAGTGAAATTCTCACAGATGACGCAAAATATGATCCTATCCGAAAGCTGAGAAGATGGTTGGCTGAGAACGTGGCTCTGTTGTAAAGGATCGTTAGTGCTAGATCAAGGAAGAGGTCCTAGGCATTGGCCCTCCGATGCTGAAGTCAATATTCGGTTCTAGCGAAGAGAATAGTAGCAACAAATAGTAGTAGAGAGCGTGTGAAACAATGAAGCATCATATACCTCCGTCTGTGAACGGAGGCCCCCTTTTTATAGTGTATGTGCATGCATCCTATAGCATATGTACATTTTTCAAAGGCTTTCTATTAGAAGATAAGTCGAAAGTGTCTTTGACACATTTCCTTAAGCAAGTATGCAAATCTTTGTGATGTGACAAGCTAGAAGCTTCTAAAGTACGATTTACCCGCATGACATTCTTTGTTATTGACGGTTAAAACTTTCAAAAGAGTACAACAAGACATGTATGTGGATCCTGTGGTAGACTGACAGAGCACCACTTGGCTGGGATGTCATCGGCTTGGTCGTACAAGTGAAGTTACTGACCTGTTCTTCACTCGGCTTTACTATTGTTGGAAAAATGCATTGTGTCCGATCGGACTGATCGGCGAGGGCGGTGATCTGAGTAACTTAGTATTTGACTCTTAACCTCAGCTGCAAGTTACGGAGGATGGTCGTTCAAACGGTCTGGTCAGCCTGTTACATCCGACCAGCTCTGAGGGCCCGCTTGGACAACTTTGCCTAATCCACAGTCTCGTAGTCCATCCGACCCTACCACTTTAACCCTTTGAATTTGACCTCCACATCAGCTAGTATTTGCTACTTTGCCCCACTTTTGGAGGGTCCATCTTTATCACCGTATCATGGTGTATAATGGATGACCTCAGGAATAGTGGGAGGCTAATAGTCAAGTTGACATGGCGATCAAAAGTCAAAAGGAGATGGTAGTCAAGGTTGGGGAGTACGTGTCCAAACCGACCATTTCCTCCCAGACTTAGCTTTAGAGGTATTGTCCTGATCTATTCCTAGTCGGCCCCAAGATTTAATCCCCTCACTTTTCCTGGAAACTGCCCCAATCTACTCCCGGCCATCCCAAAAGCCAATCGGACCACCAGGGCTCAATTCCCTCACTTTTCCTAGGCACTTCTCCAGTCTACTCCCGGCCGGTCCAAAAGATGGGTGGGCCCTAGGGCTCAGTCCCCTTACTTTTCCTAGAAAGTGTCCCATGTTGGATCATTACACACATAAGAGGGGAGGGGGTGGATCATGTGGTTTTAAAAACTTTTCTTTTTGAACTTTTCAAAACAAAGTGAGTACAGCGGAACAAAAAATAGAAACGAAAAGCAAGAACTCGATCGGTTACTTAGTTCAGAGCCTTTGACGACTCTTACTTCAAGGTCCACAATCTCGTGGACTATATCAATGGAAAATTCCTTATAATCCTCTTTCAGAACTATCGGAAGAGGGAGACAAATACAATAGAAAAGATAGGATAAGTGTAACAAGCTACACTTTTCATTTAAGAAATAATTAAGTACACAAAAAAAATTTCGTTACCCAACACTTGTAGATTGTCAGATCGAGCTTGGTGTTAGATGACTTCTCAGCAGCAATCACACGCAGCAGCATCATAGCTGAGTAGTAGCACGAAGTTGGAGTAGTCGGAACATCGAACGAACATGTAGAAGCTTGTAGAAGAGATGTACTTGAGTCATCTTGAAGCTTTGGGTGAGACCTCCTTTTATTAAGTGTTGAAGGTGTCTTCCATAGTACTAGAGGCACCTTCAACCTGCCAACTCTTATCATGAACAACTCACCTCTCATTGTTGATGAAATCTAATTTTATCTGACTGAAGGCGTCTTCCATCGCCTAGCTTAAGGCGCCTTCCTTAGCATGGAAGGCACCTCGGGTACTAGTCATATAAAATACAGTACCCAAATAATAATTAAATTATAAGATTATTTGAGAAAATAATCTTATAGTAATTTTTATAGATTTTTAGAAATTTTTCTAGATTTAATCTGAGTTCGGAGGAGATATTTTAAGAAGTAGATTTATTAGGTTTAAAGAAAGCTGGTTTGGAATACCATTTAAGTTGGGAGTTGATTGAGTTGATTAAACCTTAATTAATGTAGGTTACATAATTAACCTAAGTATAAATGAATGAAACCTAAGTTCATTCCCTTTATTTCCTCCTCACTCCGCCTGATCTCCCTACTCTCCCGACTCTCTTCTTCATCACCCGATGCCACCACCGATGTCGCGCCACCCGTTGTCGTCGCCGGTGAAGTCCCAATGTCGCAGCTACCTCGTGAGCGCCTTCCTCTTCCCTGACTTGTCGCCGACGCCAAACGCTGGCTAGCGACGTGCCCTAATGTCGACACAGATTCTTCATCTTTAACCTCGAGTGGTGCCCGAGCCCTAACCTCATGGTCTCCTCCAGATCCACCACTACTGATAGCCGAGCAACGTCGCCGCCCTCTTCCTCACGCACCTCTGCCCTTTCGATTGCCGATCCACCATTGTCGGCACAAATCCTGCACCTTCTACGAGTCGTCTGTTGATCTCTCCATCCACGAGCAGGGAGTTGTCGATTCATAGTCACACCCTTCTTCTCAATTGCATTGCCTGTGTCGACCCATCATCACCACTACCCACCTTGTCAATACTATGACCCTCGGTCAGGAGAGAGAGCGCCATCACTCATCTTCAACCTAATCTAGCCGTTGGTCGCCAGCTCTCTCCTCTGCCCTGACTCGACACCACAATAGCCATCAGCGGGCCTTCCTCTTTCCGATTCATCACTGCTATCTTCTCTCGCTACTGTGCCCTAGAGCCCCATCCGTGCTCTGTCCAGATTCAGAAGGGAGGATGATCGATAGAGACACCATCTCCTCATCAAATCCGAAGAGGAGAGCTAAAATTTCACCACAACATCAATTGGATTTCGTCCTACAGGAATTTCAAATTCTGATTTGTAGTAAGTTGTTAGTTTAAATGTTGTGGATTAAGAATTAGAGTTTAATGCTTAGCTGTGGATGTGTTGATTATGTTTTAGGATTTGTTTAGAGATCCGCGGCTGCACTATAGCTCCGACCATGAATCCCCAGCAGCAAGCTTCTTTGGCTGGGTCAACATCGAAGTCTTTAGATTTGGGTAGGTTTGGTTCATTCATTTTTCTATCATGGTTAGTAGTTGATTTGGGAAGATCTTGGATTGAATGATTGGTTAATTAATTATAGAAATTGATTAAGTTGTATTGGATTTATTAATGGATTGTAGATTATGATTGGAAATATTAAAGGATTCATGGATGAAAGTAATTGAAGTTATCATTAATTAAGGATAATTAATGATCACGTTGATTATGGTTTCCTAATTGGATTTGGATTTAGTTTAGATAGTTAATACATGATGAGATTTAGCCAAACCGTACATCTTATTACAGGACTCTGATTAGAGACGAGCGTCTCGACATGGGAGTTAGTTGATACGAGCTACGATAAAGGTGGGCCCTTCTTACCTTGATTCTTTAGTACTTTGACCTTAGTGTATGAGTTATATATTCAGATAGTTATTGTATTTACCTTGACTCCACTAGTATTTTTCTTGTGCTTGATGCCTATCCACTCGATGTTTGAGATACTCGTTTCCATATCTATATAGTCTCATGCTACCATCTATAATATTTAGCAGATACTAGATATCATGTTTACTTGCTTTGATTGTTGTTTATTCATGTATCTTATCGAGTATGCGGGTTTCATGTAGCATACCTAATTTCTATTTATTAATATATGTTGACTACATATCATTGCATGCATACTGACAACCATTGTCTCCCTTGTTGTGTGAGAGAGTCGTCAGTCAATTTTAGCGTTGCACACTCGGCCACTCATGGGTAGTGATAGCCGGAGGAGATGTTGCTTATCCTGTAGTGCTCCCACTCAATCACTCATGGATAGTGATAGTTGAATATGCGAGCAGCAGGGACCTAGCTACCTATCATATTGTCTTCTTTTGAAAGTTTGTGTCAGAAATGACAGAGAATATCCCATTGACAAATCATCTTTTAGAAGCTTCTAGTCTATCAAGTCACAGAGATTGGAGGGCTCGTTTAAGAAAAGGTGTTAGGGTCACTTTATGGTATGTCCTTTCTTAGGAAAACTTTGGGAAATGTGCTAATGCTTTGAGATGCGTGCATAATGAAATAGTGACATTATAAAAGGGATCTATATCTACCGGCGGAGTTATGCAATGTTTCTTATTTGCACATGTCATTTGCTACAGTTCACTACTTTCTTCTCTAAAATCAAGCACTAACTTGAGCGTTGGAGGACTAACACCAGGGACCCCTTCCCTGGCCCAAAATTAACACTCCTTGTATCGCAGGACAACGCGAAGTCTTCATTGAGTCAGCAGCAGAGTCATGTGTCTAGCTCACTGCCTTCACCGATTTCCGACAAGATCATATTTGGTGTCATTTGTAGGAATCTCACCTGCATCCGAGACGTGAAGATGGAAGACACTGGTCGGCTCACCATAGTGACGTTAACCCCAGAAGAGTTGGAGATGCTGATAAATGCTCGAGTTGTAAAGACGGTGCAACAACAACAAGAAATAACAGTCGAGTGCTGAAAGTTGAACAACCTAGCTATGTCCGCTACTGACCAATATGCTGAACATGGGACTCAAGTGGAGGGTCACATCGAGCGGCAACTAAACCACCTGTAACATCCACAAAATTATAAGATAAGTATATGGGTGTTATTTGCTTTAGAACATAAAAGAAGAAGAATCGAAGAAAAAAAAATAAGAGAAATAAAAAGAAGAGGTGAAGGTTTGAACCTTGAACCTCTCACCAAGGATAGAAATAAAATTGTGTATGTTAACCACTAAGATAATGAATAATATGTGAAAGGGAAATGATAGAAATGGTAGTTAAAAGTAAAGATATAATTTAGTAAGGGAACAAGGGAAAAACCAATGAGCTTTCTTCCTCTTGTTTACCTCTTGGTTAAGAAAAAGAGAAGCAAAAGACAAGTTGTCTTTCTCCCTTTTTCCTCTCTATTTTCGTGGAGATTAAAGAGGATAGTGAAGAGAAGAGTTAAGGGGAAGGAATGAGGACATCTTTTCATTAAAAAAAAATACATGTATGCATTAAGGAGGAAGGGAAGCAAAGTTCATCTTTGTAACTTCCACTCACTTAGCATAAAAAGGAAAGGAACTAAAGGATTTCATTTTTTTCCCTTCTCCCTCACCCTTTGCTGAGACTAGCATCCTCCTCCCTCATCTCCACAAGCCAAGTTTAGGTTTCTCCCTAAGAGAAAACTAAATTACAAGAAGGAGCCTTCAAGGTGTACCTTTCCAAGCAAGAGAAATCGAAAGGAGTGCTAGAAGAAGAAGCTCCCTACTTCCTCTTCACCAAGGGTACCATTTCTTAAGGATTAACAAGTGAACATTAGGTAAGCTTCCCCTCACCTGTGGTACAATGGTTTGTATGGTTTTTCATGGAGATAGATCGCTTAAAAAACTTAAGATGTTGTTTAAGAAAATTCAGTCAAAAACAAGAAGAAAAGTTTAAGAAAGTTGTGATTAGATATGCTTTCTATTTTTCTTGTGACATGTATTTTATGTAAGAAGTTAATCTATGGTTTCCATGCTAGAATAATTAATTAAAAAATTAGTTTCATGATTTACATGTTTCGGCCAAGCATGAACAAGAAGACTAGGTAAGTTCAAAACTCAAACTAAGCATGTTTCCTTATTCTTTTGGTTATGTACCCTATGATAATGAGGTTGTTAACTTTTCTCTTACTTGTATGTTGTTTGAAACTCTATTTACATGCTCATGAATATTCGGCCAAGAAAGGAGTAAAGGCCTAGGAGAGTTTTGAAACCTAAGACCAAGCATGCTAAGATTTTTCCTAAGACAAGACATGAAGCTAAAATGTTATGCCATGATTGTATGTTAGTTATGAATCTTATTTCATGCTTATGAGGGTTCGGTTATGATGAGAGTTGAAGTCTAGGAAAGTTGAAACCAAGGCTAAGAGGCTCATGACCTTTTTGATAAAATAATATGAAACTAGTTGATGTTTTATGGTTGCTTGTTATATAGAATTTTGAATACATGTAACTTTCGGCCACATTAGGTTTTAAAGCTAGTATGTGTAGATTTTTAACTAAGTGTACTCATGTTGTTCCTTGTTATGAAGCCATGAAATTTGGGTAGGGTTTCCATGCTCTTATGCCACTAGAAACTTAGTTTCATGCTTGTTAAGTTTCGGCCGCTACAAGTTTAAAAGGGCCTAGAGAAATTTGAATCCAACTTATACATGCTTATGATGCCCTTGAGATATATGCTATGAAATGTGGTTGTGTTTCCCATGCTCTCATGTCACTAAAAATCTAGCTCCATGATTTACATGTTTCGGCCACTACAAGTTTAAAGGGCCTAGAGAAATTTGAATCCAACTTATACATGCTTATGATGCCCTTGAGATATATGCTATGAAATGTAGTTGTAGTTCCCATGCTCTCATGTCACTAAAAATCTAGTTCCATGATTTACATGTTTCGGCCACTACAAGTTTAAAGGCTTAGAGAGATTAGAACCCAACTTATATATGTTTATGATGTTCTTGTGATGTATGCTATGGAATGTAGTTGTGGTTTCATACTCTTATGCCACTAAAAATCTAATTCCATGATTGTTAGGTTCGGCCACCTTGAGTTAATGGGTCTAGGAAGTTTGAAATTTGAAACAAACATGCTTATGTTGTTCCTCATGAAAATGTATAACATGTTGGCTTAAGGTTCAACACCTCTATGCTACTTGTAACCTAGGATGAGATAAGCTAGGGTTCGGCCATGATATGATTAGGAGCTTAGGGAACTTAGAACCCAAACTAAATGTGCTTAAGTAGTTCCCTATGAAATATAATATGATATGGGTATAGGGTATATATGTTTACATGTTGCTTAGAACTTGATTCCTCTTCATGAAAGGTTTCGGCCATGAAATAATTGGAAACCTAGGAGGGCTTTAAAATGTAGGTTAACATGCTTATGATCTTTCTTATGTTAGTATGTGAAGATATCATGAGAATTTTTATGTTTGTATGTTGTCTAGAGATCATGTGGACCTTTCATGACTTTCAGCCATATGGGTTTAGTGACTAGATATACCTCACATGCTATGAAGAGATGATATTTAATGATTCCATGAATGGTTATGTCTTTTTAGGATATGTGTTATGTTCTTTCATGTATGCTTATGACCCATGTATGTACTATGTGCTCAAACATGCTTACTTTATGACATGATAAAATGATACATTCGTTATGCAAGCCTATGATTCATGCATGTGTTGTGTGCCCAAATATGCATGCTTTAAGATAAGTGATATGTTCATGATGTATGTTATGATTCATGCATGTGCTGTGTGCCCAAATATGCATGTTTTATGATACGTTAAGAAATATGATATGCATGAAATGATAAGAACTATGATATGTAAGTTAAGTCATGCTACTTACTTTATGTATGGCTTGTACCAAGGGTGGGCTCCATAAGCGCCCCGGGGTCGATGGACTAAGAAACGGGCCTCGTTAGGGATGGGCTCCTAAGTGCCCCTAGGTCGATGGACTAAGAAACGGGCCTAGTATGTATGCCTTGTAGGGTTCAAGACTTGCTACCTTGGACCTACATAGGACGCGCGCAATTATGTATGTGGTACAAGCCGGAGCCCTAATCATGTTGAGATTATGTTTAAGTATGTATTGTATAAGTTTTCAAAAGACATGTTGCATATGTTGCATGATATATGTTTAGGAATTTATCATGCTTATACTTTATGATTATGCCATGATACTTTATGTTATGTTATGATATGCCATGATATGCTATTGACATGATACATTTGTCTTTATGCCTTATGACTTATGTTTTTAATATGCTTTACGGTTTTCGTGAGTAGAAAAGGAACTTACTGAGCCATGAGTGCTCATAGCTTACTTTCTTATACTACAGATAAAGGCAAGGAATGGATGTACTAGGGGAGCAGCAGGAGGGCTTGAAGGATGTGTGCGGTAGTGGACTGGCTAAAAGAAATGACCTGCTTTCATTTAATAAGAAATTTGCCATGTTGATGTTTTTACTTTATGACTCCATGACTTTAAGTATGTGTTTGGTATTAAGACCCAAAATTTATGATAAGCATGCTATGTGGACCTTTTATGTCTATTGTGACTTTTAAGTAAGAAAAAGGTTTTTAAATTCTCTAAGTAAGACTTCCGCTGTGTTAAGTATGCAAGAGTCGTCAAGTAACCCCCGTCGCCTTAGCGGGAGGGGCGGGGCGGGGCGTTACACCACCAGCCAACGGACGCCTTCCACTAGGCACCCGTCCCGACGACTAACTTACCGCTAGTGCCCAATGCGTCAAACCCATACCACAGAGCATTATTCAAAATGTCTTCAGAAGAGCATGGCTAGGCGAAAAGAACACAAAGATCGTCCTCCGAGGACGCACATGCTCGGGACGCCCGTAAGGGCAAAGCACCCCAAAATGACGATTCTCCCAAGCGGGTAAATCTATAGTTTTCCCAAGAAATTCTAGATGACTAGCTTTCGGCTCACTTTCGACCTTTGTCGATCAGAGAGTATGGAGGATCGACTGAGCCCGAAGATCACCTACTCAAATTTGACAACATCAGCACACTCCACCAATATACTGATGGAGTCAAATGTCGAGTGTTTCTCACTTCATTGTTTGGCTCGGTGCAGAGATGGTTTAAAAGACTGTCGATTGGATCCATTTGCAGCTTCAAGAATTTTCAAGTAGTGTTCCTCCAACATTTCTCCAACAGTTGTTGCTATCAGAAGACAACTATAAATTTATTCTCACTCAAGTACCCATAAAGACATTACGGGCCTTCATCAAAAGATTCGACCAAATGGCTATGGACGTCCATTCAACCACTCAGGAAATTCTAGTAAGTGTATTTTCACAAGGACTTACAGATAATGATTTCTTCTGATCCCTTATCAGGAAGCCTCCTAGGGACTTTGATCGCCTACTCAGATGGGCTATAAAATATATCAATGTGGAGGAAGCTCAGCTAGCTCGGAAGAAAGAAGTGATTCCTAAGCCTGCTGTCTTCACGAGCGTCAAGTGGCTCACAATAATGCGCCCCCAAAAGGGCCCTAAGCAGGCCCTCAATAGCAACATCAGAAGTCTCGACCGCATGCAACCTAGCATGTGGAAGTTGACGGATGAGATCCATCGAGCCCCGACCATGGATCCCAATATTCTACTCCTACCACCGCTCGGTGTCTCACAACACAAAGGACTGCAAAATTATGTGCTTGCTACCTTAGCTTCTCCAACTTGATGGCTTGATCATGATTTTTGTCCTTCTCCACAGTCAAGGCTCGCTCTAGGGGTGAGTATTCGGTTAAAACCGAACTGAACCGATTTTTTTCGAACAAACTGAATCAAACCGATTTTTGATAAAAATAGAACCGAATTAAATTGAATTTTCAATAAAATCAAACCCAACAAACCGATTTTTTTTAAAAAAAAAAATTGGTTTGACTTAATAAAAATTTGGTTCGATCTAAAATTTATAGTCTAAAAAAACCGATTTGATTCAAAAATTCGGTCTATTCGGTTTAACCGAATAAAAAATTTAAAATAGAACCCAAATCGAATTAACCAAATTAACTAATTTTTTGGAAAAAAAAATGAATTTCTGAATAAATCGAACTGAATTTTTAAATTCAATCGGTTATTCGGTTTAACCGAACTTTTGCTCACCCCTAACCCGCTCAGACCCAATGAGCTGCTCAGATTGCTTCTCCAAGTCCTCCTTTAATTGAGTCACCTCTGTAGTTAAGCATTCGATCAAGGAGTGGGAAACGCCTGCATCCCCGACCGGGGTTTGCGCCTGCTTGAGCTCATGGTCTAACTGGGCCAGCATTTGGCAAATAGCCAGGTCGTCCACCCAAAACTAGTATATAAAGAAATTGATTAGGTCGAGCTGAGCAAAAAATATAATTGTTTAAAAATTACACGAACTTACTCCTATGGAATTTTGGTTGAACCGATCAGCCAACTCATTAGGGGGAATGTCTTCGCCCTATCTCTGGCTTCCGTCCAAGTCTGGGCCAAAGGACCCTAAATCCTTATCTTGTACTCAGGGGTGCGTGGCTCCTCTGGAATGGGATAACGCCACTCATTGGTTGGCAATCTAAGGATGGTCGTTATATGCCTGTGCGAACTGGAGCTAATTGGCTCTAAGCTGTCCTTGCCCTTTGATTTTGACACTGGAGTGGAGTGAATGGCGGAGAAAGGGGTCGCTGGGCCGACCGGCATAGGTAGCATATAAGAAAGGGGTTGGATGATGATGGCACTGAATGGCAGCTATGATAGAGAGGGTGTTCGATCAGAGGATGGGGGAGTTAGTCCACCTATGGCTCTCTCAGGGGCGACAAAAGTGGAGCTTTCTCCCCGTTCGAAAGGTGGTCACTGTGTAGACGCGGCGGTAGAAGTTGTCGAGCCGGCAGCAGCTTCCATTCGGAGCCTCTTGCGGCGTTGTCGCTGAACCAATGGCTCAGCAGAAGTAGTCGACTTCGAGGCACCGCTACGAGCGCCAAGAAAGGCCGCTCGGGAGGTAGCTCCCCAATGTTGGCAGCGGTGTCACTCCCGGCTACTCTGCTCACTTCTTCTTCTCCAGCCGATGCTTCTGAAGTCCTGACCAGCAAATGCCCATGGCTCTCTAGCTTGGCAACTCCATAAGCTTCTAGCTCCCCATCAGTTAACTTAGTGGAATCGTTGAGTAGAGCCCTAAACATCATTTTAGGTGCAAAAAAGAAAAAAAAAATCAATTAGATCCAAAAACAAGAGAAGGAAAGGCTACTCACCAAAAGTGTAGGTCAGCTAGACGCAGACATGACTTAACTCGAACATATACAAAACACCCTCCAACAACAGTTTGTGTATGTGATATTTCAGGCTGGCTAGTTGCGCCGCGGCTTGGAGGTAGGTTAGCTCCCACTTGTATTTTCCCAGCTCGGGGGAATTGGATAGCTGCCTTTGCCAGCTGGTCGAGAACTGGAAGTTGGACATAGAAGTAATGAGACTTCCAACCCTTATTGAAAGAGAGCATCTTATCAAAATACACGGTGCCAACCCGAACTTGGAAGAGGAAGACGCCCGATTTAGATTGTTTAGTGTAATAAAAATAATGAAAATGTGAAGATTAAGGGGAATCCTATACCGATGGAACAATACTACCACTCCGCACAGTAACCTAAAAGAGTTAGGCACCAGTTGCTGTAACGGAATATGAAAGCATCTACAGATTTCGGCAAAAAAAGGATGGACTAGGAAACGGAGGCCGGCATAGAACTAGTCTGAAAAAAGTTAGAAACCCTTCAAGAGGGGTGTGGGGACGATCGTAGTTAGACGGAATGGCAAGTTTATGATCAGGAGGGATGTGGTAGATCATGGTTATTTAATCCACTTCATCGCCATTAAAATCTGACGAAGTGGAGGTGTACCACAATCCGGGGACAACCGGAGGGGGAGAAGGAGAGCGGGCCATATGGAGAAAGATGAAGATCGAAGATTGAAAGTGGAATGGAAAAGAACTTACTGGACATGAATCGTCGGCGACGAGAAATAGAAAGCAAAGGAGCAGACGAAATTGAAGATGAAGGCAACACAGTGCGAGGAGAAACGAAGGCCTTAAAAACCCTGTTGTCAGTTTTTTAGAGTCGTCCTATCAAAAGTTTAGTAAAATGAAACTTGATCTGGGCCATCAAAATTTGAAAAATAGCCGTCACATCGAATCCCAAAAGTCACCTATCACATCAAACATTTAGCTGCATGAAAGTGTGACACGTGTCAATCAATCACATGTGGCATTAATGAGGAATGTAAACGATCAGCAGACGCATGATAAAAAGTCATGTTCGGCATGCTTTGCATTAATGGCAAAGGATTTGAGTGATTTCTAAAAAATAGGATGACATCAACAGTAATTAAAAGACACTATGAATATGGGAGGCCACTCGGGAAAAAGATGGGAAAAGATATAACAACCAGCCAAGTGTAGCCAACATTTGATCCGAGCGGCGTGATCCTCGAAGTCGCCCGATCGGGAAGAAAAGAGTTCCATTAGGATCTGTAAATAAGGGTCGTGATCATTTAAACCGAGTGGCAGCCCAGATAGCAAAGTGATCGGTCGGAAAGGAGAGTTGTAAAAAATACTAAGTGTCCTGTCAATCGGACTTGTAGCCTCCTTCGACTAGACTTGAGGGGAAGATTTATGATACGGTGATAAAGATGGACCATCTGAAAAGCGGATAAAAGTAGTGAGGACCGGTTGACATAGAGGTCAAAGTTAAACGATCAAAGTTGCAAAGTCATATAGACCTCGAGACTGCTGACCAAGCAAGGTTGGCCAAGTGGGCTTGCAACGCTGGTCAGACGAGAAGGGACGACTAGACCATCCGAACGACCGTCCTCTGCAACTTGCAGATGAGGTTTGGAACTAAGTCCTAATTTACCCAGCCCACCATCCTTATCAATCGGACCTAAGGGTCAATCATACATAGCGCAATTCTCTGACAACACGAAGGTTGAGTGAAGAACAGGTCGATAGTTGCATTCTATATGGCCGAGCTGGCGATATATCGGTCGAGCGGCTACCTGTCGACCTACAACGGGACCCAGCTACCTGTCATATCATACTCTTTTGAAAGTTTGTGCCAGAAAGACCAAAGAATATCCCGTTGACAAATCGCCCTTTAGAAACTTTCAGCATGTTAAGTCACAGAAATTGGAGGGCTCGTTTAAGGAAAGATGTTAGAGATAGTTTATAGCCTACCTTTTCTTAGGAAAGCTTTGGGAAACATGCTAATTCTTTGAGATGCGTGCATAATACAATAGTGACACTATAAAAGGAGGTTTCCATTTACAGACAGAGGTATGCGATGCTTGTTATTTGCACACGTCATTTGCTACAGTTCACTACTTTCTTCTCTAAAACTGAGCACTGACTTGAGCGTCGAAGAGTCAACGTTGAGGACCCTTTCTCTGACCAGACACTAATGCTCCTTATATCGCAGGACAATACAAAGTCTTCATTGTGTCAGTAGCAGAGCCACGTGTCTAGCTCACCGCCTTTACTGATTTCAGATAGATTCATAGGCAATGGGATAGCTCAATTCAATAAAAATATAGTGATTTGATATTTTCATATCACGATAAGACACGTGATTAATTAGAAAGATTATTAAGAGAGAAGTTAGGGAGATATTATAAAAGGGTCCTATCCCCAAAAGTAAAGATACATTTTATTATGTGTGCATTTTGTATTCATTTTTTCCACTGTTCTTCTTCCAATTTTCCTCTACTTCATTAATTTGAACGTGGGTCTACTTATTGACACTCCTTTTCTCCTCCTCTGTGTTAGCTTGTAGGTGTTCTTGCTCTGACGATGTTTTTTCAATCAACTTTAAAGTCAACTGCATTCTAATTTTCTCAATTTCAAATCGAATATATATAAACATAATTTAAAAAAAATGAAAGTTAAATGAGTAAGAGATGATGAGAGAAGGGTTGAAAGAGCGAGGAGTGAACGTGGGTTATTTGGATAAGGGGTGAGAGGTGAGTTTGAGTATTTAGAAATTTTATTTTTAAAATTTTCAGAGTTAATATGATAATATTATACAAAAGTTGATTAAAAAATACAAAAAGTAATTAATCCTTTTATTTAAAATAAAAGAGTGTTTTGTTTTTTTTATTATTCAAATCATTTTTTTCTTGACTTCGTCCGATTAATTTTGGAGTTAGATTTTTTTTAGTTATCGGATAAATTAGAAGTACAATTTATGCGTCCTACTTTTATGCATAGATTATTATTTTAAAAAATATTTTATGATCATATCTGTGGATCCTCTTATTATTCAAATTATTATTTTATAAGAAAATCATTTTTTTTATTGGCATTGGAGTATCATCAACCCTATAGCTACAAGTTTTACTATAAGTCCAATTAATTAGCTTAATTAAAAAATAACCAGTTGATTCGTATTTAACCACACCATTAATATCACTAAAATATTATAAATATTATTAAATAAAAAAAATCATTGAAAAATTAAAATTAAATTAAAAATTATGATTTTTTTTTAAAATAAATATCAGTGAAACCCTTCAGTTCGGTCCGACGATTACAGATGAACCCATTAAACTCCCCTTATATTAGGAGTATCATCAACCCTACAGCTACAAGTTTAACTATAAGTCCAATTAATTAGCTTAATTAAAAAATAACGAGTTGATTTGTATTTAATCATACCATTAATATCACCAAAATATTATAAATATCATTAAATAAAAAAAAAATCATTGAAAAATTTAAGATGAAATTAAAATTTTTGATTTTTTTTAAAATAAATATCAGTGAAACCCTTCAGTTCGGTCTAACGATTACATATGAACCCATTAAACTGGGTCAATAGATAATCAACCGGTTAACCCGTTCCCATTTCTAGTTAGGTCCGATTTGGATCCAGTCCACGGTGACTCGGTCAGTTCTATTTGTAGCTCCTTTCTTCAGTGGAAGATACCACGCTTTAGCTTAGTGATCTAAAGTTAGCTTAGTGATCTAAAGGATGAACAGAATAAAGAGAAAAAAAGGGCGAAAAAAAAAGAATCTACCAAACTTGAGAATCGGTAAGTATAAATTCATATCCGGACTAGCTATGATTTTCTTTCCTCTTCTAATTAGTTTTAAAAAGGTAGATCCGTTAATATCAACTATTATGTTAAAAATATCATGCGCCCACCGTCTGTGCTATTCTCGGGAAGCTTCTAATTAGTTTTAAAAAGGTAGATCCGCTATTTTAGTGGTCCCCTTAGTGTCGGCCCCATGAAAATAGAGGGAGGTTCATACAGATACACAGGCCAATAGGCAGCTTCTAATTAGTTTTAAGATTTCAGCAAAGGTTGTTCTTGGCGTGCTGCAGTCAAAAATGGAAAAGGTATTGGATTCGAAGCGCGCGCAGTGAGCATGGCACAATCTCAAAAGCATTATGCAATCCTATAAATGGAGTCGGCAAACATGTACACCTTCAAGCATCAAGCGATTTGAAAGAAAGAAAGAGCGAGAGCGAGAAGAAGAATGGCGGCGGCGGATCTGAAGCGCATCCTGTCGCAGGTGCTGCCGTCGCCTTCGTTGAAGGCGCAGGCAGGTCTGCTGAGAGTCCAAAACCATCTGGAGATGATCGAAGGCAGCCTGTGGAAGATCAACTCCATGTACATGCACGGCCTGATGACGGCGATCACTAAGCCCGACGTCGAGCAATGGACCAACGACGTCAAAGAGGCCGTATTGGACGTCGATCAACTGCTCGGCAGAATTCTCCGCTGCCAATTACCAAAGGAGGCGGCGGCGAAATCGCCGTCAGTTTGCGGTGATATTCTGCTGTGGCTGACGGAGACGGCGGAGAAATCGCCGTCTGTTCGCGGTGATATTCTGCTGGGGCTGACGGAGACGGCTAGCAAGTTGAATCATCTAGCTTTCGGGGGGGCCTCCTCATTGGGCCTCCGAGCGGAGATGATGGATTCCATTGACGCCGACCATGAAGATTTCTCCACCGTCCTGAATAACGAGGTGCAGGGATTAGAAGATACAACAAATAAAATCGTAAAAGAGCTTCAGAGTCAGCAGCAGTACGAGGAAATCCCCACCATCTTCTACATCGTCGGCCATGAAGGAATGGGGAAGACCACCCTTGCTCGCAAGGTCTTCCACCACAACTGGGTGCGCAACTACTTCCAACACCACGTCTGGGTGGACTCGCCCGATTCTTTCTCCTTCGACCCCATGACCGTCGCCCGCTCCTTCGTAGAGGCCGTAACCAAGAAGCCGTGCGGCCACCGGGGTTATCTGCAACAACTGTGGCTCGACGTCAGCAAGAAGCTCAACGTCGGCCGATACTTTCTCGTCCTCGACGACGTCCCCGTCCTGATGAAGGACAGGGACAAGTGGGAGCAGCTGAGGCATGTCTTCCTCCGCCTGGGGTCGCCGGGGAGCAGAGTCGTCGCCGTAACCTCGGTGCATCATTCTGATTTTCCCGAAGGGAATCCTACCTTCAAACAACTACCCCCCGTGTTGGGCTTATCGAGGGATTCATGGACAACTCTCTTGCGGCGGCGTGCATCAGCGTTAATCAGAGATGACGACGAGGGCAAACAGATTCGCAAATCCTCTTCCGCAATCTTGGACAGATTCGCTGGTAGATTGCACGAGAAGAGTAGAGGCAGCCCGTCGCTAGCCAAGGTTTGGGGCTCAGCTCTCCAGTGCACCGAAGTGGGTCGATGGGAAGATCAAATAGAAAAATATCTGCTGCCGAAACCACTGCAGGACGAGCAGCATTTTGGATCGTGGTCGTCCCAGTATCTTATCCCTAAAGATGCACATTTGTACTTGTTCTCCTCGTTGTTTCAGCAGGATCATGAGCATGACTACGAAGACTTGTTCCACGTGATGGCGGCTCAAGGCTTCATCCAAGATTCAAGTAACAAAGCACTGATAATAAGCAATCTGAAGCGCTCGTTGCGCCACTTCGCCACTAAAGACTCGCGCCAACAGAAAAGCCTGACTAACGATCTGATACGCAGCTTGCCCATCCTTGAAGCAACACAACCATCTTCTGAAAGCGAAAAAAAGGTTCTAAGTTATTGGAAGACGAAGGGTTTTCCAAAATCAACGCACCAACCGCAATGCCAGCATTTGTCCGTGCTTATTCATCCGAGTACAGATTTGACGCTGCCAATGACCTTGCCCTCCAAGTTGAGAACTTTGAAGTTGACCATGCTTGTTGCTGAAAATGAAGAGCAGAAGAAGAAGATGGAAGGCCAAAAAATTGAAACGGTGCTAAAAGACGAATTTTCAAACCTCAGACACTTGCGTGTGTTGGATCTACGAGCTACTAAAATGGCGGAAATGCCTGACACTGTAGACGGGTTGGTCAACCTGAGATACCTCAACCTCTCCTGGTCCGACATCGCTACACTCCCTGATTCCTTCTGCAACCTCGGCAGTTTGCAGATCTTGAAGTTGGCTCATTGCCACAAGCTCTCTGAACTACCCCATCGAATCGGCAAGCTCCAGAACTTGCAGGTAATGAAACTACCATTTTGTGAAAACCTCACAAAGCTGCCTAAATCAGTGACGAACCTTATAGATTTGCAAGAGTTAGACCTAGAATGTTGTCGTCAGTTAGTGGAGTTTCCTGATGAGTTTGGCAATCTGAAAAGCTTGAGAAGCCTTAGTCTAGTTGGGTGTTTGTCATTAACTAAAATGCCCAGTGGGATGCGGCAACTGACTGAGCTCAGGCAGTTGTCAGGCTTTGTTGTACTTCAAGAATGTGGAAGTTGCACGGTCACTGAGTTAGGGCCGCTAAAGTATCTAGAAGACTTGCAGTTAAGAGGCCTTGAAGGAGTGCGGAGCACGAATGATGCTGAAGCCATGAAGCTGAAGAACAAAAGATTCACTAGGAATCTGGTGCTGCATTGGAATGGGGATGATGGTGCAAGCTCTGATTCATTGCTGGAAATACTTGAATGCCTCCAACCCAGCACGGCTTTGCGAACATTGGAGATCAATTCTTACTCAGGCAAGGATTTCCCAATGTGGATGAAAGATGGGCAACCATATCACTACACTTTGACAGAGATCAAGCTTGTGAACCTCCGGGATTGTGCTAGTCTGCCCCCACTCGGGCAATTAGCTCGCCTTGAGGTTGTCGAGATAAGTGGGATGGTCAAAGTGCGTAAAGTGGATGATGAATTCTATGGTCTAAATGGCACATTTGCTTCATTGAGAAAGCTCACTTTCTCTGAAATGCCTGAGCTACAGAAATGGGTGAAGGTGACAAGGAAATCCCAACTGTTCCCCAAGCTCACTGAATTGATGATCATTCAGTGCCCCAAACTGGAGCAATTGGAGGTGGAAGTCACAGCCGTCAAGAAGTTGAGGCTGTGGTTGAGCAATGGAACTCTGTTAACATCTAAATCGTGGGATTGGAGCAAGTTCAGCGGTCTTACAGAGTTGGAAATAGTTGGGTGCCCTGGTGTGAAGCATTTGCCAAAAAGCATGAAGATACTCAAACAGATGGTGGACCACTTAACACTCATTGGATTGGGCACGTTGGAGTCTTTGCCAAATTGGCTCAAAAAAGATTGCTGTTTGGACATCTCCAGATGTGGCAAGGTGAAAGAACAAGAGTGCCAGAATGCCTCGGAGGCATTTAGTTCTGCAACTTCGATTGAAAGTAGAGAATGGGATAAAAAGTAAGATACAAGATTGATATAGATTGTTTTATTCAAGAATGATAGATATGTATAGGTTTTCTCTTTTATTCTTCAAGATTGTGTTGTAAAGATGATTTAAGATTGCGTGATACATCTCGTTCAATAAAATGTATTTTGTGTTGTGATTGTAAACCCAATAACGGCCCGTAAGATTTACTAGTGGGCCACTTAATCAAGTTGCTCTTGGTCCTTGACTGGTTTCGTTCCAATAGTCGTGTTGATCCTTGCGACCTCGTTACGGATTCCATGGATCCGTCACCGCAGAACTCTTCCTCCGCCGCCGGTAATGGCGGTCTCTCCACCTCCGCCTCGGCCACACCCAGCCCGGCCCCCAACCCGACTTCAGCCGTCGCCTCCGCCCCAGTGGACGAGGCGAAGCAGAACCTCAATCAGGTTATCAACTCCATCGACAAGACCCTCGGTCTCCTCCACCAGCTCTATGTAACGGTATCCTCCTTCAGCGTTGCCTCGCAACTTCCTCTCCTCCAAAGACTGTAAGGCTTTTGCCCCTTCTCGCCCTCTCTCTTCTTCACTTCCCTTGGCCGCGGAGATGCTAGTGCCTCTTATTCTAGGGTTTTTGAGTGATCTTTTGGCTGCCCCAGGAACGCCTTGGTATCGGAGCTCGATGCGATGCAGAAGATGGCGGACAAGTGTGACGTGCAGATCCCTTTGGAGGTCGTCAAGTCGGTTTCTGATCTCCGTTAATTTGTGCTTCTCTTTTTCTTTCCTGTCCGTATTTGAATAGCTTTAAAAAGATTCACTTTTTCCATGAAGTTTGATAGATGATGGGAAGAATCCAGATGAGTTCACTAAGGATGTGATAAATAGTTGTGTTGCCAAAAACCAGATGACCAAAGGAAAGACTGATGCTTTTAAGGTAAATTGCCATGCTTCCATTGTTCTTAGGATTTATTTGACACAAATATATGCCTATTGCTTAAATCTTTCTTATCTTTTTCTATGTTGTGAAGTTGTGGATCATGTCTTATTTGGCTTATTGATGCAGTGGAGAGCTAAAGTTCCTTTCTAGAGAAAAACTTGTTTCGTTGACATAGATCTGTTGCAATACAATTGAACACTTAAATTGTCACCATAGTTGTTAGAATCACACAAATCATGTTTTCTATCATATGAATTTGGGTAGATTCAGATGTAAAAGAACATTGTGGCAAAAGGCAAATACGTTCGCCCCCAACGCCCCCGCCAACCCGTCCCAGGGCCAACACGGAGGAAGTAAATCACGGGCGGCTACTAGCCTTTGGAATAGTGACTAACGCATAAGGGAGGTATTTACCTTGGCTTTGCCGCAGATGTAAAAGAACATACACCATGAGTTGATAAAGAATCACGATGATCCCACATGATTGGATACAAATCATATTTGATGCAAGTGGGAAAGCCCATCAGAAAATATACCCTAGCCATCAAAATTAACATGCCTATGTACGTTATTTAAAAATTAAATTCTGTTATGTTATAGAAGCAGAGAACAAGGAGGGTGGAATTAGAGTTGTTGATAACACAGAAGAATAAATCTTGTTGCTTGAAGTCCCATAGTCTACTGTGAGTGTGGACTTGACTCTGGTGATTATGAAGAACAAGTCTTGTTGCTCCAAGACCAAAGTTGATGGGTAGAAATACCAGTCTTGTTGTGTTAAGATCAAAGTTGATGGGCATTGTGGAGTTGTCAATCATTGAGAAGAAATCTTCTCAAATTGAAATTGTAGACTTGAAGTCAACAGACTGAGTACAGCTAATGATTATTATCTTGTTTCAGAAGCTATTGATGATGAAATATAACTCATTTTATTCTGATTCTAAATAAAATAAAATAAGATAATTTGAAAAAAAAATTTGATCGAAATGATATATAGACCTACACTTCTTTTTGTTATTATAAATCATGGTCAATATTTCGATTGGTTGTATGCTATTATGCTCTTAAATAAGGCAAATACACTACATATATAGGATGTGAGGAAACATTTTCGTCCTATTTTACATTTTTTAGATGAACCTTACACATTCATGATTTAATGCACTTTATAATTCAAAATTATCCGAAATTATTGATGATATGAACCTTGATTAAGCAATATTTCTCTTAACGAATGTATAATTTTTCACATTAATCCTCATATTTATGTTCATTTAACAGAAGCTTTGTCATGTTTATCTACATATTGAGTAAATAACTTGTTTGCTGACCTTTAATCCTAAGGAGTCAGCCTTTTTTTAGCATGAAAGTCACCTCTAAAATTGGAACATTGATTTCAATCTTACTGCACTGCTTGTCCAATACTGATTTGATAATTTAATTCCCTACTTTTAAAAAAACTGAAAATTTTAATTTTTTTTTTCCACAAAATGAATATTTCAAGATGCATGTATTTACGTTGTATATTGTGCTATTAGTCTCTATTAGTCCTTTCTACACCAATGAACCTTGGAAGGGAGATTTTTTTTTTTAATTCAAAAGTACTTTTGAGAATCCTTTATTTCCTAGAGAATATATATATATATATATATATATATATATATATCTTTGTTCTACATTTGGGTGTTTGCTAGGACAAGCTTCACATAGATTATTGTGCTAAGGAATCAAACAATCTTGTTCTGTCCAGCATTTCTTAACCTGAATGCCATTAATCTTGTTGATCTGTGTACTATGTTTTCTCAACTGAGAGCGTAACTAACTATAATTTCTTAGTTTGGAATAATTTTAATGCCAATAGCTTTTATACATTCCCTGATTAGCCATTTTCCTTGTATTGTTTCATATCATTGCAATGGTTCCTGATCATTACTATGGCAATAGAGTCTTCGAAAGAATCTTCTTGAGGAACTTGATCATGCTTTCCCAGATGAAGTAGACATGTACAGGGAGATCCGCTCTTCTGCTGCCGTAAGTCAAAAGCTCAATTCTTCAGAGTCATCCTTAAATTTTTGCTAAAATCCAACATTTCTTTTGCTATCCAGAACCAATGCTAATTTTATGCTTCTGCTCTGATATCCAACTACTTAATTTGTACAATTGCATGAATAGTAGACAACACTTTCAGTTCATCTTTTTCAGCGAGTTATAGCTAGCCAGACACTGAATCATATAATCATACTGTGTCTGAAATAAATAAGAAGGATGTAAAGCTTCAGAAAATACTGCTCGTCAGCCATGGAGTGCATTAACTTGCAGTGATGAGGTTTGAAAACAAAGAATATTAACAGACAAGTTGGCCAATATTTTATCAAGTGTTCGCTATATGGGTTTTGGAAACACATTTCTTTTGGCAGATTACCATCCAAACTACTTGTGTATATTAGCACTAATCTTTGCATAAAAACTGTAGATCCAAAACATTTCATAGTGACAATTGTTTGGTCTAATTGTTTTTGCTCGGACAAAAAAATAGGGTCAATTTTTACTGATCACATGAGTTCCTTTTTCGAAGGAATCGAGGAGGCCGGCACAGTCCCTGCAAACTTTACAGAATGGAGATGTGAAAATCAAATCAGAGTACTGAGGAAGTTAGATAGTGCTTCGATTCTGTGCAAATAGATTGCAACCTTGTACAAGGTTGTTTACCAGTACTCCATATGTAATTACGAAACTATCATGCTTCCTACCATTATTTAGTTCTTGAGCTTCCTTGCTCATCAAATTTTAAGTCCAACGGAAGTTCTTAATCTACTCTTTGATTGGTCCTCTTGGTTCATGGTGTTTGCCCGTGACTTTTCTTTTTAGGATTTTGTTTGCTCTCAGTTCCCATGTATGAGTCTAGCAAGTTAGGCTTACTTTCTTCCCATATGTTAAGAAAGTTAATTTCATAGCGAAGGCTTCCAATCCAACGTGTGATGACTTCAAATATTAATCATAAAAGAGGTTGAAGCCATGTTGGTTGCAAAATAACAATTTCATAAAACTTTTTCTTAAACTATGTTGGATATATATATATATATAAACCGAAAAAGAACACAAATCTGAGAAGCATAACCAGTGTGACCCAAATGAGATAAATGAGATGAATGAATCAAACCGTAAAACAAAATAGGCACGCTGTACATTTTTTTTAATAATGCAATTAATGTTGGAGACGATCAGTCACAAAAGTTTCTCATCGATAGGAGGGTACATATTGTACATTTGAGTTTTTGCGTCATAAATAATTGAACTCTTCGGCTGTAATATGATCGGGGAGAGATTTCGAATCATTCAGAGAGCTCATTCTATCATTTATATCACACCATAGTCCCGAAGATATAAGCACATTATGCATATAGCAAAAAGTAATTCGCTCATCCTAAATACCTCACACCACCGGTCCCACAACAAGATGAATGGAGTAAATCATGGTACAAGCAACCTTTCTAGGTGGGAGGGATTTTATTCCCAAAGGGATTATTCCTCGGAGATTTGATTTCTACTTTCATAATAGAATCTACCACTCAAGTAATAACTCAGTTATGTCAGTAGGCTAATCATGTTGTACATTGCAGTAAAAAAGGTGATAACACTCATCACAAGGGTCCCTCCAGGACTACCCCACGCGATTTGGAAAGAAGGTAAATCATGAGGGCTTCACCCAGCACAACAACCCTTTACATGGGATGAAGTGATTAGGGAGGCATTGCACATACATTGGGGATCGACTCTGTGACTTATTATAGTAACACCACATATAAATACCAACTGTCCCGACTTATGAGGGCCTAAGCATGTTGTACATTGGAGCAAAAGGTGAAATTATTACTTTAGCGATCCCTTCAGAAGGACCTCATAAAGAAGATAAATTATAGAAGATATTTATCCTAGCACAATGTCTCTTTATGTCGGGAAGGACCAACACCCAAGTTAATCATCAGCTTCAAGGATATTTCATAATACTAATTAAGGGAGATCGGATCCTCTGTCCCCAAAAGCTCTTATCCCCGTGTCTCACTCGTTGCCCCAGCCCACCGTCGGTGGCCTTCTGCGCTAACCCGATCAATACTATACCTTAAGGGGAAGGTAAACCTAGGGGGATCATTGTCGGTGTGATCGGGGTCGGAATCTAGCCGAATCTGAACAAGATTTCCTCCGTCGTCGATCTAAGCTCCTGCTCAGATCTGGTCGAATTCCCGTGTAGATCACGCAGGTGGCGATCCCTCTAGATTCATCTTCCTTTTAAGGTATAATTTTAGTCCGGCCAAGGGCTGGGAGTTGAACTGGAGAGACTAGTATGACACGGGAATAAGGAAAATTCAGGACAAGGGGGTGAGGCCTTCTCCGAAAAGTACGAAGGCTCTTGTTGTAAATTGTAGCACAAAGAGAGTTATTTTGTCAAAGGTCAAATAAATATGGTGATTAAGAGCGTGCCACGTTGTTGTCCCTTCCTTGGCGAAACCCTTCCATCGCGACGCCGGAAGCTTCTTCCCCTCTGCCCTTTTCTGCTGCTTCTCCAGCTTAGGATCCGATGGACGACCGATGGAGGATGCGAAGGTGTCGTCGTTCCCCTTGACGATCGCCACCGTGACCTCTCCTCTACCTCTCGGCAACTTACCTGCTCTTCCTCCTCCACTGCAGAAGCACTGGCGACGACTCTCGACCGCATCAGGTAATTTCTATGTGGATTTTTGTACTTTCTTACCTTGATTGCTGTCCAATAATATTGTTCTCTCTTTACGCTTCTGAATGATACCCTCAAATAATTTGATGAGATTGCTGATTAATTTCTCTAATTGGACTGACAAATTTAGGTACTGACATTACTGATCGGTGAATCTGTGTCTATTGCTTCATCAATCGAATTTTTTGAAATGTATTTGGTTTGCAGAAAAACTTTCTCATATTTGAGAATACAAAACAACTTCAAGGATGACACTAAACCAATAGCAAATAAGATAGTTTTCTAACACCAATTACATATACAGATTATCCTTACTGGCTTCATTACAGTTGGAGATCTCCATGGGTGAACAAGAAAATTTTAATTTACTGTTGGTGGTTCAATCTTCAGATGAAAGTATATAGTGGTGATAGAATAAAGGGTGTCATTTTGGACTCATTTAACTAGTAAATGATATGAATCTATCAGTTTGTTCTATATGTCTACATGGAGATGGAGGTTTTGATGCCACAGGTTGGAAAATTCTCTACCACCATACATCTTGTAAATTGAGCAAGAAATTAATTGCAAAATAAAAAATATACCATTATTCTCCCTGGTTTGAGTCTTAACCTTTCTCCGCTCCTTTTGATGCCCTTTTATGGATCAAGCAGACAGCACGAGAGTAAAGAGGAGATCTAATTGTCTTTTGTAGATGTAAAGTCCTAAACAACTCTCCTACAAAGAATTATTAGGGTATCAGGCCGACACAACCATCCATCAGAAGTTGGTTGCCACATGGTAGATTTGCATAAATGGGCAAGGTTGATTCCCTGCAAAGCCAAGGGAAAATACCCTCCCATGTGGTGGCCCGCTCAGTTTCCTTCTTACCTCTTTACAGATGACTGCAGGGTCAACGTATAACCTTTTGCAAAAATGAAATGATGTCTTTACAGTTGGTACCTGTATATGGTGTTACTGTAATGGTCACAGAGTCGATCCTCAACGTGTGCACAATGCCTCACTGGTTGCCTGACCCAGCCTCTCGTGATTTACTTCTCTTCGAGATTGTGTGGGAAAGTCCTGAAGGGGCCCCGGGGTGAGAGTTATCACCTTTACTGCAATGAAATGATGTCTTCATTCAATTCATTCACTGCATTGGCTAAACACTTTGGGTTCCATTTATTTAGTTTGACTCAATTGAAACCAAAATCAGCTATTAATATCAGTCCACAAGTAAGAAAATTCCAACAAAACACACTAAAAGCAGTGCTAGCTAGGCTAGTTTGATAAGAGCTTTGTTCAAATTTTACTATTTTAGACTTGGGTTTTGAAAAATTGTTCTTTTTCTTCATTTACAGATCTCTAAACCTCACCTGTTCCGAGATAAACCATGAAATGAAAGCAGTTATTTGTGCATATGGAACAATCCAGTTCAGCTGAAAGTTATGGTTTTGGTGACCAGGCAACTAGTGATGTTACCGTTCGCTTAAGGAATGGAGATGGGAAGCCTGAGTGGTTCCGCTGCCATTCATCCATTCTAAGGAGACAAAGCAAGTACTTTTCAGATTTGCTTTCCAAGAACAATCTTAGTAATCCAAGCCTTGAATCGCAGAATTGCATTGAAGTTCCTTGCAAAAGCGGCGAGTATGAAAACTATGTTAAGCTCTTGAAGCTATTATATTTATCTGAAGAATCAGTTTCAGACTCATGGGATTCTGTCATATCTGTGCTTGGTATTCTTCGAGCTTCAGTTGCTCTTGAGTGCAGATCAATCAACCAGAGCTGCATCAATTACTTGGAGGCTGTGCCTTGGGGGGAAGAGGAAGAGGAAGAAATTGTTAAAGTTGTTTCCACTCTAGGTCCCGAAGCTCAACCTCTTATAGCCCGGATAAAACCTGTTGATTCAAATGCTACTAAGAATGTGTTCCTTTCGGCTTTACATTGTGCTACGACCGTCGGATGTTCCTTTCCTCCATTCACAGATGATCTAAAAAATTCTGCACAGGAACAAGTTGAATACATGCTTATGGAGGACGAAGACACTCCATTGGTTGTCACAGATGAGGATGTAAAATCTGAGGTAAGTGGATGCCTATCCAGGATATTCACTACACTAGCAACCACACTGGATTGGCTGCCCTCTGGTTTTAAACAGTCCCCAGAAGCAGCTGAACAATGCCTCTTCCAAACCCTATCAGACGTTGAGTGGATGAGCAATATACTTCCAAAATTGGAAATGATGAAGGAATTTGTTTCTAACTGGGCTATTATATCTAATCACATGTTAGCAGTCATTCAAGATGAGAAGTATAACTCCACTTTCTGGTCT
This sequence comes from Zingiber officinale, assembly GCF_018446385.1. NCBI lineage: Eukaryota > Viridiplantae > Streptophyta > Magnoliopsida > Zingiberales > Zingiberaceae > Zingiber > Zingiber officinale. The sequence goes on from NC_055987.1 coordinate 120,695,575, forward strand.
GTGAAGGCTAAGTTGATCGAAGTGACTGGGAAAGTGTTGGATGCTATTGGATACGGCAGCGTGGTTCTTCCGACGCCATCCAGAGTCCAGTTCTTGAAGACATGGCTCCCATATATTAGGGAGCTGAAGCCTATACTTGATTCAAAATGCGTGGAGGACAACTCATTTCCTCACAAGATGGACAGCGATTTATGTCAGAACATAGAAGGTGCAATCACTTCACTTGTGCTTGCCTTGCCATCAAACGATCAAGCTGATATACTTGCTGACTGGATGAAGAGAAATGAGCAGTCGAGTTATCCGGATCTGAGTGAGGCATTTGAAGTGTGGTGTTACAGGGCCAAAACAGCTAAAAGGCGATTGTTGGTCAACCTTGATGAAGGGGGCAATTCAGCTGTCAGCCTCTAATGTTGCATTACCTTTGTAGTTTGATTCAGGTAGATGGATTAGGATTCCTTTGCTAATGAATCCCTTGCGAGCTGTACTATTCCGGAGCTGTTTTTAGGTGCATGCATTAGTAATCCATCCTGTGTTTTCTCACAAACAAAACTCTCATATCCCCATGATGCAACAACACAAGATTACATGAAAGACTGAACGCCAAGGATTTATCATGATCAATAAAAACTTCTATGGGTCGGGTTTAGATAATCATTCTTAGAATTAGTCATAAGATGAATATTTGATACTTTATAATGTCAATTAAAAAAAATGAAGAGAGAACACCAAACATTAGGATGATAAATTTATTAAATAGAAAATATTACTGATTGAAAGATGGATTACAAAGGGTTAGCCTTTTTTTTAAAGGTTTATCAAATGGGTAAAAAAAATAGATGGTCAAATTCTAAAATCTCTGAAATTGGAGAGACTATTAAATAAAAAATTATCAAATTTCAACGACTAAAAAAAGGATAATTAGTAAACTTAATTATAAATTTAAAATTGAAATTGATTATTTAATTGAATTGTCATGTTTAAGCTTAGAGAATAATATTTTCGAATTAGATTTTATTTCAGAATATTTAACCGGGAAGAAGTCTTTTTGTATTTGCGGGAACAAAAACTCAGAAAAGCTTGGCGCCAAATTGCAACCTGTTGCCGCAATTCTGCGCGCCAAAACCAATAGTACCCGCCAATTTTCTGCGCTCCGTTATACATCCGGGCCTTGTTGTTCACTCCCCTTCCATTCCCATCGCCTCGCATGGCTCCCAAAATCCCATTCAGGAGGCGGACCCACGCTCCCCCCTACACCTCCCCTCCGTCCTGCGCAAAGGCGAGTCGCTTCGAAACCACCTTGTGCGAGGAATGCCACTCCGGCGACAACGACGACGAGCTCCTCCTCTGCGACAAGTGCGATCGAGGGTTCCACACCTTCTGCCTCCGCCCCATCCTCGCTTGCGTCCCTAAGGGCCTTTGGTTCTGCCCCTTGTGCTCCGCCGACAGGAAACCCAAGCGTGAGTTATTCTTTTTGTCATTTCTTCTTTTCTACTACCTCCGACACTATATTTCATCGCGCTCAGTCGATCTGACGGTTTCGATTGCAGAATTCCCTCTGGTCCAGACCAAGATCGTTGATTTCTTCCGGTTACAACGGTCCTCGGGACCAGAAGATTTCGGGTCCAGGAAGAGGAAGAAGCGGTCAGGAGGATTGGTAATGTCAAAGAAGAAGAGAAAGCTTCTACCTTTCAACCCTAGTGAGGATCCGGACCGGAGGCTGGAGCAGATGGCGTCTCTGGCCACCGCTTTAACGGCCACCGGGGCCGTGTTCAGCAATGAGCTCACCTACCGCCTCGGAATGGCTCCAAGGTCAGCGAATTTCGCATGCTCTGAGAAAGGAGGGATGCAGGTAATGGATTCCTAGATTCCTTCTGATCCCATTCACATAGATTATAGATTCTAATTCAATGTAAGATTGGCCAGATCAACTATGAATTATGACTTCGATTGATGAATTCTATTTTTCAAATCTTTCCTTCCACCAAGTTTAAAAGATGCATGATAAATGCAGGTGTTGTCTAAGGAAGACACTGAAACCTTGAACCTGTGTAAGAAAATGATGGAGAAGGGAGAATGGCCTCCTCTGATGGTGGTTTATGATCCTCTTGAAGGGTTAGCATCTTCCTCATAAGCATCATATTCTATGTTTGCAATCTCTGTGAATGCCACCTTTAACTTTGTCCATCATCGTTGCCTGCAACAGATTCACAGTGGAGGCTGATAGGTTCATCAGGGACCTAACCATCGTAACAGAGTATGTCGGCGACGTTGATTACCTGAAGAATAGAGAACACGACGATGGCGATAGCATGATGACATTACTTTCAGCTGAGGATCCTTCAAAGAGCCTTGTGATATGCCCTGATCAGCGAAGCAACATTGCCCGCTTCATCAATGGCATCAACAACCACACAAGGTCATTTAAATTCCACTGAATTTTAACCAATTCCTCTTCTTGCATGCACAGCAGCGCCTAATGCTCTGATTATGTTCATTGTCAAGCAGGGATGGAAAGAAGAAACAGAATCTCAAATGTGTCCGGTTCAGCGTGAATGGCGAGTCTCGCGTTCTTCTGATTGCGAATCGAGATATAACGAAGGGCGAGCGGCTGTATTACGACTACAACGGCAGCGAACAAGAATACCCAACCGGGCATTTTGTGTAAAATTAAGGCTCTCTTTCTCCGAAGTTCATACTTTACGATTTTGGTGGGGCAATTGGACAAAACAATAGGATGATTACAGCTAAAATGTTGTTCGCAGCAGTAAATTCTTAGCGACAAATGTGTTTCGTGTCAGATTGCTAACCTGTCTGAGCTAATAGAGGGAGAATAGGAAAAAACGAACGACCTTTGTGGCAAATCACTACGATTTTACGCCACTATTTTAAGCTTTTGTAAAATATCCGTAAAGCTCTCTTTCCAACTCGCACTTCTTTACGATGACACTCTTGTCAACACGTGTCCCTTCGGAATCCTTCCTATAGTCACATCCAACCGTACACTTGTCAATCAGATAAAAGGCAGCAATATGATCGAATATAAAAGAAGGCGAGAAAATTCTAGAACTTGGGTTGGGGAAGGAGGGTCCCACGCTTCCTTCTAGTTCTTTCTTATTCCTTCCTCCGCTGTACCTCTTTCTTCCAGAGGAATCCAGAAGCCCGGAGCATTCCGTCGAGCAGGCGGTGATGGCGACTACAAACCGCGTGCCTCCGGCCGTCGAAAAGCTCTCCGGCGTGGCGGAAATTCTGCCCCCGGCGGCAGATGGGCAGAGGCCGCTGCTCACGCCGTTCCTGACGAAGACGTATCAGCTGGTGGACGATCCGTCGGTGGATGACATGATCTCGTGGGGCGAGGACGGGTCGACGTTCGTGGTGTGGCGTCCAGCGGAGTTCGCGAGGGATCTGCTTCCAAAGTACTTCAAGCACAACAATTTCTCCAGCTTCGTACGCCAGCTCAACACTTACGTAGGTGTCTTCCGATCACGAGGTTCGATATTTTACTCTGCTTCCTATTCCTGAATTTTTAGTGATTTTTTTTTTTGGTTAGGGATTTCGAAAGATTGTCGCTGATCGGTGGGAGTTCGCTAACGATTGCTTCCGCAGAGGCGAAAAGCGCCTCCTTTGCGACATCCACCGCCGCAAAATCGTGCCATCTGCTCCGGCCGTTGCGGCGCCGATCCAGGTAGATGTTTCGTTAAACCTGCCGGGGACGCCGGAGAACTCGGGGGATGAGCAGGTCATCTTGTCGAACTCCTCTCCCGGGCCGTCGCCCACGACGCCTACGGGGTCATCTGGGCCTAGCGGTTCGGTTGAATTAATGGAGGAGAACGATCGGCTAAGGAAAGAGAACGCCCGGCTCTCCCGCAAACTCGCCAAAATGAAGAGACTGTGCAACCATATCACGGCCCTTGTGTCCAAGCACGCGGGCGACGGCGTCGGCTGGGAGGCGGCGTCTCTTCCCTCGACGGTGCTGGAGCTGATGCCGACCGCTCGTGCGGAAGGAGAAGAGAACGACGAGTTGGAGGACGACACGTCGACGGAAGATGATGCGGCGATGAAGGCGACGAGCGCGGTTCCATGGCTGGGGCTGAGCCCGAGGCTCTTCGGGGGGACGATCGGGAGGAAGCGGGACCTCGAGGACAAGCGCGAGCCTCCAACGGCGGAGCCGAAGGAGGAAAGCTCGCAGGAGCACCACCAGCAGTCGTGGGTGGTGTACTGCCCACGGCCGATACGGAGAGTGAGCAACGGTTCCGGTGACGCCGGAGGTAGAGACGGCTGGTCTCACAGGTGATGCGCCGGGACCGGTCACGTGCCGACAACTGGATCGATAGGATCTCCTTTTCATGTCTCCTAGTTTTTGCTCCCTTTCTAAAATCTAAATTTAACTAGTTTGGAAAAAAAAAACGACAAAAAAATTGTGATATCGGCGTCATCCAGATGCAGCGATCTTAGTGATTCATAAGCCCTTTTAGCATAATTGATCATTTGAATCATCTAATCTTATTTTACTAATGTGGCTTATTCAACCAAATATGACTTATTTTCCTTGTGTAATCAAACAAACATGAGTAATATGTTTGCCCCGCCTAGTCTCTTAATCTTAATCCTAAGCAGACAACTAAAATATTCTTTAATTAAAAGTATAATTCTTTCAAAATTGTTTTTTAAATAATTTTTATTATTAAAATATGCAAGTAATTGTATACAAATTCATAAGAACAGAAGGTGGGGGAAAATCTTGCGTAATTGTTTGTTTCTTTTTATTCTAAATAAGAAAATTTTAATAGGCAATTTTCTCGTTTTTGTTTTTTTGGTATTTTGATGCATCACTCTCCGTCCTTTTGATGTTGGCAATCATTCTCCATCACTAGGTTTACTTGCTTCAGTTTCCGCCTTGGGCTGTGCTGCTTCCTTCCGTAGGAAAGTGTGCCGGGGCAGATGGAAATGCTTAACGAGAAGCCGATCCTTTTCAGTGAAGGGTGGGATGTCTTCCCGAATTGCCATTCATATCTGAAGGTATAATTCACTATGCACTAGTTAAGCGCCTAACGCATAGGCAAAGATAGATGGATTTCACGATATCATATTTTATCACTTTAATACAATAACATTAATTTAAAATAAAGTTAAAATTACATAACTAATAAAATATTATAAATTTATTTTACTTCTTGTTCGTCATAATTTTTAACAACTTATTCTTTATCGAAACTCAATATCATTGGACACAAACTCAAAGTTACATTTCAATATTTTTTTTAATTAAGCATTAAATTTAAAAATTTAAACTAAAATAAATCATGAAAATTCTGCATTATTTCTACGACGCCTAGATAATTTGACCGATTAGTCGACACCTAGGGCCAACCTAATCCCGCCTTAGCGTCATGGCCGCCTAGGCTGACCGACTAGAATATTTTCAATGCGGCTAGCAGGTGCCTAGTGCCTAGGTGCCGCCTCCTAGACCGATTTTTCAAACACTGTTCACATCCAAAAAACACATTAAGATCTACGTGTAATATTTCTAAGCGATTTTTTTATGTTTCTCCTACTTTGTTTGAGCTAATCAAATATCTTGTGCGAGAAAAAATGATCAAACCATTCGTGATGTTGGATCACCCGTCAAATCCATCCGCACTTCTTAGATTTACTTAGTGGTCAATCTATGAGGGTCAAATTTACCTATGACTGATCTGTGTGTTCTTGGAAAGGCCCGTCTGACTATCTCTTTTTTTATGTTTAGTCAAGTGATTACGCTCACCCAAGACATAACTCAGAGTCCGTTCTCAAGTTATATGAAGAAAGGTAAATCACGGGATCAAGTTATAGCCGACCGCTAAATGGTTAGAGGATCGAAAGATTTTTCTTTTCCGAGAGCATGCATCCGTTGGAAATGGTTACCTTGTCCCATTATAGTAAGGATGCAACCCTTTAACTAACTAAGCCGTGGAGACATCTTTTACTCAATCAGATAGGCACTGAAGAGGAAGATGCATTTGCTTTCCCGGACATAATGAACTCCACCATAGACGGTTTGGGAATCTTTAAAAGTTCAAGTTGTGCCACCAGCTTGAGCAATTTTTAATTATGATTTACAATTTCCCTATAGTTTAATTTTATGGCATGAAAAGAATAGAAATTTGTAGCTTGTTGTATGAATAAGTCTCTTCGAAATAATCTGGTTACTACAAATATTACAGAGAAGTCTCTTCGAAATGCAAAGCTTGAGAACTCACATATTACTTGCTATTGTTGACTGGAAGATAGACACCCTCTGCTGCTAACCAGACGTTATCAGGACGCTTCTCACGAATTCCACAAACCTGCACACAAGTAAACTTAACTGTTAACATTTCAGACTAAGATAATGCAAGCTCTCGTCGGGTTCATCTTTTTAGTATTGGCAATGCTTACAATGTAAGCTAGAGTCTCTATTTTTAGGATCAATACTTAAGCATTAGTAGATGTTGTGGTCTAAGTAGAACAATCTTCTATAATGTCTTTTTCTTATCTTGAGAACTCTAGTTGGATGTTAGTAAATAAACATTGAGATTACCTCTTGTTGTCCTCCAGCTATACGGGTATATTTCTTGTCATGACTGTGTAGGTAACCACTAGTATCGATATGTCGCAGTCTTATCCTTTCGTCTGGTTTCCATGTCTTACCGTTTCCCTCAATCTCTAATCTGAAACATAAAGAGAATGTTAAAATCAAGAACTCTTGTATTGCTCATAAGATGCGAAAGTAGGACAAGTAGCTCCAAAGCCGTTCTAACCGCCAAAAGTCTCCAGTATCAGATTGCTCTTCTCCGCCAACTCAGCTCACCTATAGGTTAGAAAACAAGAAAATTCAGCAAGTCTAGTATTCAAAAAGCCATATGTTTCAGCAATCCAAACAGGGTTGAGTTTTTATTGTGGAAAGACAAGATGAAAACCTTTTATGAGTATTACTATTTGATTCCATTGTAGTCATAGGAAAAACTGAAGCAACGTACAAAGATTCACATTTGTCCTATGACCGGTCACTTGAAAACCTTCGCTATTGGTCACACTTTCATGCTTTTGCTCTTGCTAAACTGCAAGCAACGTCTAAACAGTACTTGAAAGCTAGGTTCAATGTTAATTCAACCGCCACCACCATATGTCTGATCCTTGTTGGCACAATAAGCAAGACATTCTATTCTAAGGTACAATAAGGGTCAAGTTTGCAAAAGGATATCCAACGGTCTCCTCACTTTATGTTTTCTATTTTTTTTTTTTAATTTCAAACATGAAGAATCATTATCTATATATATATAGATAACAGATAGTATTTATATTGGTTTGATGAGATCAATCAATAAACCAACACTCGATCATAACAAACTTGATGTAAGTTAACATTTAAAAATAACAGTAGAATGGTTTACTTTCATTTGTGTTTTGGTCATAAACAAGCCTTATCATACTGAAAATTTCAATAATCTGTTGATGATGCAAGACGAATCCCATCTACTAGTGTGATATCTACAAATACGATGGTGATTGCTCAGTTATCTTCTTTGTTAATGCAGTAGCCAACATAGCAGCTGCATATATAATGGTTGATCTTGCAGGGACAGTGTATAAAGACTTAGCTAGATAACTGACAAAAGTAATCCCTTATCTTAACATATCCATTCATATTGTTCTTTAAGCAATGTATCCCAAAACAAGCAGCACACAATAGTCATTTTTCCATTATCAGAAATATGCACAGGCAACATGCAAGATTCAGCAACCAAGGCCTAATGTAAGGACCGATATGCAGAGACCATATAAGAAATCAAATGAATACTAACCTCCAAATTACTAGTAATTGGTGAAGCATGTAAGTGGCTGTGTAACCATTTTCGAGTTCACATACGCTGCAGTCGTATGATTGTTCCATTCGGGATAACATCACCTTGTTTTACAGAAGACTCAGGTGGAGACTTCACAATCTACATTCAAATGGATTAACAATCATGTAGATATCCGTATGAAATTGCTTTGAATGATATATACACAAAATAATAACAATCATCAGAAAACCCACATTGTCTAAAGATGATCTGCACATCTTATAGGATGATGAGTTAGCTTCCAAGAAATAATCAGAAATATGCATTTTACAGTAAGACAAAGAGAGGTCTTGATCATTTGGTGGAGCAAGGGTGGTAATCAATCAACTTCAATTGGCAAGGCAAAGGCAGGAGCAACCAATTGGCAAGTCCAGAGCATCAATCAATGTGAAAAGAATGGTTGCGGTCAAAGATGAAGGTGCCACAGCGACAGAACACCAATAGAGCTAGCCGTTGGGACCTCTAGTAGGAAGTGGTGGAGTTAGCAATCTGATGATGAATCTCTATGTAACAATGAAGGTGAGAAGGTAAGTTAGGGCTTTGGCCAAGATCATAGAGAGGGGAAAATCGACCTACAAGTCTTTCACTTAAGTGAGAATGGGTTTCAGGTAATGAGTGGAGAGTGATGGATTATTTTAGGACTATAAAGCGACGAATCAATGAGATGACAGAGGAAATGAGAAGAAGAGCAATGCCAAAAGATTTCTTTTAAAAAAAAAGGAAAAATAAAATGCTAAAGGACTGGTGGCGGCTGAGATACCATGTTAAAAATCATGAAAGAATAAATTATTAGAGTAAAGTGATTGATTACAATATGTATATTTAGACTTATCAGGATTTGAATAATGCTCCTTTCTACTCAGTCTGAAAGACTAATTCTTATTCCTATCTATTTGGTTGGTTTTATCTTGTAGACCAATTCTAACTTCATTATCCACTGGCAGTTGCTATCCTAATTTTGCAGAGGGAAATGTCACAAGCTTTGAGGATGTTGATGTTGTGATTGACACAATTGCCAGTAGGGAAGGGGCAGCAACATTTCCACCAAAAGCACTGGTCAAGTTCATCTGGATCGGCTGTTAAAGCAATCTCAAACAGTTCAGTTTTAATATGAATCCAAATTTCATCCAGCTCAATTTTCTACACGATGATCACACACCAATGTGTTGTTTTAAAGAGTAGAAATTATTATGCCACTCTCCTTAAATTTTCTTTTAAAACAATCTAAATCATGAAATTTTCTTAAATGCATAATAATGAAAAAACAAAAGATAAACTCGATAATGTCACACATACCCAGTAGCTATTTGAATCATCAACATTGGGGAATCTAGTGACAGACTGCTACCCACTCCCTGAGCCATAGGGCACGTCGTGCGAATGCCGCCGAAACTTTGTTCTTTCATGCATCAACTTAATCACACTTCCATATGTAATCCGCAGAAAAAAGGATTATAATTTGTTCATGGAACTGATGCCTACGTCTAGAGCAGAGGATAAAAGAACTCCACCGACCTGAACGCTCTCTTCGGCGGTGGCGACGACGGTTGGGCCAGGAGATCCGGCAGGAAACTCAAGGGTGAGGTAGAGGAAGAAGGCAAGGGCGATGAAAGGGAGGGCCATGAGGAGGATACGGACCAGAAACCAGCTTCGCTGCAAAAAACAGGGAAGACTCCGGGAAAGGTGGAAGAACAAGTCTCACGGCGTCGAGGAGGAGGCAGAGGATGCCCTGACGAAGTAGCGAGGAGTCGAGATCGAGCAGCCGAGTCAGTCTCCGGCGACGGCGATCTCTTTCAGCGGCAACGGTCGTCGCATGCCCCACAGTGGTCGCTTTAAGTTTAGGTTAAGGTCCTTTCACGTGGGAATTGGAGCCACGTCGAACGGTGTCCTCCCGGCTAATTATACGTCGACATGTTTCCGTTAAGTTGACGTGGAACTACTTGACGGTGCGATGTAGTTCTCATACTATCGGGTCGGAGCTATGAAATTTAAACCCGATCCCATTCGTCATGTCACATTCTCCTCACCCTTACCTCGACTGCCTCGCACTTCATCTGTGAACGGCCTTTGGCGTTGGACTTGGCATGGAGAGCCAGAAGGTGGTGGTAGTGATGGAGGAGGCCGGCGCCGCCCGCTCGACCCTCCAGTGGGCGATCAACAAATTCATTCGCGGCGGAGACTACATAACTCTTCTCTATGTCTACCCGTCGACGCGATCCAGGAAGAAGCAGAGGAACTACAGGCTCAAGGGATTCCAGTTGGCTCTCTCTTTCAAGGACCTCTGCAATGGAATCGCCGAGGTAGGTGAATTCTTTGTTTGGGAAAAATTTTGATACGTTTGAAGCTGTTGCACTTTGTAGGCAAAGTTGAAACTACAAGGTTATGGTAAGTCATCCAGTTCTTAATAGGTTTGATTGTTGTAGCACAATTTTGATCCTTATTGTTGCTGCTTTGCAGTGTATCAGAGCCCAAAACCTCATTTCTTATCTTCCCTTTGTCCTTCAAAATATTCTTCAGAAAATCCAAGAGGAGAAAGTTCTAACCTTCATGCCAATGTAGGGTTGTCTCCTCTGCCTTTACAACGGCTTGTATGGCACATAAAAGCAGCAAAGCAAATAGAAATTGTATTATCAAGTGTGTAAGCCTCATTCAATGCCAATAGACGTAAGGTGATAAAAGGATGAATTCCTATGATTTAAAATCACTGAAAAGGTGAAGTGTCAAGTGTGAACCCTTTAAGAAGGGAAAACCGATAGATACCATATTCAATTCTTATGTCTGAGCGATGGGAGGAAGCAATATAGTATTGGTATACTAGTTAACGAATCTCAAACCTAGAATACCTTGATCTAGCAAAAATTGAAAAGTCATCCCACAAGAAACTAGCTCATAATATTTCTGTACTATACAACAAAACTTGTTTAGCAAGTAAAGTCTATTTGAAGAATGTAAAAATTCTCCAAGAATAAAATCAAGCCTTGGAAAAAGAATTGCAAAAGCTTAGAAAAGCGATACAAGCTTTGACTATTTTACAGGCCAGCAATAGACCTTTTACTCAACAAGAGGCTAGGAGCTTAATCTCTAAAGTCCTGTAGCAGCCAAAAAACATTGAAGAGAGGACTCTTAAACTATCAGTAAGCTTGGAGAAGAAACTGCATCAAGTGGAGCAGGAACTATCAAAAATAGAAAAACAAATTTTGGATGAGCTATACGCTATCCAGAAATACAAATTCCTATAAAGAAGTAATCAGAGTCGTTGAATCCCTAGAACCTCCTGCTCTTGGGTTCATAAAACCAAGTGAATACTCAAACACCATTGCTAACGGGGTAGCAGTCATCAAGCAAAATAATCTTCAACTTCAATTGCTTACACAAATTGCAGAAAGCATCCAAGAAATTCGGGATGATTTAAAAGGCATCATTAATTACCAAAGGAAGAAGGAAGGTACACCCACTTTACCTGAAGAATTAATTACAAAGCTCTCTAATTTATCTTTAGGCTCAGGAGAAAGACCCAAGGAATCGAAGGGGAAGCTTCTAATATTCAAAGACCCTCTTAAAATCCTCCAGCAAGAACAGGAAAAGGTACGAAATGTCAACCAGGACCAGGGTAACCCAAGAAGTACCCACTACACCCCTGGTGGAGGATCAAATACGGGAGTACAGGCACAATTAAAGACGTCTTTACAACTTACAATAAGCGTCCCGACGAATGAGGCAAAGAATAATGGGAGGAGTGGCAACGCAACAGACACTGGAGCAACAAATAAATCCCCAAGAACAATTGAGGATGTCCATGAGGGAAAGGGCAGCAATAGCTCCAGCTGAAGTGCTATATCATTCTCGAAGAGATGACGCAAATCATCGTGTATATGTGCACTGATCAGAGGAAGCAATCTTATGCATGGACAATCATCAGATAGACCGGACGTTTATTCAGGAAGAAAGCTTTCATCAACTATAAAGAAGTAGGATGCAGTATGATCCCGTCCGGAAGCTGAGTCGGATGAAGGTAGGCCTTGTTGTGCAGAAAGTTGACGGAGAGTCGTTGAAGCGATGAATCTACCTGGTACCCCCTGGAAAGGTTCGTACGGGCAGCCGACGAAGAGAGATGACCCGAACGCTGACGCTGTATCTCTGCACACACTCAGACGAGTCCCCCTGTCGTTAGAGACCAGAAACCAGGGAAAAAGTCCCCGGGTCAGGCCCTCCGACGCTCAAGTCAGGTACTTTTTCCCCAGAAATCGCAGCAAAAGGACGAGAAGTAAAGGACTAGTGAAAAATGACGAGTGAGCGTACCTGCATAAGGGACAAGACATCCCTTTTTATAATGCAACGGAAGTTTCTGGGTCTGACGGGTGTCAGGGAATGTCGGCTGTTAGGTTTTGTCTGGCGATGATGGACACGTGGCTTTTCTTGATAGGCTGGCGGCAAAACCGAAGGTGTCTTGAGCCCCGATTGTTGGCATATTCCCTGACACCTTGATTATTCTTTCTGACAAGCAGTTACGATTCCTTCGCTAATTTGTCTTGTAGTGTCTGACCGACGAGCATGCGTTCCGAGATCTAGGCTTGCCCTGCCTTTGTCCTCTACTATTTTTGGCCTGCACATCTTGATCGGCACTCTAGGTCTATATCCATACTTCTACTCTTTGACTTGGATGTCCTGACATGCGCACTGGGTCTGTAAGAAGACCTCTGATTCTTGGTACAAACGTCCCGACCTGCACGTTGCATCTGTCCGCCGACCCACATCTGTCTGCTGTTATCCAAGGCATGAACGTGCCGACCTGCACGCGGGGTATGTCTGCCGACCCACATCTATCTGCTGCTATCCAATACATGAATGTCCCGACCTGCACACTGGGTCTGTCTGCTGACCCACATCTGTCTGATGTTATCCAAGGCATGAAGGACCCGACCTACACGCTGGGTCTGTCTGTCGACCCACATCTGTCTGCTATTATCCAAGGCACGAACGTCCGACCTGCACGCTGGGTCTGTTTGCCGACCCCCATCTATCTGCTGCTTTCCAATGCATGAACGTCCCAACCTGCACGCTGGGTCTGTCTGTCGACCCCCATCTGTCTGCTGTTATCCAAGGCATGAACGTCCCGACCTGCACGTTGGATCTTTCTCAAACCTATTGGCTTGTAGTCTCCGTTCTTAGCTATATCGGGCCCTTAGGCCCGTTTATTACTCACTATCAGGGCTAGTCTTATGATCTCCTCCTTTGACCGCCCTGTCCGCTGAGACTCTGACTTTGGACATGTCAGCTGGACTTTTGACCTTCCTGCTGTCTTCATCAGCTTGACTGCTGACCAGCCACGAAGGTTTGACTTTTGACCTTCCTGTCTTCCACATCAGCTTGACTGTTGACCTGCCACAGAGGTTTAACTTTTGACCTTCCTGTCCTCCAGATCAGCTTGATTGTTGACCTGCCACGGATGCTTGACTTTTGACCTTCCTGTCCTCCAGATCAGCTTGACTGCTGACCTGCCACGGAGGCTTGACTTTTGACCTTCCTGTCCTCCAGATCAGCTTGACTGCTAACCTGCCATAGAGGCTTGACTTTTGACCTTCCTGTCCTCCAGGCCAGCTTGACTTCTGACCCTCTTGGGGCCTTGACTCCTACTCACAGCATCCTATCGACCCCACAAAACACGCACCGTATCACAAGCCTCCCCCTCAAGTCTAGTCGAAGGAGGCTCTAGTCCGACTGACTAGACCCCAGTCTCCTCCACCCCCAACTTGAGTCTTGCATTCTTTGCTGGCCCGTATTCCCTACTATTGTAACTACACACTTTGCTTTGGATATCATGATGTCTTTATAGAACACCTGTGTCTGCCTAATATTTCTAACCAAAATAACAACAACAAAGAAGTAGATTGCTTACCCAATGTTACCTCATATCATATGAACTAGTGACCAACGTCAATGAGTTAGTAGAAGGTAGGCTTAGCTTGCGGCTGGGTGTGTAAGTGAGTATAAGATGTAATATTCGAGAAAATCCTTGCCTGACCGAGGAGGTAGTTAGTCGTGAGATCCCTGCTCACTTATAACTCGCACTGAGGCGAGAGTCTGGGACAGCCGACCTGAAAGGTCATTGGGCGTGAGAGTCATGCTCACTTATAACTTGCACTGGGGCAAGAGTCTGGGACAGCCGACCTGGAAGGTCGTTGGGCGTGAGAGTCATACTCACTTATAACTTGCACTGGGGCAAGAGTCTGGGACAGCCGACCTGGAAGGTCGTTGGGCGTGAGAGCCATGCTCACTTATAACTTGCATTGGGGCAAGAGTCTGGGACAGCCGACCTGGAAGGTCGTTGGGCGTGAGAGTCGTGCTCACTTATAATTTGCACTGGGGCAAGAGTCTGGGACAGCCGGCCTGGAAGGTCGTTGGGCGTGAGAGCCATGCTCACTTATAACTTGCACTGGGGCAAGAGTCTGGGACAGCCGACCTGGAAGGTCGTTGGGCGTGAGAGTCATGCTCACTTATAACTTGCACTGGGGCAAGAGTTTGGGACAGCCGACCTGGAAGGTCGTTGGGCGTGAGAGTCATGCTCACTTATAACTTGCACTGGGGCAAGAGTCTGGGACAGCCGACCTGGAAGGTCGTTGGGCGTAAAAGTCATGCTCACTTATAACTTGCACTAGGGCAAGAGTCTGGGACAGCCGACCTGGAAGGTCGTTGGGCGTGAGAGCCATGCTCACTTTTAACTTGCACCGGGGCAAGAGTCTGGGACAGCCGACCTGGAAGGTCGTTGGGCGTGAGAGCCGTGCTCACTTATAACTTGCACTGGGGCAAGAGTCTGGGGCAGCCGACCTGGAAGGTCGTTGGGCATGAGAGTCGTGCTCACTTATAACTTGCACTGGGGCAAGAGTCTGGGACAGCTGACATGGAAGGTCGTTGGGCGTGAGAGTCGTGCTCACTTATAACTTACACCGGGGCAAGAGTCTGGGACAGCCGACCTGGAAGGTCGTTGGGCGTGAGAGCTGTGCTCACTTATAACTTGCACTGGGGCAAGAGTCTGGGGCAGCCGACCTGGAAGGTCGTTGGGCATGAGAGCCGTGCTCACTTATAACTTGCACTGGGGCAAGAGTCTGGGACAGCCGACTTGGAAGGTGACCTCTTGGCCAAAATAGATGTTGTCGACCTAGGGGTCAATCTCCAGACCTGGGTATATGCTGCCGACCTGGGGGGTCGATCTCCCGACCGGGATATGTGTTGCCAACCTGGGGGTCGATCTCCCGACCGGGATTTATGCTGCCGACCTGGGGGTCGATCTCCCGATCAGGATTTGCTGGAAGCGCTTAGACTTCGTCTGTCATCAAGAAATATATCATTAGTGATGCTGTGAGAATAACTGTATTAAAATCTTACTCATCCTTGGCCTCGCTGTATTTGAATTCTTTTCCCGCTAATTTTCTTTGACGATTCCCGAGAAAATCGTGTGTTTAGCATTTCCGTACTCCTGCTTCATATCATGATTTCCTTATCACGCTCATCATTAATACGACTCCTAGGAGATCGACACCTGTCTCATGCCTTTATTGCTTATGCAGGATGACACCGCCCGCGCCACTCCTTTTTATACACGGTTTCCCATAAGAGTAGGTTCTTCGGCGATCGGATGGCTTTAAGCGCTTCACCCAAAAAGATACTCGACATCTCTTTTCGATATTCCCTAGGAGAACTCCCTTTATAAACCCTAAATGCAGTCCGCAGTCATTGCCTTGCGCTTTTTGACTGCCTTCTTTCTGTTGCTTCGACTTCTCCAGCGTCTACACCCTTCCCTTTTTAGGCTCCTCCGTCTATTGCTCTTCTCCTCCTCGACTAATCTCTTCCGCTACCTTCTTTATCCTGATAATGGCTGATGGTAAGACCACTCTTTGGTATTACTGCTTTATTTCAGATATAGACGATCACGACCTATCTGTGATTCGCTCAGACCTGCGACTTAGTGCCGCTTATGAACTCCGAGTTCCTACGCCGCATGAGCATCCTGCTAACCCTCCAGAAGGCTTCATGACCATTTTTAGAGACCAGATTTTAGGAGGCCTTCGTTTTCCCATCCATCCATTCATTTCTTCCCTGAGTGAATACTTTGGCATTTGCATCTCTCAGTTTGCTCCTAACTTTTTTAGGACAGTTTGCGGCACCGTTATTCTTTGTCGCGTATACCAACTTCCTTTGACTGTCCATCTCTTTCACCACTTTTATTCCTTCAAACGCTCGGAGCCAGGAGTGTTTATGGTACAAGCTAGGCCTGGCTACAAGTTTTTTTCGGACATGCCTTTTTCGGTGGAAATCCCGTTTCTTCTTTGTCAGACTTCTTGGCCGTTTGTTGGGCCCACACAGTGGCACCCTGACATCCCTTCCGACCTCCCTGCACATCAACATCAATCCTCATGTAATGCCACCTCAGAAGCCCTGCAAGGCGTGAACGTTAGCCTTTCTATATTATTGTTGGAAGGCTTTCTGTATCTGTTTGGGCTCAGCCCTGTTCGGGCAGACATCGGGGCTCCATTTGGTAAGACCCCGTTTTCCTCTCAGCCACTATGCGCTAACTGAGGTATCTTTCTTTCTTATTGCAGAGGCTGCCATGTTCCGAGCATACACCTCCGATGTTAAGCGCCGGTCTGCCTCCTATTTGAAAAATTTAAGTGAGGAGCTTAAACAAAATGTGGCAGCTTCCTCCCGATCTGGTCCTTCTGTTTCACAGTCCGCTCCTTCCACTCCACCACCTATCTTGACGGCGCCAACCCAAGAGGAAGCTTCTTTAGTCATACCCCTGGATGTGGCTTCCACAAAAGACCTGGCTACTGTAGGGCAGATCACCCCGGCTACCGAAGAGCAGGTCGAGGGGGCCACTGCGGAGCAGGTTGGAGCAAAGCGGGTTGCATCTTCCCGACCCACCAAACGCTCGAAACTTCAGCGCAAGAGGCAAAAGGTTACTCCAGCTATTCAGGCATCCCCGTCGCCTCTTCCTTTCAGCCGTCGCTCATCTGTTGCCCTTCTCCCCTCAGAAACTAACACTGCTACTCCCGCCCGGGAGACTAGTGTGGGGCTCGAAGTTCCCGCTACGTCGCCCCACATATCAACCCCGGCTTCTGGTCGAGATATAACTCCCGAGCAGGCTTCTCTTCCAGCTCAGGCTTCTTCTCCTGGTCAGCTGCCCATACCTTTAGTGGACCAGCCCGGGAGCTTTGCCACTCCATCTGCCTCCCTTCCTTTAGATGCTCCCGTGTCTACTTCTAGATCTCGTAGGAAAACTCACAAGAAATACTCCTTTACTGATTTTTTGCGCCTGCCTTCCTCCGCAAGCTCAGAGGTCGCTGCAGAAACTGCTAAAGGGGATCCTCCCCTTGTTGCTAAGGTTGAGTTGGAGGGAGACTTAGCGGCCTCATGGCGCTCAGGTCATCGAAAGTTTTGAAAGAATCCCCCGCTGACGGGGCTAGATCAAGCGGCTTGCCAGATGGTTTCTGTAAGTCCTCTTATCTTTATGTTCCTCCGTTGGAATCTTTAATAATTGTTCTTTCTATATCTAACGCAGGCCTGCTCTGCCAATCTGAGTGTCATTCAATACGCCTGCAACTTACAGAGAGAAAATGAAGTGATGAAGGCTCGTCTTGAGGAAATAGAGATGCCCCTAACTCCCCGCGATCCTCTCAACCCGACTCCCGGAGACCTAGCGCATTATCTTCGCTTAATTGGAGAGTCTGCCGAATCTGCCCGCAATATTTCTCATGCGGCTTTTGACAAGATAAGGGCCTTGGAAGCAGCTCTTCAGACAAGCGAGTCGAAATTGGCTTCTGAAGTGGAGAAACGTCAGGCACTAGCAGCTGAGCTAGATAAAAAGGATGCCCAATTGACTAGCCTGCAAAAAACCCGGGAGAATCTTCAGAAGACCATAGCAAAAGTCCAGGGTCAACTGGCCTCCGGCGCCGACTGGGAGAAAACCCTTCAAAGCTAGTGGGAGGCCAGCCAAGCGACACTTAAATCTATGCAGGCCGAACTTCTGAAGGCTCAAGAGGATATTTCCCAAAGTCAACAAGCCTTGGCTCTGGCCCACGCGAACAAGGAGAAGGCCGAGATTACGCTGAAAGATTATCAGGCAGGTGAAGTAGATCGTCTGAGGGCCTACAGGCGAGCTTATGTTACCTCCCCTTTCTTCATGAAGAAAATGGGAGATCTGATGAATTTCATGGTGTGTTATGGTGTGGGTGGAGGAGCTCATCAAATGCTTGAACAAAATTTGCTTCGGACTGCCCCTTCGGAATATTCCCTAGATATAGGTCGCATCATGGATGAGATTCCTGATGGGTCATTCCCTTCCTTTAAAGATGATGACGACCTCTTCCTTCTTCCCGAGCCTCCAGCCGACTCTACTTCCTGCCTCCCTGAGCCTCCTGCTAGCCCTGCTGATGAGAATCCTGCCCTAGCGGACGATAATCCCTAAAATGGCAGCATGTATTGCATTTTTTGATATAAAATGGGATGTAAAACGGTGGCTAATTTTTCAACTTATTTCTTGACTTATCTTCCTTTTATCATGTTTATCCTTCTCATGATATTCCCTGATCACGGGCTCACGATTTTCTCTTAGCATATTAATCATCTGATAGTGTGTTGCTCTATTATTGGTAGTCTGGTATATTGGTCGTCTGAACCCATCTAAAATGCCCCCAGACCGTGTGTAAATTGGCCCCCTATTCTAGGTCTCATTTGCCCTTGGTCGGGGATCTTCCTATTTTCCTGACCTGCTTCCTCGCCCTCCTCTGTTGATCCCCTGCCTTGGTCTTGCTCCTCGATCTGTCCTTTGCTTTTGTTTATAGGTCTGTATAACCGAAGCTGCTTTTGTTTACAGGTCTGTATAACCGAAGACCGGGACATTAAGAGTTATGCCCAGACCGGGGTCCCTCATGGTCCAGGTCTGCATAAACGAAGACCGGGGTATTTAAGAGCTAATTCAGACCAGGAAAGCTTGGGCCCTTTTCTAAGACCACAGTTCGTATCCTTTCCCGAGATTCGCCTCTTCGTAGTCCGCGCCGGTACTTTTCCCAATATGCCCTTGGGCGTTATTTCCGAGGAAGATCTTGCGGCTCTCGTTGTTCCCGCTCATTATTTTTGCTTCGACGGATGATAATGTGATGAAATTGCCCCTTTGCTCGGCGACTATAAATATTCTCCTCGCTCTCGACTTTACGCGCTTCATATCCTTGTCTTTTGTCTCTTCGCTTGCATTCCTTCTTACTTCTGATCCTCCTGCTTTTGTGTCGATAGCTTTCCACTTGATCTTCCTTCTTCTTGTTTCTTTTTCTCATGGCCTCCCCCTCTTTTCTTTCTTCTCTGACGGCGGTAAACTGTTGGTGCAGGAAGCATCCGACGATCGAACCTAAGTTTTGATAATGGCAAAGGGATTCAAAGTTAAGATTCTCTGTTATTTAACATGTTGAATGAGTGTTTCAGGAAAGTCCTAACTGCGGTTAGGCAGGTGAAAACCCTAGGGGGTGGTAACCCTAGGTCCTAGGGGGTGGTAACCCTAGGTGGAGAAAAGTCCTAGCTGCGGTTAGGCAAAGAGAAAACACTAGGGGGTGGTAACCCTAGGTCATAGGGGGTGGTAACCCTATGAGGAAAGTCTTGGCAGGTCGATGGCTTCAGGTAAAAGTCCTAGGAGGTGGTAACCCTAGGTGGAAAGTCCTGGTGTCGCGAACCAGGTGAAAGACTGGACTAGCCGGGAAGCGGATGTCCAGCAGAAAGTCCGGAAGCGTAGAGTGCTGAGAAAAAGTCCAGTCGATCTGGAAGATCGTACTGGCAACAGATAAATCTCCTGAGTGGAGTAGGTGAGGACGCGTTCCCCGTAGAGGGAACAGTAGGCGTCGGGTCGATCTAGGGTTTCCGGTTGGAAACCCGAAGTCAGACTCGGACAGTCCGGAGACTGTCAATACTTCATTTATCATATTTATTGTATTATGTGCTAACTTTGTGCTGCAGAGTAGTGTTTGGGACTAACGTATCTTGCAGGTGCAAAGAAGCAACCTAAAGCCTCGGATGAATAGTGTCCGAGGCGCCTTCATGGAGCTTGGAGGCACCTCGGGTGCAAGGCTGGAGCTGGCTGCGAGAAGCTGTTCAAGGCGCCTTGATGAACAGTGGAAGGCGCCTTGAACAGATGAAGGCGCCCTGTGAACAGTGGAAGGCGTCTTAAATCTGTGATAAGATTCGACCAGTTCGCTCCTTATCTCCGCGGCTGACTCGGCCTATTCAAGGCGCCTTGGGTAGCATTCAAGGCGCCTTGAACACTATTTATAAAGGGGGTTCGACCAGCAGCTTGAATCAATGATTTCCAAGTCTTCCTTATGCATTTAGCTGCTAACGAACTCATCTCGAAGTGCTGCAACTTGACGCCGACGACCCGAACCTTCAATTTAGAACTTCCTATTGTCGGTATAATTTATTTATTGTATTTCTTGTAAATCATCTTTTGTAAATTTACGATCTTATAGTTGTTTCCCACCAGAAGCGATCAAGGATCGCGGGCCTTCGAGTAGGAGTCACCTTAGACTCCGAACGAAGTAAATAGCTTGTCTTTCTGTGTGCTTGTTTTCTTTATTCCGCTGCATTACTTCTCCGATAGTTTTTACGATTCCGATAATCGAACAAAATAGCCGCGAGCGCTATTCACCCCCCCCCTCTAGCGCGTCTCGATCCAACATAAACTATCCTGGCTCATCCACCTTCGATGAATTAGAGCGAGACGACCTGCGCTACACCTATGGAGTTCAGGATAACGCGCAAGTGATTATCCCTACTGGAATTCATCAATTCTTCAATCCCCCTGCTGGCTCCAGCACCTTCTTTAAAGAGCAATTCGTGGCGGGACTTCGTCTTCCTATTCACCCTTTCTTCTCTAACGTTTTGCCGCTACTTTCGAATTCCCTTGGGGCAACTAACACCCAACTCCATCAGGATCCTCTGCGGCTTTGTAGTACTATGCGATGTGTGCGCGTTATCCTGGTCCATCCACTTATTCCACTGCTTTTTCACCCTTCGGTGCCAGGAAGAGGGCGCATTCCGTTTTCAGCCCCGTCTCCGAACTACTTTTTTCTCACCCCTTTCTCCTTCTGATCCGAGCTGGAGGAACAAATTCTTCTTCATTATCTTTCCCCACGAGGTGGAGTGGCCCTTGCGATGGCAACAGTCACTTCCTCCCCCTCCCGAACTAGGGGAATTTCATCTTGACTCTTCTTACACAGAAGTCTCGTCTCGCTTGTCCGACTGGCAGCTGAACTTGACGCGATTATTATCGACGGAAGAATTGTTGTCCAATTTTTGCTTAAGTTATCACACCCTTGATACGCCTCTCTCACTAGGTAAGCCTCTCTTTCCTTCCTGATATCACTTTGTGGGCACTTTATCTTTTCTACGGCAACTAATTTCACACCCTATCCTGTGCAGCTGAAGTTTTAACCTACGCTTCAGAGGTTCAGCCCCTTCCTCTGAGCGATATGGAACTAATGAGGCGTGGCCGAGTTATCTTACAGAGGAGAGCCCTCCCTCACTCGTCTTCGACTTCAGTCGGTGGGGTGGCCCCAGCCCATCCTCCACCCCGACCTACTCGACGAGGATCGGCTGGTGTCCGATCTGCTCCCTTGGCTCGCCCCACTCGACCACACACTGTACATCCACCTCGGCCAGCCGCCCCTGCTCGTCCCCGGGCTGCTCATCCACCACGGCCGGCCACTCCTGCTCACCCCCGGGCCCCTCGTACAGCTCGACCTACTACCTTAACACCCCTCCAATCGGCTAGTCCTCCCAGAGCCACTTACATCCCTGGTCTAGGCCTTGGTGAAAGACGTATGGGCCTTGGTGGAGGAACGGGCAACATTCCCTCTGCCAGCCCCGCTTTCAGAGAGGCCTCTTGTTGGTTGCTACTCGGAAAACCTAACGGTTCCACTGTACAAAAATTTTGTACAAAGGTCTGAACATTTTCCTAGCTACCATGTGTTCTTTTAAATTAAACTTAGATCGCCTGCGGAACTTAACACGTTTGATCCTAAGTTTAATTTATTTGTTCTTTTAGGTTTAGACTTGGATCTCCTGCGGAACTTAACACGTTCGATCCAAATCACCTAGGTCACGAAGACAATTAAATATCTATTTCCAAAATCGACTTCCAGTACTGCATGGCGAGGCACTTGGCCTTCTTGGATATGGGAGCAACCACCACCGACTAGACAAAGCCTTTTAAGGAAATTAAATATTTAACCTTCCCATAGTAACCCTAGGTTAACCACTAAGAACAATCAAATCACAAGGAAAAGAAAAAACAAAAGAACACAACTTCGAAAACTAATTCAAAAAACTAGAATCGCATGCCTCTTGTATTTGATATTTTTACAAAGAAATAAAACTAGTATGATACGGAAAATAATTACTAGTTATACCTTTCTTTGTGAACTTTCAATGACCTCTTGATCTTCTACCGTATTCCTCTTCTAACCTCGGGCATTGTCTGGGCAATGATCTTCCGAGATGAGAACCACCAAGGCACCTTCTTCTTCCTTCCTTCAAGTTTCAGCCAAGCAAAAACTTCCAAAGGATGAAGAACTTTTTCTACCAACCAAGCTCCAAGGGATGCAAGAAACAAGCCTCCTTTCTCTCCTTTTCTCCAAGCTAGATCCGGCCACTTCTATGTCTCCAAGAGGTGATGAAGTCTCGGCCACAAGAAGGAGAAGAGAGAAGGGGAAGGGGAAACTCTAGGGGCCGGCCACACCTAGGAAGAAAAGAGAGGAAGAAAAAGAATAGTGTCGTTCGTCATGAAGACACCTCTACCCCCTCTTTTATAAGTCTTGGTCTTGGCAAATAAGGAAATTTTAATAAAAACTTCCTTAATTCCTTTGCCATGAAAAAGAAAAAATTATTTAATTAAAAATAATTTTCTTTTCTTAATATCAATGGTCGGCCACCTACAATCCCCAAATCAAGGAAAGTTTAAATTAAAACAAGAATTAAAACTTCCTAATTTGTTTCCGGAAATTTATAAAAATTTCTCCAATAATTTTTATCCCTTCATGATTGGTTAATAAAAAGAAAAATTTTATAAATTAAAATCTTTCTTTTAAATATGTGGATAATTTCCAAAAAGGAAAGTTATCTCTAAAAATTAAAATTTCCTTTCAATCTACAAATAAGGAAAGATATTAAATCTTTTCTTAATCTTTTGTAGAAACTAATAAAAGAGAATTTTAATTTTTAAACTTTCTTTTAAATCATGAACATGATTAAAAGGAAAGTTTTTACCAAAATTAAAATCAACCTTTTAATCTACAAATAAGGAAAGAGATTTAGCTCTTCTCTTAATCTTTTGTAGAATCTTATAAAAGGAAAGATTTAAATTTTTAAACTCTCTTTTAAATCATGTTATCCACATAAGAAAAATTTTAAAATTAAAATTTCTTTTTATTTTAAAAGGGTCGGCCACCTAAGCTTGAGTTCAAGCTAGGGCCGGCCACATGAATTCACCCATGAACCAAGCCATGGCTAGCCCTAGCTTGGTCTCCAAGCTAGCTTGGTCGGCCCCTATAGGATGGGTAAGAAGGTGGGTATAGGTGGGTATAGTACTCTATAATTAAAAGGCTATGATAGGGACCAAGAGGAGGAGTTGGTTTTGGTCTCCCGATAAAATTAAGCATCCCGTGTTCGCCCCGAACACACAACTTAATTTTATCAATAATAATTCATTCCACTAGAGAACTATTATTGAACTACCTCACCAATCCCAAATTACATTTTTGGGCTCCTTCTTATTATGAGTGTGTTAGTCTCCCTATGCTTAAGATAATGAATGTCCACTAATTAAATGAATTACTAACAACTCATTTAATTAATATCTTAGTCCAAGAGTAGTACCACTCAACCTTATTATCATGTCGGACTAAGTCCACCTGTAGGGTTTAACATGACAATCCTTATGAGCTCCTCTTGGGGACATTCTCAACCTAGATCACTAGGACACAGTTTCCTTCTATAATCAACAACACACACTATAAGTGATATCATTTCCCAACTTATCGGGCATATTGATTTATCAAACTAAATCTCACCCATTGATAAATTAAAGAAATAATTATCAAATATATGTGTTTGTTATTATATTAGGATTAAGAGCACACACTTCCATAATAACTAAAGTCCTTATTCCTTTATAAAGTCAGTATAAAAGAAACAACCTCTAATGGTCCTACTCAATACACTCTAAGTGTACTAGTGTAATTATATAGTTAAGATAAACTAATACATAATTACACTACGACCTTCCAATGGTTTTTTCCTTTCCATCTTGGTCGTGAGCTACTGTTTATAATTTATAAGATACTGATAACATGATCATCTGTGTGTGACACCACACATCATGTTATCTACAATATAAATTAATTGAACAACTACATTTATCATAAATATAGACATTTGACCAATGTGATTCTTATTTCTATATAAATGTTTATACCAAAAGTTAGACTTTTAGTATACATCCTAACACCTCTCAAGCGGCTCGCAGGGCCCGCTCCACAAATGACTGCCTAAGCCAGGATGCCCCTTCTCCCTCTAGACGCAGGGCTCGGTCACCCTTCGATGATTCTGATTTGGATGACCAGCCGCTGGCTCAGAGACGTCGGCGCCAAGCCCCTCGTCCGGCATCCGACTCAGGCCCGTCATCTATCCCTTCTCCTCCCCCAACCGCAACTGCCTCCCCTACACCTCCCATTGTGACTTCACCTCCAATCCCGAGCCATGTAAATGATCCCCCCGCTTCGTCTGATATTCAGGTCGAGCCTCCGCTGGCTCACCCTTCCACATCGCAGCGACCTCAGGGTAGTGAAGCTGGCCCCTCAGAACGCCCTTCAGCTACATCACCTTTAGCACCCCCTCAGGGGCCCTCTTCAGCTCCTTCTAGCTCAACCGCGGGGCCCTCAGCTCCTCCTAGCTCAACCGCAGGGCCGTCAGGACCACCCCCGCTTACTCATCACTGTTATAGTACCACTGTTCCTTCTGAAGAGAGGTTATGGTCTCGAACAGATGTTCCCACCAGCCTCCTCAAAATGAAAGGTTGTTTGGCCACTTTATGGGAAGAGAGCATACAACATATGGACTCCTTGCCTCCCCCAGCTCAGATGGACAGATTCGCAGAGTTGTATATCAAGGTAAACTTTGAAGCTCTTCAAACTGTTGTTTTTCCCTCTCTTATCAGATATTCTCTGTATGCCTCAGGCTTGTGCAGAGTCCCTGGCAGTGAACAATTCCTTCCATGCTACTCATTATCAGAATAAGGTGCTGCGGGACCATGTTGCTGAACTGGAACTGCAATTGAATGATCCTGCTCAAGCTAGTCATGCTTTGCGGGCTGAGATAAAAGATTTGACCAGAAAGAAGAATAGTCTAGAAGTATCCCTAAAGCAGGCCAGGCAGGAACTTAAAGATTTCCAAGAAAAGCACAGCCAAGTCGATATTATGCACCAGCAGAGTATAGATCAGCAAGCTTTAGAGCATCAACGGGCTATGGGACAATTGACTCAGCAGTTGCGTGCTGCCGAGACTTTGTCGTAAAATCAAGACCAGAAGTTAAAATCGCAGAAGGCCCTTTTGAAATCTCAGGAGACCCAGTTGACCTCCCAAGCCATAGAATTAGCCACTGCCTGGAATGAACTAGCTCAGGCTCGGACCACTACAGAAGGCGTATCAACAACTCTGGCTATTTACAGAGATGGAGAGAACGATCGCTGCCTACAGAGCCGTGCTTTATATCTGTGCTCTCCAGAATTCTGTGCACAGGTGGGACACCGCTTCTCCACGTCTATTATCTATGGGGTGGGCGGGGCTCTGCATCAACTTTATGAGCAAGATTATTTAAAGTCCCTTCCGCCTCCTGAATTTTTAGACCATGACAGGATCCTCAAAGAGATTCCAGATGAAATTTTTGCTCCTTTCAAGTGACATTTCTTGGCTATTTGTATGTAATGACTTAACAATTTCTTGTAAAGAACTTTGCCACTTCTTCATTGGCATTCTAAGGCTTGCTTTTACTAAAATTGCTTAGCCTTTGTCATAAAAAGTATTAGGACATATAATTTCTTCTCTCACATCTTCTTCTGCTTTCCTTGATCTACTTTTCGCTGGTCTGCTATCCTAGTTTGTTAGATAAGGGACAGACCAGCATATCACCCAGCTTACACTTCCCGACCTATTTCTTCAAACTCGATAAGGTCGCAGGTAATTAGCACTCCATGGTCGATCTAGCCTCCTGTCCCGTTCATCTTGTAAATAATAAGCTCCGAATGCTAACTTTTTAACGACTTTGTAAGGCTCGTCTCATTGAGGTGCTAGTTTAGTCACGTCCCCCACTAGCTTGATTTGCTTCCAGACCAGATCTCCTTCTCCAAAGAATCGAGGAATCACTCTTCTGTTATAGTTTTGTCTCATTCTTTGTCAATAGGCTTCCAGCCGAGCCACCGTTCTGTCCCGAGTTTCACTAATAAGATCCAGCTCGGCTAACCGTCGCTCTGTGTTTCCTTCATCATATAGGGTCCTTCTGATCGATGGCACTCCAATTTCTATGGGTACAACTGCTTCATTGCCATAAACCAGGTGGAATGGTGTTAGCCCTGTACTTTTTTGAGGTGTTGTACGATAGGTCCACAGAATGCTTGGCAGCTCTTCCACCCAATTGTCGCCCACATGATCCAGCTTGACCTTCAAACATCGCACTATTTCTCGATTGATTACCTTGGTCTGACCATTGCTTTGAGGATATGCCACTGAAGTAAAAGCTTGCATTATGTCGAACCCCTTGCACCAGGCCTAGATTCTTTGTCCTTGAAATTGCCTTCCATTATCAGACACCAGCTTGTGAGGAATACCAAATCTGCACAGAATATTCTTCCATAGGAACTGAATGACGGCATCTTCCATGATCCAAGCCAAGGCTTCTGCTTCTACCCACTTGAAAAAATAGTCCGCCGCCACTAATAAAAAACGCCTCTAACCGGGCGCCATCGGAAAAGGTCCCACGATATCCATGCCCCATTGATCAAAAGGACATAAAACTATAGAGGTTCTCAACAGGGTCGTAGGTCGATGCGTCAAGTTTTGATGTTTCTGAAAGGATAAGCATGTGTTTACCAACTTATGTGTATCCCTTTGTAAAGTAGGCCAGAAATACTCAGCCAGGAGTACCTTGTGAGATAATGTCCAACCACCAACATGATTGCCACAACATCCCAGATGTATTTCTCGCAAGGCCTGGTCGTCTTCCTCCATACTCAAGCATTTAAGTAAGGGTCGAGAGAAAGACCTCTTGTAGAGCTGGTCCCCGATCATGACATAAGCATGGACCTGTCTCCTTATCAATCGTGATTCTTCTGGGTCGATCGGTAAGATTTCTTGTTTGAGATAATTAATCATGAGTGCCCGCCAATCAATAGTTGCCTCTCTATTGTTTTGCAGGTCTATCTGAGCTATCAAAAAAGTTTGTGTCGTTGACCGATCCAACACCCAAGTAGTCAAGGAACTAGCCATCTTTGCTAGCTCATCTGCCCTCTCATTTTCTGACCTGGGAATCTTAGTCACGGTGACTTTTGCGAATTCCCCTTTCATCTTTTCATATGCTTCCTGATATACTTGTAATTTGTCACAATTTATCATAAAATTGTTGCCACTTGTTGAGTTACCAGCTACGAATTGGAATAAATGATTACCCGAGCGGCCCCTACATGTCGGGCTGCTTGCAGTTCGGCCAACAAAGTCTCGTACTCTGCTTCATGGCTCGGAAATTTAATCGAACTGCCAGCTGAAGTATATCTCCTTGAGGAGATATTACCAAGAACCCTACTCCGCTTCCCTGGTGATTAGCATACCCATCCACGTATATCTTCGAGGTTTCTTCAGAGTTAGTCTGATGAACTTCTGTTAAGAAATCTGCCAAGGCTTGCGCCTTAATGGCGATGCGTGGCTGATACTGTATGTCATACTCTCCCAACTATGTTGCTCATTTGATAAGCCGACCCGCAACTTCTACATTGGTTAGCGCTCTTCCCATGGTGCTATTGGTTAGGACTGCGATTGGATGCAATAAGAAATACGGTCTTAGCCGCCGAGCCATAAGGACCAATCCGTAAACCAACTTCTCGAGGGTCGTGTATCGAGCTTCGGCTCCTTTCAATAAATGACTGAAGAAATACACTGGTCGTTGTATATTGTCATGTTCTTTAATGAGCACGACCCCTACAGCCTCAGGGGTGGCCGGCAAGTAAACCCATAGGGGTTCTCCTACAACTGGCTTAAAGAGAAAGGGAAGAGTCTCCAGATACTTCTTTAGCTCTTCGAAAGCTTTGGTGCATTCTTCGTCCCATTGGAACTTGGAGGCCTTCCTTAGCACCTTGAAAAAAAAGAGCAACTCGGTCTGCAGATCGGGAAATAAATCTTGACAGGGCTGTTATTCTGCCGACCAGCTTCTGGGTTTCTTTCAAATTTTGAGGAGGCTGCATATCCTTTAATATTTGAACTTTTTCAGGATTGACTTCTATTCCTCGCTCAGTCACCAGGTAACCCAAGAATTTTCCTCCTTTAGCTCCAAATAAGCATTTCAAGGGATTCAGCTTCAGCCCATATTGCCGAAGAGTCCTGCATGTTTCTTCCACATCTTTGATCAAGTTCACGGCCAGCGGGGATTTGATGAGTATATCATCTACATAGACCTCTACATTTCGTCCGATCTGTTCCCGGAAGATTTTGTCCATCATTCTTTGGTATGTGGCTCCAGCGTTCTTGAGACCAAAGGGCATGACAGTATAACAGAAAGTACCGTCGGCCGTAATAAAGCTAACCTTTTCTTGATCCTCCCTTGCTAGAGGTATTTAATGATACCCCTGGTAAGCGTCTAGCATACATATCCTCTCGCAGCCAGCAGTGGAGTCCACCATTTGATCAATCCGGGGCAGAGGATAGCAATCTTTAGGGCTGGCCCAGTTGAGGTCTCGGAAATCTATGCATACTCTCCACTTATTATTGGGTTTCTTCACCAAGACTACATTGGAGAGCCATGAGGGAAATTGAACTTCCCGAACATGTCCTGCCTTCTTAAGTTGATCCACCTTGGCTCTTATTATTTTATTCTGGTCGGCTGCGAAATTCCTTTTCGTTTGCTTTACAGGCCTGGAGTCAGGTAATAAATGCAGCTTGTGTTCAGCCACTTCCGGCTTGACCCTGGGAAGCTCCTCAGTAGATCAGGCAAAGACATCCCGGTTGTAGATCAGACACTGAATTAACTCTTCTTTGAGGGGAGAGAGAAGGTCGCTTGCCACCTGGGTCAAACTTTCAAGTCGCTCTGTATATAATTGTACTTCTTCCCAAGGGATGGGTTCTTTGGCTATTGGCAGAGGCTACTCTTGAACG
The DNA here is from genome assembly GCF_018446385.1 of Zingiber officinale. Taxonomy (NCBI): domain Eukaryota; kingdom Viridiplantae; phylum Streptophyta; class Magnoliopsida; order Zingiberales; family Zingiberaceae; genus Zingiber; species Zingiber officinale. Next base: position 120,724,887 of record NC_055987.1, read on the forward strand.
GCATGGACATCGCCATCTTGCATCCTTTGATTTTTCCAAGCCTCCACTCGGACCATGTCGATGTAGCACCGGTGAGAAACCCTCTGTTCCCCTTTAACTTCCCCGACCTACTCGGCCACGGGAAATTTGATTTTTTAATGGAAGGTCAAGACAGCGGCCCGAACTTCATGCAAGGCGGGCCTTCCTAGAATGACATTATAAGAAGAAGGGGAGTCCACTACTATGAAAGTGCTCCTCCTGGTACGCACCAACGGCTCAGTGCCTAAAGATATAGTCAACTTAATCTGACTCATAGGCTTCACTTCGTTGCCTGTAAATCCATATAGAGATGTGGCCACCGGCTGGAGTTCAGCAGCATCAATTTGTATTTCTTCGAATGCGGTCCGGAATAGAATGTTGACCGAGCTCCCGGTATCAACGAACACCCAAGAAACTCGGCTAATGACAATGATGGCCTTGATGATGAGCGCATCGTCATGAGGCAACTCCAGGTCTGCTGGCCCAAAGCTAATAACGGGACCGGCGGCTTGCTCTTGACTGCATCCGACGGCATGAACCTCTAAGCGAAGGACATGAGACTTACGTGCTCTCCCTGAATCTCCGTCAGTTGGTCCTCCAGAGATCATGCTGATCTCTCTGACAGCAACATTACCTCTGTTCTCAGCCTCCCGTGATCCCTCTGGCTCTTTTCCCCGGCCAGGCTGATGAGTACTGGGTCCTGCGAGGTCGGGGCGAGATTGCCCGGCCTATCCAGTCGCCCCCCTTTGCTCTTCCATCATCTTGATCAATTGAGGAGCTAGCTCGGGCGGAGGTAAACCCATCTCGGCAGCCCTCTTGGAGTCTCGCGCGAACTGAAAACAATGATTAGTATCGTGTGTACGTGACTGATGATAAGTACAGTACCGATTATTCCATGGCCCTGGTCGGGGAGCATGCACGGTGGCAACTCGAGGTGTGGGTCTGACTTCCGGCCCGGGATGAAATGCAGGTCTAGCTTCCCGGGCTCGCGGCAGATGTTGAGGGGGTGGTTGAGGCACCCTTCTTTCTTGCTTGTTGGTGGAGGGAGGTGGTCTTTCAGCCTTCCTCCGAGCTGCTTGTGCTTCTTCCACCTTGATGTAGGAAGTAGCTTTTTCCACCATCTCATCAAAATTCCGAGCTGAATTTTTTATAAAATCTCTGAAGAATTCTCCCTCTCCCAATCCATGAGAGAAGGCGCTCATCAGAATCTCTGAAGTGGCAGTGGGGACATCTTGAGCCACTTGATTAAAGCGGTTGATATAACTCCTTAAAGGCTCAGTCAGCCCTTGCTTCAAAGCGAAGAGACAATGATCTATCTTCTGATACTTCTTGCTGCTAGCAAATCGGCGCAGAAAAGCCGTTTTGAAGTCCAAAAAATAGGTAATGGACCCTTGAGGTAGCCCATCGAACCACTTTAAGGCTGAGCCAGCTAGAGTGTTCAAGAAAACTCTACATTTGACGGCATCGCTGTATTGGTGCAACAGGGCTGCATTTTTACATTTTCGCAAGTGCCTTGCTCCCGTCATATTCTCCGATCGACGAGGCTCGGTAACCCTTAGGCAGTTTTTCATTTAAAATTCTGGTCGAGAAATGTACTTTCTCGTCCGAATCTTCGGGAAACACCTCAGGTACGATAAGGGCCTTTCCCTTCTTCGAGTCTCGTGGCAAGGAACCTTCAGCCATGGAGGCTTGAGGTTGTTCCTTCTTGAGGCTTTGCCCTTGAGGCTCTGGCTGATAATATCCCACGCCAGGCTCATGATAAGGAACTTGAGGAAATACCTCAGGCTACTTTCTTTCAGAGCCCCAATCTGAAACAGGGAGGGGCTCCTTGGAAGCTTCAGCAGGAGCTTGTCGTGGTCGTGAAACGGTCGCCTGCTTCTCAGAGGCTGCTCGCCTCTTAGCTTCTTTGAAGAGCTCGTACTCTCCGGCAGTCATAGTGGCATTTATGCGGCCAGACTCCTCCATCGTCACGTTCCGGAACAGGTGGTTGTGTTCCCACAGAGGTTGTGTTCCCACAGACGGCGCCAAATTTGATCCCGTCCGGAAGCTGAGTCGGATAAAAGCGGCCTTGTTGTGCAGAAAGTTGACGGAGAGTCGTTGAAGCGATGAATCTACCTGGTACCCCCCTGGAAAGGTTCGCACGGGCAGCCGACGAAGAGAGATGACCCGAACGTTGACGCTGTATCTCTGCACACACTCAAATGAGCCCCCCTGTCGTTAGAGACCATAAACCAGGGAAAAAGTCCCCGGGTCAGGCCCTCCGACGCTTAAGTCAGGTACTTTTTCCTCAGAAATCGCAGCAAAAGGACGAGAAGTAAAGGACTAGTGAAAAATGACGAGTGAGCGTACCTGCATAAGCGACAAGACATCCTTTTTTATACTGCAATGGAAGTTTCTGGGGTTGACGGGTGTCAGGAAATGTCAGCTGTCAGACTTTGTCTGGCGATGATGGACACGTGGCTTTTCTTGATAGGCTGGCGGCAAAACCGAAGGTGTCTTGAGCCCCGATTGTTGGCATATTCCCTGACACCTTGATTATTCTCTCTGACAAGCAGTTACGATTCCTTCGCTAATTTGTCCTGTAGTGTCTGACCGACGAGCCTGCGTTCCGAGATCTAGGCTTGCCCTGCCTTTGTCCTCTACTATTTCTGGCCTGCACATCTTGATCGGCACTCTGGGTCTATATCCAGACTTCTACTCTTTGACTTGGATGTCCTGACCTGCGCACTGGGTCTGTAAGAAGACCTCTGATTCTTGGTACAAACGTCCCGACCTGCACGTTGCATCTGTCCGCCGACCCACATCTATCTGCTGTTATCCAAGGCATGAACGTGCCGACCTGCACGCGGGGTCTGTCTACTGACCAACATCTATCTGCTGCTATCCAATACATGAACGTCCCGACCTGCACGCTGGATCTGTCTGTCGACCCACATCTGTCTGCTGTTATCCAAGGCATGAACGATCCGACTTGCACGCTGGGTCTGTCTGCCGACCCACATCTGTCTGCTATTATCCAAGGCATGAACGTCCCGACCTGCACGCTGGGTCTGTTTGCCAACCCCCATCTATCTGCTGCTATCCAATGCATGAACGTCCCGACCTGCACGCTGGGTCTGTCTGCCGACCCCCATCTGTCTACTGTTATCCAAGGCATGAACATCCCGACCTGCATGCTGGATCTGTCTCTGACCTATTGGCCTGTAGTCTCCGTTCTTAGCTATATCTGGCCCTTGGGCCCGTTTATTACTCACTGTCAGGGCTGGTCTTATGATCTCCTCCTTTAACCGCCCTGTCCGCTAAGACTCTGACTTTGGACACGTCAGCTGGACTTTTGACCTTCCTGTTGTCTTCATCAGCTTGACTGCTGACTGGCCACGAAGGCTTGACTTTTGACCTTCCTGTCTTCCACATCAGCTTGACTGCTGACCTGCCACAGAGGCTTGACTTTTGACCTTCCTGTCCTCCAGATCAGCTTGACTGTTGACCTGCCACGGAGACTTGACCTTTGACCTTCCTGTCCTCCAGATCAGCTTGACTGCTGACCTGCCACGGAGGCTTGACTTTTGACCTTCCTGTCCTCTAGATCAGCTTGACTGCTGACCTGCCACGGAGGCTTGATTTTTGACCTTCCTGTCCTCTAGGTCAGCTTGACTTCTGACCCTCTTGGGGCCTTGACTCCTACTCACAGCATCCTATCGACCCCACAAAACACGCACCGTATCACAGTATATTCATCTAGACGTCCTTCAGGTACGAATTCAAATCCTTCACGGGCAAGAAGAAGGTAACCTAGCCCTCGTCCTATTCTGAGATAATCGGTGGCAAGATGACAAGTCAATAATAGCAACAATGGAGGTAGATCTAGCCAGAGAAAGCCAACTTATTTATGTTATTCCAGATATTATGATGACAATTGGGGATTTCTTTAGAAATATCCAATTAACTATAGTGACAAGGGGATATGAAACATGGCAGAATGGTGAAGCCAATTTCCTTATTACCAGAGGATTAATCGGAAGACTCTCTAACACACCAAATGTTGCCTTCGCTTATGAGGTAAGCGGTGTTGTTGATTATTTAACAAGTCATGGAGTGATTGTCCTTCTAGGACGATGATATTCTGTTAGACAACTACAAGGCCTAAACTGAGTGGTACGCCCCACAAATATAATTGTTTCTCTACAACCCGCGGAAGTATCAAGTAGCAACTTACTGGATGGAAGATTATCTATTAGCTTTTCAAATTATAAAGCAGCACCACTTCCACAAGAAGCTACCTACAATAAAAATGATGAAGTTCAAAGCGATGAAGATGAATTAAGGTTGCACACAGTAGCGATCTTAATAGAAGAAGAAGGACTTCTAGTCAAAAGAATATACCACTCAGTAGCACTACCCAGAAGAGCAACTAAAGGAGCGGTTGGCTATGATTTACCAATCAATAGAGCTCAAGACATTCCTGCAAAAGGAAGAACATTATTAACAACAGGACTTAGCATCAAAATGCCAAAAGGAACTTATGCAAGAATTGCAACACGATCCAGCACAGCACTCAAAAAGGAAATTTTAATCAGAGCGGGCATAATAGACTCTGATTACAGAGGTGAAGTAAAAATTCTAGCATTTAATACCACTAACCAAAGTATATTTTTGCAGAAACATGAGTGTATTACGCAATTGATCCTAGAAAATATCTCCACACGAGAGTTATATGAAGTAGAAAGTTTGGATGACACAGCCCGAGGATATGGTGCTTTTGGATCCACATCAAAAGACCATATGGAGGGATTGCAACAACAACTAACATATACATGGCTAAAGACAAAAAAACAAGCAACGATGGGATACTTTAGGAGAACCAAGTGGAAAGTTTGACTATTATGTCACCTATGCGATACCAGAAGCGGCACCGGATCTGCAGCTATCAGAACCCTCATGGGATGATAATCCACCACCACAAAGCAAGCAACTGGCAGATAATATAATCAAAATTCTTTGCCCTCCTGATGTTACTAGTCATCACCCTACGACATATGGTACCTATGCAGGTGATACAAGGTCAGGGCCCTCTTTACACCGGTCCATAGAATACCCTATGACAAAGGATGATGAATTTCTAGCAACCTTCTTTGAGGATACTTCCAACTCTGAAGCAGAAAATATCCAAAATTCCCTGAATGCCTATTTCCCAGACGCAATGGAATGTGGTGGGAAGGAATTACCATACCCTACCAAAATTATTCCAGAAATTCCAGAAATTATAACAGCAGGTCAAGAGTTAGAGGAAAACTGAGAGCTAGAATACCTACAATTGGCAAAACTCTCAGAACAGATATATTCCTCCTCAGCATTACAACATATAGACCCCCATCTGATACAACTATGGGACTGCCTAATTACCCCCGGCGGTAGAAATAGGGGCAAGCTCTGAGCAAAGACCAAATTTTGAAGGATATCGAGGGAATGGTAAATTCAGATCTAAAGGTTATTCGGAACAATGGAATCTACCTTCAGCCTTACACCAAACTGGTGCTATGTTCTTAATCTCATCTGAACTTGGAAATTTTGATGAAGTTTTCATGAGATGGGCAGCAATAGCTCCAGCTGAAGTGCTATATCATTCTCGAAGAGATGACGCGAATCATCGTGTATATGTGCACCGATCAGAGGAAGCAATCTTATGCACGGACAATCATCAGATAGACCGGACGTTTATTTAAGAAGAAAGCTTTCATCAACTACAAAGAAGCAGTATGTAGTATATTCATCAAGGCGTCCTTCAGGTACGAATTCAAATCCTTCACGGGCAAGAAGAAGGTACCCTAGCCCTCGTCCTATTCTGAGATAATCGGTGGCAAGATGACAGGTCAATAATAGCTACAATGGAGGTAGATCTAGCCAGAGGAAGCCAGCTTATTTATGTTATTCCAAATATTATGATGACAATTGGGGATTTCTTTAGAAATATCCAATTAACTATAGTGACAAGGGGATATGAAACATGGCAGAATGGTGAAGCCAATTTCCTTATTACCATAGGATTAATCGGAAGACTCTCTAACACACCAAATGTTGCCTTCGCTTATGAGGTAAGCGGTGTTGTTGATTATTTAACAAGTCATGGAGTGATTGCCCTTCCAGGACGACAATATTCTGCTAGACAACTACAAGGCCTAAACTGGGTGGTACGCCCTACAAATATAGTTGTTCCTCTACAACCCGGGGAAGTATCAAGTAGCAATTTACTGGATGGAAGATTATCTATTAGTTTTTCAAATTATAAAGCAGCGCCACTTCCACAAGAAGCTACCTACAACAAAAATGATGATGAAGTTCCAAGCGATGAAGATGAATTAAGGTTGCACACAGTAGCAGTCTTAATAGAAGAAGAAGGACTTCTAGTCAAAAGAATATACCCCTCAGCAGCACTACCCAGAAGAGCAACTAAAGGAGCAGCTGACTATGATTTACCAATCAATAGAGCTCAAGACATTCCTACAAAAGGAAGAACATTATTAACAACAAGACTTAGCATCAAAACGCCAAGAGGAACTTATGCAAGAATTGCAGCACGATCTAGCGCAACACTCAAAAAGGGAATTTTAATCGGAGCGGGCGTAATAGACTCTGATTACAGAGGTGAAGTCAAAATTCTAGCATTTAATACCACTAACCAAAGTATATTTTTGCAGAAACATGAGTGTATTGCGCAATTGATCCTAGAAAATATCTCCACACCAGAGGTATATGAAGTAAAAAGTTTGGATGACACAGCCCGAGGATATGGTGCTTTTGGATCCACATCAAAAGACCATATGGAGGGATTGCAACAACAGCTAACATATACATGGCCAAAGACAAAAAACAAGCAACGATGGGGTACTTTAGGAGAACCAAGTGGAAAGTTTGACTATTATGTCAACTATGCGATACCAAAAGCGGCACCAGATCTGCAGCTATCAGAACCCTCATGGGATGATAATCCACCACCACAAAGCAAGCAGCTGGCAGATAATATAATCAAAATTCTTTGCCCTCCTGATGTTACTAGTCATCACCCTGCGACATATGGTACCTATGCAGGTGATACAGGGTCAGGGCCCTCTTTACACCGGTCCATAGAATACCCTATGACAAAGGATGATGAATTTCTAGCAACCTTCTTTGAGGATACTTCCAACTCTGAAGCAGAAAATATCCAAAATTCCCTGAATGCCTATTTCCCAGACGCAATGGAAGGTGGTGGGAAGGAATTACCATACCCTACCAAAATTATTCCAGAAATTATAGCAGCAGGTCAAGAGTTAGAGGAAAACTGAGAGCTAGAATACCCACAATTAGCAAAACTCTCAGAATAGATATATTCCTCCTCAGCATTACAACATATAGACCCCCATCTGATACAACTATGGGACTGCCTAATTACCCCCGGCAGTAGAAATAGGGGCAGACTTTGAGCAAAGACCAAATTTTGAAGGATATCGAGGAAATGGTAAATTCAGATCTAAAGGTTATTCGGAACAATGGAATCTACCTTCAGCCTTGCACCAAATTGGTGCTATGTTCTTAATCCCATCTGAACTTGGAAATTTTGATGAAGTTTTCATGAGATGAGAGTCAATTATAAAAAAATCTAGTTTCACTACAGGGGTTCACTGATACAACTAGCAAAGCTGAGTTTATAGAGAACCTATTGGGGGAAGTAGAAAAGTTAGCTTGGATCCAATGGCGGATGTCTTACCCTAATCAAGAACTGCTGAATAATGCTCATGGATCCTCAGGAACACAAAATATTATTTCACAGATAAGGATTGTTTTCATGCTTGAAGATCCATATTAAGGATCCACACTTATCCAGGAAGAAGCCTATAAGGATCTAGAACATTTATCTTGCAACAACTTAAAAGATATTCTCCAAATTTTGAATGACTATTTGCGACTAGCTTCAAAACCAGGGCGGCTATTCACAAGCCCTGAATTATCTGAGAAACTTTGGGCAAAGATGTCTGGTGACTTAGGGAGAAGAATCAAGGCAGCCTTTGAGAATAAATATCAAGGAAATACTATTAGAGTAATTCTCATAATTTTATTTGTCTACAGATATCTGGAGAATGAATGCAAAGATGCAGCATTCAAAAGAGCTCTAAAAGATCTATCCTTTTGTAGTAAAATCCCTATCCCTGGTTACTACAAAACACCGGAAAGAAAATATGGTGTACGTAAGTCCAGAACCTACAAAGGGAACCTCATTCATCGCATGCAAGGATAGAAAAAACGAAGCACCTTGTGAGGAACAAAAAATGTAAATGTTTTCTTTGTGACATAAATTGACACATGCGGAAAAAGAAAGCAAGAGATGGAATTGATTCTATAATTTGTGGTCCTCTTCAACTACAATGATGTTCTTTTTGCATGGTTCATGTTACCATTCTATCCTCGGATGGGTCTAATGGTTAGCACATGAAGTGTTGTCATCATGAGATCTGGGGTTCGAATCTCGATAAAATCGAGATAAATACCTCCCATATGTACTAGTCACTATTCCAAAGACTAGTAGTCGTCCGTGATTTATCTCCTCTATGTTAATCCTGAAACGATTGACGGGGACGCTAGGGACAAATATATTCGTCTTTTGCCACCATATTACTTGTATGAATACTGCTATTAAGGTATGCAGCAGATGGTAATTGGTGCCTTGTTGAAGACATGATGATCCTTGTGATGATGTTAAATGCAGTGTCGATGACTGAACTTGTTGCAGCGAAGTATAACACTTTGTGAAAATGTTCAATTCTATGAACATAAACTTATATACAATAGTGTGAAAAAAAAAGCATAGACGTAAAAATAAAACTTTGTTAAGGAAGCATAACACAACAATGCGATTCTACATTCTGTAATTAATTTTGCATATGAACAGAATGATCATTTGCCAAGTTTTCTGAACCAATACATGGAAATTAATGTTTTTAAAAAGACAGCAGCTCTTGCGTGATCTTAGAACTCCATTAAAATATTCCCATGGATGAAGTATTCTGAGAGATTGTGCTGCAGCAGAGGATCACACGATTTTATTCCCTGACAGAAGCTTACACGGAAAAGCATTTTAGGCGGTCTTTCCCTTATTTTCTTCTTCCTCTTTCATCTTCTTTTCCCATCTACGCTTCTGCAAAATGAAAAAGACAAAAAAAGATTAACATTTGATTAGAATATCAACCACCGCAAGACACCCAAAAAAAAAAACTTGTGTCCCAACAGCTTGGGTTGGTCAGAATTTGATCAAGAAAATCTTTTTTTAAAAAAAAAATGCATTATATAGTGCATTAAACATTAAATCGTATAAATCTGAGATGTGGGGACTTAATAGTTAATTCCACTTTGTGGTAAGAGAGACATGGCTACTACCACTATTAAGTTGTGGTGGCCTTACACTTTCTTTAATGAAAGGATTTTTCAACACTACAAGCATTTGTGTTGTGACATCCTTGGGCTCAAATATGCAAGTGATCATACATAAAAGCTCCACACTGACATAAGTTCAGTTACATGACTTCCCAAGAGAATAAGAAGAGTAAAATTATTTATGTTTATGCCACTACATTGATAAATAGCCCTAAAATTCAGACGTCAAGTAATTCAGGGGACTTTGCTTCTACTAGAAGTAACTGAAAGCAAAATAGTAACAGCGTGCAAGTTCAGTTGCCTACAACTTTGTTCGAGTATAATGTGCTTACCACTTCTCTATCAAGAAGCAAGTTCTTAAACAAATTGAGAAATAATGGGAGTGAAGTTCTACAAGATTTAGGATACCCTAGTCTGGTCACACAGATGTGAGCCATTGAAGAGGATTTATAGGTTTACAGAATTGAACTACAATTAACTTAAGATTGGGCATTTAAGTCAATGGCCAGCCTAACGAGTTGGTATTTTCTCATTTGGATGAGTTATAATGAGCAGATTTTATCCTAAAGGTGCTTGGAAAGAATAGTCTATATAATAGTGGTGGAGGCGTCATTGAACTTTGCATGTTGCAGATTGGAAGTGATTCTCTACTTGGATCTTGGCAGCAACATCAAGCGTTGAATGTGCAGTTTATAACACCCTACTTCAGATCAAAAAACAATTGCACACCTATATATAACAGTGAATAACTTTGTTATACCCAATTTCTGAACTAAAATGCCTAGGACCAGGACCAAATTAATAGTAATTTGTTCATTAAAGCATATAGAACCCTTTTATTAGTCCACAATTTTTTTAAACTAGGCGTCATAATCTCTCATTATTTATGTCTTGTCCCTATTATAATCCAATCTCCAACTCATAGTTTAAAGTTATCTCTAACCAGAGGCATATATAGGGCCCAAAAAAGGCTCTGCTATCGCACATGCAGCCTATGCCAAACATTTCACCACGTCTATAAATAAGTCCATTTTGACATAACTCCTCTAGAAGAGAACTTAACTTTGTCAGGCTCAATATTGAACCATAATTCTTCAGTCAAAGTTAATGGTAATGCATTCATCTGTGCTTATAAAGCCTCTTAACTAATTCACAACTTGTCATGCAGACCAACTAGGGTATTAAAAAAGTGCACATGATAAATCAATTTATCACAAATAAAGTGAAAAACTTGCACAGAATATATTAAAAATATTATTGGCTACTCTTTGCAGATAGGCTAACAACACAGTTGGAAGAAGAGTAAATGTGAATCCTAGATGACCTTTCACGTGATGTGCCAATGTCCGATTATTAGCACCACTTCGGTGGTTTGTGCATTATTGTGGAAGGACAGAGCAATCTCAGGTGCAATATGGTTTCTCTTGGTTTTCAATACAATGATATGAATGCAGTAGATACATAAGGTCAAACACTCTCTGAGACTATACAATAGGAAGTCACTAGTCAAATGATTTCACTGGATAAACATTACTCACAATATCGATGGTAAAAATCATGAAATTCTCCTATGAAGAATCAGCTAAGCCAATTGATCAGTGAGAGCTATTGGGTAACCTACCAAATTATTTCACTTTCTTTTTGAGGAAACATAGTAGGATTTCACTTGGTAATCCAAAATTAGATTACTATGAGAAAGCCCTTACAGTCCACCACGCTTCAAGCACCAATAGAACTATGGAACTACAGTATCAATTTCAGTTACATTATTGTGAGCAAGCCCTTAGAATTCGTCACACTTCATGCACCAATAAAAGTATGGGACTACAGTATAAGTTTCAGCAAGCTATATGATTGGAACATTAGCCATCACCACCACTACCACCACCATCATCATGGCATTTTTCTTCCAACTATTTGGATCAGTTACATGAATCTTATCTCTCCATTGAGTTCTATGTAAGACACGACTGAAACATTAACCAAGTAATCATAAAGCATAAAGAAGCAATTCCTAGGCAGTCATTCAGACTACTTAGATGTATATTTTCACCCAACCATTCCTCTAGTAGACAGCCTCTACCCTCCCAACAAAGTGAAGCCCAAACAACTCAACTCTGTAAGTTAAATTTTAACAACCGCCTAACTGGCTGTTACCAGCTCACCATGCACTATCCCTATAGAAACCAACGATTTTCCTTGCTTCAAAACAGTGACTTGGTAAAATTCACTAGCCATGAGGTTGCAAGTTAGAAGATGGTAAATCTATCATCAGACACAGTGCTTTTCTTGCTGTTTGAAAGGCAATTTGCATATAAAGTATTTTACTTTCAATGTTAACCAAGACTGCATTCTTATTTCATAAAACAGCCTTAAAGAATCATTAATTACCATTGAATACAATGAAAAAAAAGCATCTTGTGTTTTTTAGTATAAATTAGAAGCAAGTGTAACATTGTCGAAAATAGATGTATAACCTAGTGGTGTGAATTTGATTTGTTTTAATTTTTCTTGTGAAAAAAAAAAGTAGTTTGACTGAAAGAGAGGAGTTTCTATGTAATTCTCCACAATCTCGTTTGCATTTCTAGCAAGCTCTTGTTAAAACAGTTTTATCAAAGATTCTCACGCATAAAAAATGTTTGATTAAAGAAGCTGTTTATTATCATCTTATGCACTTATGAATCTATGAAAGCACCGGTAAAGTCCAGCTTGTGCTAGCCAATACCAGCAAAACTTCAATCCTTGTTTCTCACAATGCAACTAATGAAAGGTACTCGTAGGACTGCGACAAGCAAAATAAATCACTAAACCAATTTTCTGTATGAATGCTGACCTTGTAAGCGAGAAGCATGTCAGGCATCTTCTTCATCAATTCAGCAGTATGCGCCCGCCTGGTGAAATAAAATAGGAAATAAAGCATCAAGAAAACAATGAAAACACAACTATATGATAGATATCTCGAAGGGAAGCGCACTTCTCCGCAGACACGCGGTCGCATTTGTGTCCCTTCCTCTTGTTCCTCATCTCCTTCCTAGGCGGATCGTAAGGCCAATCCCTGACCACACCCCGAAATCGGAAAAAAAAAATCAACAGCAGTACACAAGAACCCCCTTTTAGGAGCGAAAAGAAAGGAGTACGAACTCTCCGGCGATAAGGACCTCCTTCCGCAGACGTGCTCGCTTGCGGGCACTGATCGCTAGGGGCTTCCAGGCGCCTAGTTCCCAGTAGCCCCATACCCCTTTGGCGAGTTCGTCCTTGTGCTTGGCGAGCTTCTCCCTCCACGTATACTGGTAGCCCTTGGCCACTGCCACCGCCTTCACTGCGGCCGCCGCCAACTTGCCTGCCATTAGACCGACGAGAGCAGAGAATGATCCCTCCGGCAGTACACCGTTAGGTCGAGCAATTGTATGCAAGTGGATTTGGGCTTCTTCAAAGGTCAAACAGGCCGGCCCATGTTATCACAGTGGTGCAATCACTTTTTATAAAATATTCATATCTATACAAAATTAATTAATTTTAAATTCGTAAAAAAAATAATTTTATAAATTATTTAGCAATATAAAAAATAATCACGTTGTAAAAAGGTTTTTTTAATCAAAAGCACACATAATTTCTTAAGATACCTATGATTGATTGAACAATCTTAATTTTAATAAAACATAAACACGCCCATAAAATAAATATAATTTCAACTTATGAGAAATTAATTTTATAGAAACTAAATAATATAAATGATCCGGTGGTAAGAACGGAGGATGCCGGGCCGAACGGAAGGATGCCCTGCCGAACAAAGGATGCCGGGCCGAACGGAAGGATGCCGGGCCGAACGGAAGGATGCCCTGCCGAACGGAGGATGCCGGGCCGAACGGAAGGATGCCCTGCCGAACGGAAGCATGCCGGGCCGAACGAAAGGATGCCGGGCCGAACGGAAGCATGCCGGGCTGAACGGAAGCATGTCAGGCTGAACGGAATAATGCAGGGCCGAACGGAAGGATGCCCTGCCGAACGGAAGGATGCCGAGCCGACCTGACATTCGGCCAGGAGCTTCCCGGGCCGGACAGAAGACAACCCGACCATGGGCGGGTTTCCGACGCTCATAGTGAAAAGGGTCACCTGGCCGAGCGGATAGCCCGCTCGGCCAAAGCATAAAGCATCGTTGCTGTGGAACACTCTCAGCTGAGCACCCGGTCGGACCGATACCTACGCCCAGTCGGACCTATGCCTGCCGAGCGGCTGACCGCTCGGCACGGGAACAGAAGAGACAAGGACAAAGGAAACGTCGGGGGGACATCTCCTGACAGCAGGTATGTTCAACGACCAGGTCATACGCAAGATCTTACAACAGAGGATCCCGCTGTCTCATCATAGATGTGCTCGGACTGTAGCAGTATAGTGTCAGGTAAGCTCTTCTGACAAGCTCATATCGAGGTATGGACAGAGGACACGTATGCACCTCGGTATGTGTGCCCGAGCCTCTTCACAACTCTATATAAAGGGTCCTTATCCTTCGCCGGAGGTATGCTTTCTTTGAGATTCGGAGCCACCTTTTGCTGTCTGCCTGCCTGACTTGAGCGTCGGAGGGTCGTCGCCTGGAACCCCTTCTCGCCCCGACTTCTGTGCAGGTTCGCCGGAGTTTCGTACGATCAGTCGTCGATCCACGTCAGCTACCCGGAGAGCGCCACATGCCCAGCGTCCGTTGATTCAGCGTTCAGACAGGATCAATTTGGCGCCGTCTGTGGGAACGCTCCTGCATCCAATCGGAAGCAATGGACGAAGCTGGACGACCGCACACGGTGATGCTCTCCACGAAGGAGCTCGACGCTCTAATGAAGGCAAGAACAGCTAAGCTCGTGGAGCAACAGAGAGAGAATGCGCAAGCCGAGCGGCTGAAGCAACAAACAACGTCAACATCAGGTGGCCGAGCGGATGCAATGATTCCCGAGCGGACGCCTCCCCCGAGACAATGATCCAACCGGCATTCAAGGGGGAGCACCGCCGAGCGGATGAAGATGGATTGGGACTTGGATCAACCATGAAGCGCAAATTATATCCAGCCTTTCCGGGGCAGGGTGAAAGGTGCACCAATATAATGTGTGTTGTATATTTTCCGTTTGGCTGTATATTTGAAATGCAGGAAGCAAAATGTTAAACGCAATTGGCATTATCTGCCGAGCGGCCTATCTCCATGATGTATAAGATCCGAGGCACCGACTCAATGTCGAAGACCCCGGGCCGATCGGCCGGGTGTAAAAAATATCCGACCCAAGCCATCGAAGACGAAGACCCCTCGCCGCTCGGTAGGGCGTATGTCATCAGTGTTAAAGTTAGCCTTAAAGGTCGTCGAGCTCCGACGTTAAAAATCGAGAGACGAGCCGGCGTCTATAAACCCTCCGAGCGAAAGACCGTCGAGCTCCGACGTTAAAAATCGAGAGACGAGCCAGCGTCTATAAACCCTCCGAGCGGAAGACCGTCGAGCTCCGACGTTAAAATTCGAGAGACGAGCCGGCGTCTATAAACCCTCCGAGCGGAAGACCGTCGAGCTCCGACGTTAAAAATCGAGAGACGAGCCGGCGTCTATAAATCCTCCGAGCGGAATACCGTCGAGCTCCGACGTTAAAAATCGAGAGACGAGCCGGCGTCTATAAACCCTCCGAGCGGAATACCCTCCGACGTTAAAAATCGAGAGACGAACCGGCGTCTATAAACCCTCCGAACGGAAGACCGTCGAGCTCCGACGTTAAAAATCGAGAGACGAGCCGGCGTCTATAAACCCTCCGAGCGGAAGACCGTCGAGCTCTGACGTTAAAAATCGAGAGACGAGCCAGCGTCTATAAACCCTCCGAGCGGAAGGCCGTCGAGCTCCGACGTTAAATATCGAGAGTCGGACCGGCGACTATAAACCCTCCGGCCGGAAGTAATGCTGTTTAGCGGTAATTCCAGTTAAAGCCATGCATGTATTCAACTAAGCGAGTCCGGTGGACCAAGTGTGCAAGCGGGCCGGTTACCAAGAGTACCCCGTAAACATCTGACGAAAATCCCATTTGCGAAACGAGATATATTCAGCCGAGCGGACTAGCTATACAAAATAATTCGTGAGAAATCCCTTGCAAAACGCAAGAGAGGTAGGATGAGAGGTGATTAACGAGGAGAAGCGGAGGATGGTTTCTTGGATGCGCCGCTCGGCACTACGGGCGTCCAGTCAGTCGGACTATGCGCCTCCTTCGACTAGACTTGAAGGGGAGGCATGTGATCTGGTGGTAAGAACGGAGGATGCCGGGCCGAACGGAAGGATGCCCTGCCGAACGAAGGATGCCAGGCTGAACGGAAGGATGTCGGGCCGAACGGAAGGATGCCCTGCCGAACGGAGGATGTCGGGGCGAACGGAAGGATGCCCTGCCGAACGGAAGCATGTCGGGCCGAACGGAAGCATGCCCTGCCGAACGGAAGGATGCCGGGCCGAACGGAAGCATGCCGGGCTGAACGGAAGCATGCCGGGCTGAACGGAAGAATGCAGGGCCGAACGGAAGGATGCAGGGCCGAACGGAAGGATGCCCTGCCGAACGGAAGGATGCCGAGCCGACCTGACATTCGGCCAGGAGCTTCCCGGGCCGGACAGAAGACAACCCGACCATGGGCGGGTTTCCGACGCTCATAGTGAAAAGGGTCACCTGGCCGAGCGGATAGCCCGCTCGGCCGAAGCATAAAGCATCGTTGCTGTGGAACACTCTCAGCCGAGCACTCGGTCGGACCGATACCTACGCCCGGTCGGACCTATGCCTGCTGAGCGGCTGGCCGCTCGGCACGGGAACAGAAGAGACAAGGACAAAGGAAACATCGGGGGAACATCTCCTGACAGCGGGTATGTTCAACGACCAGGCCATACGCAAGATCTTACAACAGATGATCCAGCTGTCTCATCATAGATGTGCTCGGACTGTAGCAGTATGGTGTCAGGTAAGCTCTTCTGACAAGCTCATACCGAGGTATGGACAGAGGACACGTATGCACCTCGGTATGTGTGCCCGAGCCTCTTCACAACTCTATATAAAGGGTCCTTATCCTTCGCCGGAGGTACACATTCTTTGATATTCGGAGCCACCTTTTGCTGTCCGCTTGCCTGACTTGAGCGTCGGAGGGTCGTCGCCGGGAACCCCTTCCCGGCCCGACTTCTGTGCAGGTTCACCGGAGGTCCGTGCGGACAGTCAAGAGATCTACGTCAGCCGTTTGGAGAGCGCTACGTGCCCAGCGTCCGTTGATTCAGCGTTCGGATAGGATCAATAAATATAATATAATTGTAGAAAATATTTAACAAAGTAAAAAATAATTTTTTGAAAAAAATTGACATCATTTGATAAAAATAAAAGGGCCCATAAAATAAATATAATTTCAACTTATGTGAAATTAATTTTATAGAAACTCAATAATATAAATATAATATAATTGTAGAAAATATTTAACAAAGTAAAAAATAATAATTTAAAAAAAATAACATCATTTGATAAAAATAAAAGGGGAACTTTTGAAAGTAGGTGCATTTTTTAATTTTTTACTCGTAATATTTTAATCTACATTGGAAAACTTATTGAATAAAAATAATATTTAAATCAGTGAAAATATACAAAAAAGTTATTTCAAATTTTTAGTAAAATGAGACAGTGACAAAAATAAAGTTTGTTAATCAAGGGATCATTTTTCAGTTAATTTTTCATCCGTAAATTATTTTGTTTATTCATCCGCGTAATAGAATTATTCATCTTATCAATTCACTTACAAATCCATTTATTTGGTTAGGTCGACT
This sequence comes from Zingiber officinale, assembly GCF_018446385.1. Classification (NCBI taxonomy): domain Eukaryota; kingdom Viridiplantae; phylum Streptophyta; class Magnoliopsida; order Zingiberales; family Zingiberaceae; genus Zingiber; species Zingiber officinale. The sequence goes on from NC_055987.1 coordinate 120,742,108, forward strand.
GCAGCCCAAAGTGGGCTAACAAATACATTTTAAATGAGTTTTTTTATATAATTCAGATGTACATATCTTTACATACTCAATTAATTATTTTGTCTTGATTCACCCATCAAACAAAAGCGTGACTTCTCGTCCGGTCTCAAATCTTTCATCCCATTTGTTTGATTAATCTATTGAGCATTGTTCATGTCCGAAAGTAGCAGGATGGAAAGTTAGAATGGGGGTGGTTTCACTAATTAATTATAAATCTCGCTTCACTTTATAAAATAAGTAATGTTAGTATTAAGTTAGGGAAGGGATTTTCGGTATCGGCCCTTCGATGTTCAAGTTAGTAATCAGAACTATAGAAGAAGCGGAGCAACAGTAGAATTAGCACTAAACAGTAATAATGCGTACCTCCGTCAGTAATAGACTCCCCTTTATATAGAGCTCTGGTAGACGACGTATACGTTTCTCGATGCGTAGGCGCGTTCTCTAATATATTCTATGAAAGGACCTGTCAAGAAAGTACCTCTGACATCATACCTTAACAGGGTATACATATCTCTGACAAGACAGTAGAAGTTTCCGTCGTACGATCTATTTATCGACTATGTCTCATGTCAGCGGCACTATCTCCCAAAAAGATGTTGAGAGATACTACAGTGGTCTCGTTGCTTGGCCGAGCGGGATAGCAACTCAGTTGGGGCTCCGCTCCATCCATGGCCAGGTCTCGTTGCTTAGCCGAGCGGGGTAGTCGCCTGGCCGAGACCCCTCCACTCTGTCGACCTCAGTTGCTCTTCCATACATGTGGCATAAAGGCGATTCGCTCGCCCCCAGCGCCCCCGTCAACCCGTCAGTTGCTCTTCCATACATGACTGTGTAGCAATATGCCCTCCCCCGTTCGAACAAGCTAGTTGATCTCCTTCATCGTTCTGCTGCTTTGTACTGAGTGTCGACTGTCTTACGTATCATCCCGAGCTAGACGTGTGGTCTGCTCGGACATGCCTCCCACCGGTCGTGCCCTGACTGTCCTAATCGGCCGTTGTAATTGTCCTCTGTTCGGCCCTTTGGCACCTGGACGGTAACCACCTTGACTTTGACCTCTACCTTGGCAATTGACCCCGTGCCATGTGGGTCTCCCTCAATCGCCGCATCACAAGCCTCCCCCTCAAGTCTAGTCGAAGGAGGCTATAAGTATGACTGATTGGACCAATAGAGTCTTTGGCGGTTTCCACGGTTTCGTCGTTCAGCTTCATATTGCCAGGCTAGGCCCGCAACTGCCACTCAGACCATGCCTTTCAAAGTAGATTGTACCTCGGTCGTTTGGCCGTGTGCTAATCCTTTATCTGTGCTTGGTTGGGACGATGAACGACAACACTTGGCGAATTTTCTTCTTTCCTTGTGCCTCCTCGGTTGAACGTCTTGACGTCATCCAGATTTCTTAAAGACCGTGTAAATCTTTGATCATTATGGTCGAGCATGAGGTCATACCTTTAATTAAGCCTCATTAATGACTCCCAGTGATTGAACGCCACGTGTCCCCATTTCTGTCGCCGCATGTTTGACGTGATAGGCGGATATCCGCTGGCGACGCAACAGGCGCCTGTTCAAATTCAACGGCTAGATCTTCTCCTAATTTTTCGCAACCCTAGATCAGACGGCTCAAGTAGATCGACCGTGAGGCTTATAAACCTGCGTGTGTTGCCATCTTCTTCCTTCCTCACACTTTCGTCTTAGAGCTTTCTCCGTGACGCCTCACTTCTTCTTCTTCTCCGACGATCTTTCCCTTAAACTCCTTCACTTTTTCTCATTTGAATCTATTCATTATTCTTCCTCGCCTCTGTTTTCAAGTCAGTTCTTCTCAGCCCTCCGTCCCCGTCCCTGGGCTCTTGTATACTTCTACCGAGTCTAAGTTCGATGGGGACGATGTTGAGAGCCTAACATCTGCCTACCCAATTCCTTCCGGCTACCAAATTGTCATTCCTTCTTGGTGGGATATGCCCGATGCGGTGTGTGCTAAAACATGTTTCGTAAACATACGCAGCAGAAAATAAAACAATAATAATTCCTAAATTATTACATCACACGTACCACACGCATACAAGGATACAACATGTCAAACATAATCGGATAATTAAAATTTTTACGGAAAGTAAATTTATGCTAGGTGTATCTTACGGATGACCTGTTACGAAAAGGGTATCAACCGTAGTGATGTTGTCGAACCTCATCTCTATTCGTATCCATGCCGAGCTCCTCAAGACAACTCCTTAAGTACAAGCCTCTCCTTCAAAAGTTACTAGCCACGAGCGAAGAAGAGTGATCAATAGGAAAAGAAAGAGAAGCACACAACGAAAAGATTTCTTCCTTGTGATGGTCATGACAACAAGGGGAAGGGCTTCCCCTTGTTGGCGGCGTCAAAGAGAGATGGGAGAGGGAGAAGAGAAAAGAAATTGGGTTAAGGTTTTTCAAAAATCTTACAAGCCAATTAATAATCTCATGTGAATTAAGTCAAATAAAAGTTAATCAATAAATCATTGATAATGATTAACTATTATTGAATTAATAATAATAATTTCATTTAGCCTAAAATTTTAACTTAATACACCTAAATCTAAGGTTATTTTTTATTAATGATTAATTAAACTTAAGTGAGCAATCATAATGAGGTGTAAATAATATATTTGATAAACATTTGTATTATGAATAGTAAATTCCCTAGACACCAAGATAGAAATCTTTGTTGCTAACAAAGATAACCAAAAAGTGCTACGTTAAGGGAGAGCAAGGGCCTTGAAAGTATGTTGCACAATTTAATATGTCCAAACCCTAGTACAACTTAAGGAGATGAAAGGGTTCAATTATTTTGAAAATATGTTAAAACATTGATGTAGAATTTTTTTAAAAGAAAATCAACTTACGAAAAAGTATTTGCTTTTAGAAAGTTTTTGAAAAATCAAATCATTTTTTTTTACAATTTTTCTTCCACTTTGAAAATCTTTCTTAAATCTTTTATGTAAAATGACAATTTCTTTAAAATTATTTTAAAAAATATTTTCACTTTATTCTAAAATATATTTTGAAAGTATTTTCAAAATTAATTTACTGAAACATGGATTTGAAAAACTCTTCTAAAATTTGCCTAAAAATAAATAATAATCCTTATAACATGATTTATTGAATCTTGTTTGAAAAATATGAAATGTTTCAAAACTAATTTTCTTTTCTTTAAAAATGTTTTTTAAAATTATTGCAAAGTTTCAAATTTTGAAAATTTAAAGAAACTAAGGGTGTGTTTGGTTTGTATGTTTTTCATTTTTATTTTCTGAAAAACACGCGTTTTTGAAAAATGGTGTTTGGTTTGCATTTTTCGTGTTTGTTTTCTAAAAAAATACATAGCGTTTTCTAGAAAACTAGAGAATGACAAAAAGTCATTTTCTATTTTCTAGAAAACACACGTTTTCCAGAAAATAAAAATGGAAAATGTGCAAACCAAATGCACCCTACACTTTTTAAAAATTCCAAAATTATTTTGAAAATAGATAACTTAGAAAGTGTTTTTGAAAACTACTTTAACTTATCCTTTAAAAACCTCTTATTAAATTATGCATTCAAACATGATTTTAATACTTTTTTAAAAACTCTTTTGAAAAATATTTTTAAAATATTTTGAAAAGTTATTATATGTAAAAATTACTCTTAAAATGTTAGAAATTTAATTTGAAGAATTTCTTTATTATTTTTTACCTTAAAAATCTTTATTAGAAAATTTCTTTGCAATTATTTTGAAATTGCTTTTAGAAAAGTTTTTTGAAATCACTTTGAAATTGTTACTTAGAAAATTTTGTTTAACATTGTTTTGCCAAAGTTATTTTAAAATATTTTCAAACTCAAAGAAGTTTTTGCAAAGCTTTACTTCAAAAAATGCTTTTAAAAATAACTCCTTAGAAGTTTGCTTTAAACTTGTCTTACAAATAATACTGAGAAATTTCTCTTTAAACCTTCTTTTGAAAATTTTACTTAGAGAATTTTTTCTTAAATTGTTTCTTAACTTTTATGTCCAAGTTCTTTTAAAAGTCCTACTTAGAAAAATTTAAATCTTTGGAAATTAATTTGAAAAAAAAAGCTTTACCATATTTTGAAAAGTTATTACTTTTAAAATATTCAAAAATCTTACTTGCAAAATTTCTCAAAATATTAATTCCTCCCTCAAATGAACATGAACTTCTATCTTGTTATAAAATTATTTAAAATAATTAGTATTCAAAATTCCATACATTGCCATAATTCTTTGAAACTTTCTTGAAGATCTCAGCTTGCAATATTTTATTTTTTTATGCATTATGTCTTTTTTTTTATGTGTGTCAAAGGAGAAGGGGGGGGGGGATAGTGGATTAAGTTAGAAAATTGAACTCACTTTAAACATTTTATACTTTATTACTTTATTGCATTCTTTTTCTAACTTTAACTCAGGTTGTCATTACATTAAAAGGAGGGAGATTGTTGGTGCAGATTTCACTAACAAACTGATTTTGATGTATGACAAATAAGTTAAAATTAGATGTTGTCTAACGCTTCTACCAAGTGTGCAGGAGTTGACTGGTCTGAAGGACATGACACCAGGCTAAAATCCAGCTAGGTCCGTGAGGCCTGATAGCTGGTGGGAAATCCAGCTAGGTCCGCGAGGCCCGATAGTTAGTGTGAAGTCCTGATAGGTTCGTGGGGTCCGATATCTGGCGAGAAGTCCGATTGGGTCTGTGGGACCTGACAACCGACCAAAGTCCAGTTGGGTCTGCGGACTTGACAATTTGCAAGAAGACCTGGTGGGTCAGAGGCAAGTCGAGTAATTACAAGAAGTAAGTAAAGGTAAGCAGCTGGAGGAGAGATCCAGTGAGGATGCGTTCCCTGTTGAGGGAACTGTAGGCGCAAATCCATCTTAGGTCCATTTGGGAAACCTAAGCTGAGACCTGACTAGATCCTAGTCTCGGGGAGATAGGATCTAATTACTACTCATAATATATTATGTTGTGCTAACTCTATTTTTCAAGGTAAAATATATTTTTGATTACCTGGAATAATCTTTTATTGCGGGTGGAAAGGCTGAGAAAAGGGGTTCGGGCGCCTGGAAGGAGTTCGGGCGCCCAGAAGGAGTTCAGGCGCCCGGAAGGAGTCCGAGCACCTGGAAGGAGTCTGGGTGCCCGGACTAGGCTCTCTTGGATAGGGTCGTGGGTGCCCAGGCAGTCCGGGCGCCCGGACTCGGTCCAGACACCCGAACCCGAAAATTTATCCATAAGCTTACATGGAGTGCGTCGATTGGCCGGGCCACGTGGTCTAGGGGCTCGGAGAGGTTCCAAGCGCCTAGAATAGACCTATTTAAAGGCATTCGACCCAGAGCTTCGGAACAACAATTGCAACGACTTTATCTTCTGCTCGGTGCTCCGAAAAAACTCCTGCAACGCTGTGAAGCTCCTCTGACAACCGACGATCAAGACTTTTCTTTTTGTTGTCGGTAATACTGTTTTATAGTTCTTGTACTTGCAATTTGTAACCATTTTTAACTATTAGTAGATTGCCCAACGAAAGCACTCGACGAGTGCGGGTCTTGCAATAGGAGTTGTCGAAGTCTCCGAACTAGGTAAAAACTTGATCGTGTTTGCATTGCTTCTTATTCTTCTGCTGCATATCTGTTTTAAATAGAATTTTCGATGATCGCTATTCACCCCTCCCTCTAGCGTTCTTTCTGATCCTACACCGAGCTACCTGTAAGCCGGCTATCAAGGCTTCGTATTCGTCTTCATTATGCGTCGCCCGATAATCCAGCTGAATGCACAGCTGCATCCAGTTCTCTCGAGGTAAAATTAACAAAATTCTGATCTCGTTGTCGTGTCGAGTGGATGACCCATCGACGTATATTTTCCAAGTTGCATATGGCTCGGTGTTCTGGACCTCTATGATTAAATTTGTTAAGGCCTGCACTTTAATCATCGTTCGGGGCTGATACTGAATGTCGAATTCACTGAGCTCGATCGTCCACTTGATCAGCCATCTGGATACCTTTAGATTTAGAAGGACTCTTCCTAGGGCGCTGTTGATCATTAAGACGATTGGGTGAGCCAGGAAATACGGATGGAGTCTCTGAGCTGCTAGCATCAATGTGTATGCTAATTTTTTTAGACAGGTGTAGTGGGACTCTGCATCTTTCAATATATGACTCAAAAAATATATGGATTGTTGTTCGTGGCCGTTCTGCTTTACCAATGCAGAGCCAACTATAAACTCAGTGGATGACAGGTAGATCCAGAGCGGCTCGCCAGCGCTAAGCTTGGCCAATACAGGCAAGGAGTTGAGGTACTCCTTAAACTCTTCCAGCGCCTTGTCGCACTCTGCATCCCATTAGAATTTCATCGCTTGGATGACTTGGAGATGAACCTTGATAGCGCGGTGATCCGTCCGATTAGCCGTTGGGCCTCCTTCAAGTTGTGGGGTGGGATATATCCTGTAGTGCCTTCTCCTTGCTCGGATTCGCCTCAATGCCCCGTTCAGTGACGATGTATCCGAGGAAGCGACCACTCTTCACACCGAACAGACATTTACTCGGGTTCAGCTTTATCCCATATGCCCTTAAGGTTCGACATGTTTCTTCGATATTTGTACAATGATCAGTAGCTCGGAGGAATTTTATTAATATATTATCGATATATACTTCTATGTTAAGGTCGATCTGCCGACGAAATACTTTATTCATCAGCCTATGGTAGGTGGTGTCGGCGTTCTTCAATCCAAATGGCATCACATTGTAGCAATACGTTCGTCGGCCGTGATGAAGTTGACCTTCTCTTGATCCAGTGACACTTGGTGGTATCCCTGGTATGCATCGAGCATGCAAATCAGCTCACAGTCTGTCGTAGAGTCCACCATATGATCGATCCTTGGCAGCGAGTAGAAATCCTTCGGGCACGCCTTATTCAAGTCACGGAAGTCGATGCAGACCCTCCAGTTGTTGCTTGGTTTGGAGACCAGCATGACATTAGTGAGCCAGCTCGAGAATTGGACTTCCTGGATGTGTCCGACCTCCAGAAATTTTTCAATCTCCGCCCGGATGATCAAGTTCTACTCCGTGCCGAAGTCCCTCTTTTTTTGCTTCATGGGCCTAGCGTCCGATCGGACATAAAGCTCGTGCTGAGCCATGCTCAGCGAAATCCCAGAGACCACATGTGTCGACCAGGCGAACACGTCGTGATTTTGTCTGAGGCAGGCGACCAACGCTATCTTCTTCTCACTTTCTAGATCGGCGACGACAAAGGTAGTTGCCTCCTACTGGCTTATGTGAATCTGCACCTCCTCCTTTTCATCATAAACCAGGGTAGGAGGTTTCTCTATGATAGCGTTCACCTCCAAGCGCGGGTTCTTCCGAACAGCTCTTGCTTCGGATTTAACCATCTCAATGTAGCATCATCGAGCGGCCAACTAGTCGCCCTTGACTTTGCCCACCTTATCGTCCATCGGAAATTTGATTTTCTGGCAGAAGGTGGACACCACTGCTCGGAACTCATTGAGTGTTGGTCGGCCCAATATGACATTGTAGTCTGACGGCGCGTTCATCACAATAAAATTTGTGGACCTTGTCCTCTTTAGCAGCTCCTCCCTGGGCGAGACGGCAAGGGAGACTTGTTCGATTGACAACACTTTGTTGCTTGTGAATCTGTAGAGTGGAGTCATCATGGGCAGCAAATCGCTCCAGTTGATTTGCAGCTAATAGAACGCCTTCTTGAATATAATATTCACCGAGCTTCCTGTGTCAACAAAAGTTCAGTGAATAACGTAGTTAGTAATTACCGCTCGGATGATCAACGCGTCGTCATGAGGGATCTCCACTCCCTCTAAGTCTCTCGGGCCGAAACTTATCTCGGGTCCTTCATCCCTCTCCTTGCTGTAGTCCACGACATGGATCTTGAATCGCCAAACATGCAACTTCCTCGCCTGATTGGAATCACTGTTGGTCTGGGGAGAGCGATCATTCCTATTTCTCCTCGAGCAATGTTACTCTTGTTCTCCTCCTCTCGAGTTGAAGGTCTTCTCCACTCAGCAGAGGCTCGAGCTGGACTCTAGTTGTTCCTCCTCTGCGATTGATGAGGGCGTGGTTCGACCGTCGTCCTTTCCTCCTCCCTTCTCTCGGTTGATCGGTGCCTGTGTCGTCGATCAGGAGATGGGGATTGGCGGCGATATCCCCGCAGAGCCGGCTTGCTAGCAACTGGCGTCAAGTCGTAGCTGTCCCATGTGTCGTGTGTCACTGACTAGTGGAACGAACAGAATATTGACATCCACACTTTGCCTTTTGCAGCCTTTGGGCGAACGACCGCCACATGCTGCACGACATGTGTCCTAGGCTCATGTGGCTACGCTCCCCCCCATCGAGGCCCCTTACGAGGTTGATGGCTTCTCAACGAACGCCGCTCAGGCACTGCTGCGGGTTCGGCCGACACCTCCCTTCTTCTAGCCACTTGAGCTTCTTCTACGTTTATGTACTTTGTGGTCTTCCTTTGCAAGTGGTTGAAGTCCCCTCGATGGCTTCCGAATGAGCGATCAGAAGAACTCCCCTTCGGTGAGCCCCTGGGTGAAAGTGATCACCAATACATCTAAGGGGACCGTGGGGATGTCCATTGCCACCTGATTAAAGCGCTGGATGTAGGCCCTCAATGCTTCCCTGGACCCTTGCTTCGGTGAGAACAAGTTTACGCTCGTCTTTTGGTGGTGATGACTGTTGGAGAAATGATGTAGGAACGCCGTCTAGAAGTCCTTGAAGTTGTGGATGGAGCCGATCGGTAGTCTCTTGAACCAACGTTGCGTTGATCCAGAGAGGGTGGTGAAGAAGACCCAATATTTCACCCTGTCGGTGTACTGGTGAAGTATGGTCGCGTTATCAAATTTGGCCAGATGATCATCCGGGTCAGTGGTTCCGTTGTACTTTCCGATCGCCAATGGAGTGTAGACCGGGGCAGGGGATCGTCCAGAATCCCTTGCTAAATTGTTGATTGATCCGCTACGGCAAATCATCGTCCCTTGGCACCTTCCCTTTTCTTGCGTCCCGAACGGGTGCATCGTCCGATGAAGATCCCCGCTCCTTGTCAGCTCGACCCCATTCCTCCAATGGGGTCCTGAACAACGCTCGGTGGAAGGAGATAAGCGCATTGTGCGCTTCCCTATACGTGTCGGTTGGCTTCTTTTTATTCCCTCGAGAGGATATTTGGTCCGCTCGGTCACCTCGTTCATTAGGTCGACCAACGACTGATGCTGCAGGTTCTTGCGCTTGGCGCTCGACCAACACCTGTTGTTGTTGCTGCTCCACTATCTTGGCATCTCGGGCTTGTATCAGTATGTCGAGCTCCTCTTATGCCAACGTCATCGTGGCGAATCATCCAGCGCTCTCCATCTTCTCGTTCGGATGCAGGCTATGTTCCCACAAACGACACCAAAATGATCTTGTCTGAAAGCAGGATGATGGAAAGTTGGGGATGTGGTGGTTTCACTGACCGGCTGTAGATCTCGCTCCGCTCTTCAAAACTAGTAATGTCAGTGTCGAGCCAGGGAAGGGATCTCCAGCGTTGACCTTCCGATGCTCAAGTTAATCACCGGAACTGTAGAAGAAGCGGAGCAACAAAAGAACTAGCACCAAATAGTAGTAACACGTACCTCCGCCGGTGATGGACCCTTCTTTATATAGAGCCCTAGTGGAAGACGTGAACGCTTCTCGAGGTGTGGACTCGTTCTCCAATATATCCTATGAAAGGACCTATCAGAAAAGTACCTCTGACACCATACTTTAACAAGACATGTATATCCCTGACAAGACATTAGAAGCTTCTGTCGTACGATCCGCCTATCGATCATGCCTCGTGTTAGTGGTACTATCTCCCAAAATGATGTTGAGAGATACTACAGTGGTCATGTTGCTTGGTCGAGCGGAATAGCCGCTCGGCTGGGACTCCGCTCCATCTATGGTCATGTCTCGCTGCTTGGCCAAGCAGGGTAGCCGCTCGGCCGGGACCCTCCGCTCTGTCGACCTCAGTTGCTCTTCCGTGCAGTGATTGTATAGTAATATGCCCTCCCCCATTCGGACAAGCTATTTGGTCTCTTTCGGCGTCCTGCTGCTCTGTATCGAGTGTCGACTATCTTACGTATCATCTCGAGCTGGACGTGTGGTCTGTTCAAACATGCCTCCCGTTGGTCGAGCACTGACTGTCCCGATTGACCATTATAATTATACTCGATTCGATCCTTCAACACCTAAATGTTATCATCTTAATTTTGACCTTCACCTTAATAGTTGATTTCATACTAGATGAATCTCCTTCTATCGCCACATCAAGCATCTTGCTAGTGCACTCGGTAGGATAATAGGATGATTTAGACATATTAGGAAAGTCAATCAAATTGATCCATCGATTAATCGGGTGAGACAGATTTGTTTATTGAAGCAAGTGGGTCGGGCGAACGATCGAAGTGATCTTGTCATGTGAATAAATTCCGAGAATAACTATTTTCTGAAAGCACCATTATTGTAGCAATATTCTGTTTGCAAGTCGTTGGTTGATGCCTCATTCACGCGACGTAACATGAGACACGACCACCATGCATGCACCACATTAATCCTCACGGCCGCCCCTTTATTTATTTATTTATTTATTTATTCTTTTAAAAGGAATAATAATAAAATAAAAATAAGAGATTCTCGTTGTCGTGGAAACTAAATTATTGAATGATTGAGCTGCTGACTTGCCATATCATTTTTATGTATAAAAGCAAAGACATTATATTACGAAACCGGATGAGAGAGTTTGAAACTGATGAGTCGTATTTTACTTGATTACGAAGGTATATATAATATATTTAGATAAGGACTCTTCCTGAAACAAAATAAAACGTCAAACAAGAAACAAGCTTCGTCCATGCATATCTATCTATCTATGACTATACTTGCTGTCCAACATTCGAACAATAAATAATCCTCAATGAGTCCAACACTGGAGTCAAATTCGACGGGCAAGAAAAAAAGATAAAATAAAAATAAAAAAAGGTTTCATTTATCTTTGCAGATTGTGGATTCATTGACGTTGAAAATGACGAGGGCATTTTAATGATTTCCCCCTTCCATTCCATTCAGGTGTACATGATGCAGCAGTAAAACATACATACATACAGAATTATATATATATTATAAACAACAAAGAATTATTCATCCGGCAAAATGGAAAAAATAAAAATCGAGCATTCAATTAACCAACCTACCTACCTACGTACTCTGTTTTACTGTTCGAGAAGCTCCCTTGCCTGTTCCAGCACTCCTCTGAATCGATCCTTACGGAGCCTCACGTTTTGCTCCACCAGGTAGATCTGCCCCATCGTTTGCCATCCCTGCTTGTGTATCGCGTCTGGATCCTTGAACACTGCGTGATCACGCGGGTAGTGATCGATCAAGGTGCTTTCTTCTTCCAGGATGTCGTACTGCAGGTACTTCAGCTGCATGCCCATGGCGGGCTTCGCGTAGTAGTTGGCCGCGATCCAGTCCAGCTTCGCCAGCGGCAACACTTGGATCAGCACCGCGCCGGTGGGGAGGAACACCATGTTGGTCAGCCCGGCGCCGTGCACCCCCACCATCACGTCGCACGAGTTCACCGTCTCCGCGAACGCCGCCACGTCCATGAAGCTCGGCTCTGCGATCACCACTTCGAACCCCACCTCCTCCGCCACCGGCACCACCTCGTCCAGGTTCACGAACCGCCTCGACCCACCCCGCGAGATGAACAGCAGCCTCGGCCGGCGTCCGGAGCCGCCCCCCGACGGCCGGGCGTGAGGCAGCGAGTACGCGGTGCGCAGGAAGGCGACGAAGTCGACCATGGTCACCCCCTCGGCCGACTTGGACGCGTCGATGGTGAGGTCGTTGTCGGCGCGCAGACCGACGATTGCGTGGCGGAAGCAGTGCACGCGGTCGTCGTAGTCGTAGTTGATGACGGGGAAGTCCGATAGCTTGGCGATGATGTGTCGGTACTTGTAGAGCCACCACGTCTCGTTTTTGACCGCCAGAAGCTGGACTCGGCCTCGGAACCGGCGGGTGGTTTGGAAGAGGGGGAGGAGCAGGTCGGATATGTCGTGGAAGATGTTACCGCAGTACCCGGTGGTGGCGAAGACGACGCCGGGGACATCGTGGGTGACCACGCAGGGCGGGGGCGCGTCGCGGTGCGGCGTCAGAGAATGGACGTGAACCGTCGGAACCCGGCGGACGACGACGTGGTCAGCCTTGCGGGCGTAAGGCTTGATCTCGAAAGATTGGTTCTCGCCGGAGGGAGAAACGACCAGCACAGTGGAGGAACCCTCGCCGACGATTCTAACATCGCCGTGGATGTCGCAGACGTCCGTTCTGTACGCAGAAAGGTCGCATAAGGCTCGACGCTTCCTCTCTACTGCCATCAGACTGGTCCTCTCGCTCAACTTAGGAAGCAACAGCGCCAGGCTCTGGTTCGCCGGAGCTGCAGCCGACGACGGCCATGCGGACGATTTCACTACGAATTAATTAATCGACAAGAGAGACAGAGAGATTATCCATCAAAGCTTTAGCTATTTATTAGAATTAAGAGGGGAAAAAAAACAGAGTCGAAGTGAAAAAGAGATTCACAGAAATTGGAGAGAAGGTCCATGTCGTTCTTGAACATGGAAAGGTAAGTCATGGAGACCAGCAAGCAACCGACGATGAACCCTATTGCAAAGCTACGGAACTCCGACCATCTCAATTTCTTCCCCATCTTTTCCGGCAGCCTGCTGCTCCGCGTGAAGCCGAATGGAGGAGGAGGAGTAGTACACATACTTAAGCTTTGAATTCTGTGCTTTTGTGTCAAGTTGGCTTAGAATACTACTATAAAAAAAATCCGTCTCCTAATTGGACCCACAGAATATCTCGATGAACTGGAAACAACCACTGGTCTCTTCTTCTTCCTCTTCGCTTCTCTCAGCACATCTACTTGATAAAAGCCTCAGTTAGGGCAGCGGGAAAGAAAGCAGAGATTTGGCCGCCGTAAGACTGTTGGTTGGCAGGACACTAGACGATGAGATTCCTGTGAGACGTAAAAGGGCCGAAGTTAAGAAGACGTCGCAATTATTTGGAATTCAGACAGAATGTATTATTATTATTATTATTATTATTATTATTATTATTATTATTATTATTGATCCTGTTCGGAATATGAGTCAGACGAATGTCGATTGAGACGACGTCGGTGTTCACGGAGAGGTGACTTGGGCACACCTAGTGTATGTGCACCATAAAACGAATCCCCACGTGAAACTGAAGAACGGTGGTGACAAAACTGGCGGTACTTAGGCTCTGCGCACACTCAGACAAACATACGGAACGTTAGAGACCATAAACTAAGGAAAAAGTCCCCGATGCAGATCATCCGATGCTCAAGTCAGGTACTTTTTCACCAAAAAAATAGTGTATGAAGGAAAAAAAAAATTATGGAAGATGTTACTGCAGTACCCGGTGGTGGCTAAGGGAGAGGACCTCCCTTTTTATATGATAATGCGTACTTCTGGAGTATGATCGATGTCAGAGAATGTCGAGTGTCAGGGGCTGTCGGATGATGGAGGATACGTGTGCCCTCTCTTGGGTTGAAGGAAGGTTCCATTCGCAGATGATAGTGGACCACTGGAATATTTCTTGACGTATGACAGTTATCCCCTGACAGGAGGTTACAATTCCCTGACATTGTTGTCACCTAGTGCTTTCTGTCCCGCCTGGGTTTAGTACTGACAGCTCGAGATGACCGTTCGGGTGAGCCACCTGACTTGAGTCTTGATGAGGGAGACGAGCTGTGGCAGGGGTTTCATCCGTCACGCCTGGATCGTTGAAGGGTTGACTGGGAGTTGTCTTACTGAAAGTACCAGGCCTAACTATACAGCTTGGGCTGAAGAAAACCAACCAGTTGGGGGAGGTCAGGTATTACTCCAAGCTGCGTCTTATGTATTAGATCTTGGACCCTGTTTTGTCTGTATCCAACCGAGGTTCTCCTAGGCGGTCTAACTCCTTTCTCCTAACTGTTGATTGTCACGTCCCTCTAATTTCTAACCGTCACGTCCCCTTGGCTTTTGACCGACACATCTCCTTGACTTATGACCGTCACGTTCCCTTGACCTTGGATTGTTCTTGACTGCCTGGCCTTATCGGGCCTTACCTTTATGCACCGTATCAATTAGTATTATTATTGATCCTGTCCGAAATCTGAATCAGACGAAGGTCGGCTCAGGTATTGTCGGTGTTGACGGAGAAGTGACTCGGGGACACCTGGCGCATGTGCACCAGAAAATATACCTCCACGTAGAACTAAAGGACAAAAGTGACTTATCCGGTGGTACTTAGGCTCTGCGCACACTGAACGTTAGAAACCAGAAATTAGGAAAAAAGCCCCTGGCGCAGACCCTCTGACGTTCAAGTCAGGTACTTTTCCCTAGGAGAACAGTGTACCAAGGACAAAGAAATGTAGTAGACGAGTACGAATGTGCGAGAGAGCGTACCTGCTCAAGGGAGAGGACCTCTCTTTTTATATGACCGTGCGTACCTCTAGAGACTGACCGACAGAGAATGTCTGGTGTCAGGGCCTGTCGGGTGATGGAGGACGCGTGACACCCTCCTATGGACTGAAAGAATGTTCTATTCACAGATGACATCAGACCCTTGGAATATTCCCTGACATATGACGACTATTCTCTGACAGGCATTTACGATTTCCTGATATTGTTGTCGCCTAGTGCCTTCTGTCCCGCCCGAGTTTAACTATGGGCAGCTCGGGATGGCTGTTAGGATGAGGCGCCCGACTCAAGTCTTGATGAGAGAGACAAGATGCGACTAGGGTCCCCTCCTCCACACTTGGAGTACTAGAAGGTCGATCGGGGGTTGTTTTACTGAAAGTATACCAGGCTTGTCTATGTAGATTGGGTTGAGGGAACTAGACCTGTCAAGGAAGGTCAGGCCTTACTCCAAGCTATACGCCTTATGTCTCTGATCCGGAATCCTGATCTATAAGCCCCTGACCGGGAATTATGCGGCTGATAATGTCAAGCGGTATGTCACGTCCCCTTGACTTCTGACTGTCATGTCCCATTGACTTCTGATTGTTTGATCCTATTGGACTCCACCTTTATGTACCGATTATTATTATTATTAATTCTATTTCGGAAAATTGACAATCACGTTTTAAAAATGCTACGATCTACTCGTCTTCGAATAAAACTTGGAGTTTCTTGCCGACAAATGACAAATCACGCTTTGAAAAATGGTGCACATTCATGGAGGCATTCGCGCTTCTTCTTCTCTGGTGGGTTGAAGTATTTAAAATGGGGAATGGTCCCTTCTCCTTCCTATCTTTGGCTTAGGCATGCTGTGAGATAGAACAATGACACTTTATTAATAGAACTGCATGATTTTACAAATAGTAAAAAATAATAATAAATAAATAAAATTGGTTGCATTAGTATTAGTATAGAAAATGCAAATCCATATGTCATTCTTCTAAACGATTCCTCGCGGAGAATCCGAAAGAAAGGACTCCACGTGAGTTTTACACTCATTCACTCCACTGGGCGCCACCCAGGACAAGAGCTCACTGGACACGACTCATAAGTATATGAATTTTAATATTTTTCAACAATGAATTATTGGACTTGAAAAAACATGATTAATTAATCTTATTATTTTATTAAAAATCTTCCCCTTTATTAATTTTGGTGAAACCTAAAATATAATTATGTTAATGTCATTTTTTCTATTCACACTAAAAATAATTCCACAAGCGAAACAATCAGTGATCTAGAGTTCAAGACTCAGCTATAACGTATTATTATGAATTTTTCTCATCATTAATTTTCTCCGGTTGTTTTATATAAAAAAATATAGTTCTCTTTAGTCTCATATCTTAGAATTGATAACACTATAATCAAACAACTTCTATAAATATTTTAGACCGACGATGTTAAAAAATATACTTTTCTTAATTTTTTTACTAAGACAAGTATAATATTAAATTAAAATAATTTTTTTCATAAGGAAGCGTCACTATTGCATGAGTCTGATGAATCTTATCGAAATAATTAATAATTAATTCTTAGTTCATAAGGGTGACACTAGAAAATCCAAACAATTTGGATTTTCAAAGACCCAAATAATTTATATATTATTATATTACACACGCAGCGCGTGTGCATAATCACACTAGTATTAAAAATATTTGACCGGTGGTTATAAAATTGAACATGAAATAACTGGATGACAATGGAACGTTCTTTCACTACACTGTAACCCCAGAACTAAATTAATAGACTACGAAAAAAAAATTCGATGACTACGAGCACTTATTAATAGACTACGAGCATTTTTTTTTTTTAATTAATAGACTACGAGCACTTATTATCGATGGAAAATTTCGATGAAATTAAATTGATCGTATACCTAGGTTTTCAATCTTCTTTTAGAAAAACTCATAACATGATTCTTATTTTCTATTGATGTGGCGATACTCATAACATGATTTTTATTTATATTGATAAGATGATAGAGAGAAGCTCACTTGGCACGAGGTCAACTATTAAGGTAGAGGTCAAAGTTAAGGTGGTCAATGCCCAGTTAATAAAGGGTCAAACAGAGGACAATTACAATAATTGTTCGGGTTAGTCAGGGTCCAATCGACGAGAGACATGCCTTGTGTGGACCATCTGTCTAGCCCGGGATGATACGTAAAACAGTCGACGCTCAGTACGGAATAGTCGGATGTCAAAGGAGATCAGATAGTTTGTCTAAACGGAGTAGGACATGTTACTACATAGTCACTGTACAGAAAAACAACTGAGGTTGATAAAGCGAAGGGGTCCCGACAGAGTGACTACTCCGCTCGATCAAGCAACGGAACCTAGTCAAGGATGGAGCAGAATCTCGACCGAACGACTATCCCATTTAGTATTATAATGCTAGGCCCTCTTAACATGAATAGGACCAATTTAATTATTCAATTCATCCAATTAATAGGATTAATGAATGTATTGGTTTTTTAATCTAATACAATATTTAAACACTCCAAATTAGTTTATTTTTGAGATTTAAAGTTAATTGAAATTCTGAATTAATTCTCTACATTGAGAATTAATTTAAATTTAAATTTTGAATTAATTCTCTACATTGAGAATTAATTCTTGCACGTATTGGTTACGCTAATATAAAAATAATTTTATATGGTTTAAAAATTTTGCTACAATTTTTTGTCCGGCGATATTTCCCATAAAATTTCACCAAATCATTTTATTTTTCAAGAGAAGTACTAGTTAGCCTTGTATAACTTTGCTATTATTATTATTATTCATTTTTTTTAAAAAAAAATAGATTTTAATGATATATATATATATATTTTAAAAAATTTATATTTTTAATAGCAAGTTTTGACTATATGATAATTTCGATTAAAATTATTGGACACTTAGATTAGTTTTAGTGATGACATTTACCTCTTGTTTATTTAAAAGGATGGAAATTGAGAAAAACAATTCACATGGAAATTTTTTCAACGTTTATCTGTCTACATAGAACGCAACGACTTTCTTTCCCCCCTCATCCAGGTCAATTATATATATATATATATATATCGATTTTTTCCACCGTAACTCCACAAACGTCACACTTGCTTACCGTCGTAAATGTTACTCGAAAGTCTACCTGTCGTGAGACTCCCTATGGGTCCCACTTGTGTATCAGCGATCAAAACTAATTAACTAAGCTGCAGGAAGCCAGCTGGAGTACGTAACTGTGGGATGGGCCATCTGGTTAAAAATGCAGCGCGAACGTAGGGCGGCGAGAGCAGAGCACATCGAGTCAGAGCAGGCGGCGGCATCGA
Source organism: Zingiber officinale (assembly GCF_018446385.1). NCBI lineage: Eukaryota > Viridiplantae > Streptophyta > Magnoliopsida > Zingiberales > Zingiberaceae > Zingiber > Zingiber officinale. The sequence continues at coordinate 120,760,014 of NC_055987.1, forward strand.
CCATCGATGGAAGCGCCAAGCCTCGACGCAGCTCTCATCTCCGACAGCGAAGGAGGAGGAGGAGGGGCTAGGACCTCCGGGGAGCTTTTCTTGGCAGAGGTGAAGAAGCAGCTGTGGTTGGCCGGCCCGCTTGTCGCCGCCAGCTTGTTGCAAAACATTCTCCAGGTCATCTCCGTCATGTTCGTCGGCCACCTCGGCGAGCTCGCTCTCTCCGGCGCCTCCATGGCCACATCCTTCGCCGGCGTTACTGGCTTCAGCTTCTTGGTATGTCAAGTAGTATTTTCGATCCATGCCTCCGCTCTTCTACATGTTTACATTTCGCGTCTGATTGATTAGGAAAACCAGTTCGCCGACTCAATCATTCCATTCTTGAATCTTGTTTTAATCTGTTACTGATTTCCATGGCAATCCCTATATCACTGTTTTGTGAAAACGATGAGATCTCTCATCCATCATTTTGGTTTTGCCCAAATCGGGTAAAAATCAAATCACTCCTTGCCAAAGATTACCTATCCATCCATAACTGCAAAACCCTAGCGTCCTCATGTGCACTAAACCCATGAGTAAGAACAATTTGGGTGGGTGGAGTGAGTTTGATTGTTGGAAATTAGTTTTCCTAATAAAAAGGAGTAGAGATATATGCACTATCTACATTGCAAGAAAATTATCGTAAACGATGGAGGAAACCACAAGTATCTCGGATCAACGTACGGTCAAATGAGGGCACTAGCTCGTGTATGAGCATGGTCCATGGGTACGAATGGCTAAATGCAATGCTAACTCAACTATGTGTGAACATTAATTCTTACTGAACCAACATGAAAGGGAAAAGGAATTGTGTAAGGGACATCCAATGGATGTGAGTTGGTTTTGTTCTAAATGAGACAAGAAAATAGGATTCTTCGTGCTTATTCATCTTTTGATTTTCCAACCATTGGGGTAAACAGATTCTTCGTGAACTTATGCTCAAACTACTCTTTTGATCTTTTGCCTTTTGATATCCTGCTCTGCAAGAAGTGATAAAATACAATGCGATACGGTAGAGTTCTGCTTTAGTAGTTGCTTTCTTTTACATTGTAATTGATGTCTTATTCTTCATAGCTGGGAATGAGTACAGCGTTGGATACTATGTGTGGGCAAGCTTTTGGAGCAAAGCAGTACCATATGCTGGGCATACACATGCAGAGAGCCATGCTTATTCTAACACTAGTTTGCATTCCAGTTTCTGTGATCTGGTTCTACACAGGCTCAATTCTTACTCTGTTTGGTCAAGATCCAGAAATAGCTGCAGAAGCTGGAGCCTATTCTCGATGGATGATTCCCACCCTTTTCGCGTATGGCCTCATACAGTGTCATAACAGGTTCCTCCAGACACAGAACATTGTGTTCCCAATGATGCTGATCACCAGCGTTACCGCTCTGTTGCACATTCTTGTGTGCTGGATTCTGGTGTACAAATCTGGCCTCGGAAGCAGGGGTGCTGCCTTGGCAAATGGCATCTCTTATTGGACGATTCTGCTGCTCTTGGGATTGTATGTGAGGCTGTCTCCTGCCTGCAAAAGGACTTGGCTTGGTTTCTCCAAGGAGGCTTTGAATGACTTCTCTCACTTCTTCAAATTAGCGGTTCCTTCAGCTACTATGGTATGGTAAGAGACATCATTTCCTCAATAGTGCATTGTTTCTTGCATTATTTCCGATGATTTCTTCATAAACATAATCCACAACAGTTTGGAGTTCTGGTCGTTCGAGTTGCTTGTTCTTCTCTCGGGAATTCTTCCAAATCCAAAGTTAGAAACATCAGTGTTGTCAATAAGGTAATGTATCTTTGTGCATTTGAATTATGCATTTTCTGATTAATTAATTATAGTTTTGAATGCAAAAATGTTAAGTTGATGGCTCACTGTGCCACAAAAGAATCTGACCCAAAGTTAGCTCAACCTAAAATCCAATGTAAATAATTGCTTCAATATTTCTTTCATACATCAGCCTTAACACTGCTTCAATGGTATTCATGATCCCTTTTGGCTTTGGAGCTGCAGTGAGGTTAGTATTGATGAGCAAAGAAGAATTAATTTTCCTTTTGATCTACATCTTTGATGCCTATAACTTGTATGATTTGTAATGCTTAGCACACGTGTTTCGAATGAACTTGGAGCTGGCCGTCCACGAGATGCAAAGTTAGCGGTAAAGGTTGTGGTATTCCTGGCCATTACAGAAGGCTTGCTAGTAGGCTCAACCATGATCCTGGTGAGAAATATATGGGGTTATGCTTACACTAATGTCGACGAAGTTGTTAAATACGCAACTATTATGATGCCAATTCTTGCTACCTCAAACATGCTTGATGGAATCCAATGCGTGCTCTCAGGTGCTGTGCTAAATAGGATGAAGTTTCTTGATTCAAAATTAGTTAGCACTTCTCCTTCGAAGTAACAATCCTTCCCTGATCATCTAGGTGTTGCAAGAGGATGCGGGTGGCAAAAGATTGGTGCTTTTATTAATCTTGGAGCTTATTATGTCGTCGGCATTCCTGCAGCTGTAATATTAGCTTTTGGTCTCCATGTTGGTGGCAAGGCAGGAACTTTCTTGTTTGCGAAGTTCTTTTTCTCATCATGCTGGGGCATTTTACATTGGGACCTCTTAAAAGTTCTTCCCCTAAATGACAGGGCCTATGGATCGGCATAATCTGTGGTCTCACCGTGCAAGTTTTGCTGCTTTCAAGCGTTACATATTTCACTAACTGGGAGAATGAAGTAAGTAAATAGTACTCCATTGATGCTGTTCGTGTTTCTAAATCCACACATTGTGACTTCTTTTCAGGCTAACAAGGCAAAGGAGAGAGTGTTCAATTCCTCCATGCCCAAAGATATGCAGCCTGATGTGTAGCGACTAGCAGAGTGTTCAATCCCTCTAATTGGGAAGTCTTCTGAAAGCAGAGCAGAGACTGCAATAGGAGTAATAATTTGTACTTGTTTCTCCAGCATATTTGCTTTGTAATTGAAATTGGAGAAGGGTGAAAACTATTTACACTATAAGAAAAGTCATCTTCTGTACGAGCTAACCATGGAGAACAACCACACCAAAATAATTTTTTCTTTAGATTGTATCAGATGTCTCCTTACCAAGATAGAAATGGCTATGAACTTTATTACTAAAGTTATAGATCCAAAACCCACCTTTAACAAAATGGGGGTTTGCTTTCATATTTACTATCTAGAAAAAGAAAAAACTTAACAAAAAGTTTACCCAACGACAGTGAAGATCAAATGGGAGATGTGGAATGTGGTGGAAGGCATGGAAAATGGTATTCCTGCAACTGAACCCCAGAAGAAATGTGTTTCCTTCCAAGTTGTTTCTTCCCTACCTGCAAGGAACTTACTGTCGTCACAATCCATTGTGTCTATTGCAGCTAAAACTGTGCACAAACACACACCAGCCTCCAAACGATGACCTGCCACCCTTCAGCAATGCTTACCCTCAATTAACTGACATGTGACTTTGACATCACCTGAAGTGGCCGTATTTTGTCTCTTGATTATCTCAAGCAAGAGTTAGATTCTGACTTCCAATCATGTAAGAGCTTTTGCATCAGACGTGCAAACTCTTTTGCTCGTGGCCCAGGCTTGACAATGTCAGCGTTGCCCCATTGAGAGCATGGATCCATCCACCACTTCTTTGCAGAACACCAAGCCCCAGGTACAGCCTTATTGTTCCGACGTTTTAGTATTGTGCTGTCGATTTTATCTAGCACTGCATCACCATGGCGGAACTGTCTAGCGAAAGGTACACCACTCTTTATCATCTCAGCATAATCTGTGGTGTTGAGTAAGTGAGGCTCTATTCCTGGAGGATCATCCCACACCATATACCTTAGGTCATTGTTCACTGTTGTATTCTGGAAATCAGCCGAGTTGCATATGACCGAATGGAAATAACTTTCCTCGGATAGAATCACATTTGTAAAGTACAAGAGAAGCGTCCGAGGCAGATTGTCCCAACCCAGTATACAGTACTCTACAAATGATCTGCTGAGGATAACCCATGGAGATCCTGTTTGGCAAACGTTTGAAAGAAAATATTAGATAAATCTCCGTAAGCTTGAAACACATTGAGTGTAAATTTAAGATTAGTACCTGTGAAGAACTTGAAAGATTCAGGAGTATCTCGATTGTCTGAAGCTTGGAAGTAATTTTTCCTCTTTGCCAAATAGATCCCTGCATCCACTATAATTGGTTGAACTCTTTGTTCTCTGCAAGGCCGTAGATCAAGGTTAAGTGGCATGAGTAGATATAACTTCAGTATCAATGGACAAAATTGTTCATGCTTACTCTTTCCATCCAAGATCACTAGTGTGATCCATGAAGCTAAGGTTCCTTGGAACATCAGAGAAAACATAAATCAAATCTGCAAAATGAAGGGAAATGATCATTTTAATCTCATGGAGTACGTCTTAGCAATAAGAAAACTAATAATAGAAAGCTTGCTGCAGATAACTGCTGATTAGTAATCAATCCTCATTAGAGTTGGCAGAACTCCGACAGTCTTTATTCTTAGCATATTCTATATAGGTAACAGAGCTAGCAAACAAACAAGAACAGAAACATGGTTAATGTAATCACTATTTGTCATTTGCATGGATATTTTCTTTTGATCTCTGTAAAGGTTAAACAATCAATTCAGATGAGAATATAACATAAAATTCACAACACAGTCCACATTGCATTCAACTATTCATCTTTTAAATGGTAGTTTCTGTAAATCATCCAAGTAACTTGTTGCACTAATGACAATGAAGGGCATTTACAAATTCACTTGTAAGGTTGTACTGAAGCACAAAAAACTTACGCATACAATCGTTACTGTCAAATAAAAACGCAAGGTTATTACTCTAAAGAGACAGATAAAGAAATCCCAGTGGACTGCAAAATACAGTAAAAGAAGTGTCGAGGTTGGTCAAGGAACAGGTACATCAAGCCATATATGTAGTCAATGCTTTGGTGTCATCTGATTGTGTTCCAATTTCCTGACATTAAGCAGATATTGTTCATCATCTCGTTAGTCAAGGGACTCAAGGCAGATTTTTTTTTCCTTTTTTCTTCATAAAATTGACGCATTCAAGCATGGAAATGAAGCAAGCAGCTGTGTAGTATTGACTTCATTGAGGGCAGGTAATATGTGAATATGATTGGATGCTCAAAGAAAGAAGCAGTGTGTTTGATGATCAATAGAAGCACTAGAAGTTTGTTGGCGTTTCAGCTAATCCTAATACATCCCAAAGAACAGATTTGAGGCAGTTTTGTTTTTTGTATTACACTGATAATTCATGTCATGCCATGGATAACACGAAGTTGGTCTAACTAGATGAGAAGATGAATAATATCGAATAAGATCAGGGTGAGATCTTCAAAGTAAAAGTCAAATTAGATGTAGATCAGAGAGAACCAATTTTCCAGAGTCACATCCCTCGGATTGTTTGGTCGTAATTACTCTCGTCTTAAAGAGAAAGATCCAAAAAATTTCCTACAGGAGTGTAAATAAAGTTTCGTTTTTCCCTTTTCTTTTGCGCAATACCTAAATTCGAATCAACAACCAAGACAGCATCCATCTGTAGACAAAATTCCACCTACCATCTTGCGTGATGAGCGGATAGTCAGCCGCATTCAACGTAACGAACCAATCCCAGCCATCGTCCAGCCGGAGGAGCGCCGACGCAGCGTGGAGCGTGGCGGCGAGCCCGGAGGAGCCCATCGGTGTCATCGCCCCGGCCTTCCCTACAACATCCACGTTCCCGAACGCCCGGGCGGCCGGGATCGTGAGCCAGACCCTGGCAGCGAGATCGCTCCGCTCCGACTCAGGCGCATCGGCGGAGAGGTGGATAAGGTACCGGTTCCTGGGGTGATAGACGGCAAGGAGCAGCCGAAGGACCCGCCGAACATCCCCTCGGCCGCCGACTATGTAGTACGCGAAGGCGGGCAGGTGGGCGGCGCCGCGATGGACGTCGGCGGGACTCGGGCAGCGCGCGAAGAAGGCGGAGGAGGCCGTCAACCCAGAGATGGCGGAAAGCACGAGAATAACGGACACGAAGCACACGGAGACGAACGGGAACAGAAATTTCTCCGCCGAGGCGGGGACGCCCAAGTGCCGGCGGCCGAGCGCAGCGGACGCAGCCGGAGCCAGTGACCGCGGGATCATGGCGATTGCAGCGAGCTACGACTCCATCCGGGCACCAGATCAGGATCAGCACTGAGCCTCAGCGTAGATCCGACGAGGTCGAGGAGGAGCCGAACAGGGATCGGATAGGCGACGCAGGACGCAAGAGAGGAACCGTTACGAACCAGGGCGAAGGGCGAGCCGAAACGGGTCCATAACGGTGAAATTTAAAGTAGATTAATTAAGAAAAATACAAGTGTATAAACATCATTATGAGCGAATTAAATGATAATTAAGAAAAAATGCAGTTGGGAGATCCCTTTCCTTGAACTAGTCTCGCATGATAATGACATTAAAAATGATAATTAAAAATGATAATTAAGCAGCAAAACCAGAATTGTTCAGCGTCTACGATACCTCATCGTGGAGGAAACAACATCAGCTAGTCGTTTGCATATTGACTACTCTTCATGTTTGTTAGTTGATTGTGGTAGGTAGCATTGTATGATTGTGGATATTAATTATTAATATTGACTTCTAATCCATTCATTTCTGTGTTTTTTTTTCGTGTTACTTTGGAGTTTTATCTCTATTAATCATCGCGTTTTGTTTTTTTCTCGTGTTAATAACTCTTTGGAAATTATTGGCAAGGTATCTATTTAATAAGTTTTTTAATCCTATATGAAAACTGACAATTCAAGGTTAATCTACGCATTACAACTCAAATGCATTCACATGAAACAACTTAATACACCTCCATAAGGTCCTGGGACTATGGTGACATGGTAGGACATCTAAGTTATCATTCAGGTACCTACGATTCCTCAGTTATGATCTATTTATAGGAATTTTTTCTCTCATGGATAGTCAATGAAGATAATTGGATTATCATTTTTTCTGTTTGGGGTAATCAACAAAAATGTAAAAAAGGTCGAAAATCATATCATAATGATAGTAAAAGTTAGAGAAGTTGTGCTATAGACTCCCAACTCTCGATGGTAGGTTGTCGACTCCCGACTACCTGTTCCAGCCTACTAACTCCTGTCTCTAGACTACCGACTCTCCACTCCAGGCTACCGACTCCAGACTATTGACTTTCGACTTGCGTTTCAAACTCTCTTAAGTTAAACTGAAACGATCTCAGCTATCAAGAATTAAAGCAAAGAATCGTTATTTTATGAAGACATGGATAAGATTGTCATTATCGTGAAAAAGACGAGAAATATGGCTATTTACCCCAACATAAATGGATTGCAATTTGCATTGACTACTATTAGGGGAGAAGAGGGGCATGAGGAGAATGTGAAAAAGACTCCCGGTTCTATAAAAGGTAGCCGACCTTCATGAATAAAGGTATGTGCAAATAAGATGTCAAACCCTAATTTCTATGACAGCTTCTCCTTTTCCAAAGTCTTATTTAAACATCGGAATGACCGCGTTGGGAAACCCCTAACCGTTATTCTAATCCGATTCTCTGAATGTGTTTTTTTATCTCAGATGTTTTTGAAAGATTTCATGAGATTACATGACTTAGTGATCCCTTAGATAATCAACTATTGATACCTCACCCACTAGTTGACTATTAGCATTCTTGGACATGATCACATCTTAATATGGATATCTCTAGATTAGTTAATTTGCTGGTTCCGCAGGGTTTTATTCCAGCTTAACTATCTTAATATACATTTACTTATCCTTGCCTCGTCTCCCCCCAAACAGACCATTAGACTAGTTCCCCTATCTCTCTATGGTGCTCCTAGCATTTGGCTAACTATTTGCCGTTCTAGGCCATGATTAAACATGACTCCTTACTAGTACGCCCACACTGGGTAATGGCCACCCTTTGCAACCCTCAATGTTTCATATCTCAATTACGAAAATAGCTAATATACCATAGTTAATCACTTAGAAGATCAATTATGAAATAATATAATAAGTTTTTAATATTGTTTATATATAGCCAGGTTTGATATGTGGTCTTTTGAATTCCCTACTTAGTAAAATATTAGTTAAACCGAAATAGTTAATTGAACTGACTAAATTCGTTCCATTCTGATAATTTTTTCCTTTTAAAATCTTGATTAATTTAATTTACTCTGTCTCAATTTTAAAATTCAAAATTTGATTAAATCAAATCAATGTCAATGGACTGCTATGTCGTTGTACTAAATAAGTGTTAATATAGTGCCGATTCAAGATATAGGTCATATTGATCAATCCTTAGGGTCCCAATAAAATTGAGGCTCCTATTTTTTTTTTAATTTTTTTTGTATGTTTTAATATTATTTATATTTTTTAAAAATAAATATTCACTCTTAATTTTATATTAAATTTTCAAAAACATTACTTTTTAATTTTAAATTATTCTAAATTTATTTATTATTGATTTTGTAATTGTATATCTTATTTTTAAAAACTCCACCCATGACGAACCAGTCATGGCCGGTCCCAAGCCCAGACGGAGGGGGGAGGGGGTGAATAACACTAGTGGTTTTCACGTTCGTTTAAAAACTTTCGAGAGATAAACAACGAAATAAAGACAGAAAAAAAGACAAACAATCACTAACACTTTGATTTACTTGATTTGGAGCATGTGACAACTCTTACTCTAAGGTCCGCACATGAGAGTACTTTTGATCGGCAATCCACTAGTAGTTCGAAGAAAGATTACAAATATTATGTATAAGAACTACAATTATAAAACTTAAACAAAACTATACCGACAACTTGTAATGATCTGAAGTCGCGAGCCTTCGGTTGTCGGAGTAGCGCTTGGACATCATGGAAGCGTTCTCTGAGCAGCGTGCAAGATGGAAGATGCTTGGAATATCGTAATTGAGGTGCTGGTCGAATCCTCCTTTCATAACCCACTTCGGGCACCTGGAACCTCCCCCGAGCGCCCCACAGGGCTGACGTGGCATGCTCTCGTCGAAACTCGATTTGCAAAAATGATCCATCTCCGAGTACCCAAACCACCCTCAGGTGCTCGGACTATGACGTAACTCCACTAGTCAGTCCACTAGACGGACTTTTGCCGTTTGGGCGCTTGGAGCAAATCCGGGCGCTTGGACCACTAGGCACCCCACCCGGGCTATTCGCTGTTGAAGCCAGTCTGGGCGCGCATACCAGCTCCAGGAGCCAAGACTTCGGGTGCCCAAACTCCAAACATCCGGACCACCATTGTTTGCCAACTTCAATTTCCTGTAAAACAAGATTAGTCTAGGCAAATAATATGTAAAGAACGACAATATTTGACAGCCTTAGATTATTTAGTCCTGACTTCGAGTTTCGCAGAAACTCTAGGTCAGACCGATGCCTACTGTTCTCTCTTCGGGGAACGCGTCCTCGCCTACTCCTCTCAGGAGAAATTACCATTTGTCAAACTGGTCCTCCAGACCGTCTAGATTTTTGCTTAGTGTCTGAGACTTCAAGACTTCATACTGGACGTTAGCTCCACAACTCGTCAAGTCTTCCACCTAGTGTCCATGACCCCCAGGATTTTCATCTAGAGTCCTCGACTTTAGGATTTTGCCCAAAGTCTTCGATCCGCCAAGACTTCGCTCAGTCCCCCAGACTAGAACTTCATTGCCTATCCGTATCTAGGACTTTCCTTTGTCTAAGATAACATAGGACTTTTCTACAAGTTAGTCACACTTGTTAGATCACAAGACAACTTAACTTTGAATTCTTTGTCATAATTAAAACTTAGGTTCTATCGTCTGGTGTTTCTTGCACCAACAATCTCTTCCTTTTTGATTATGACAATACAATTCAAAGTTAAGTAAAGCAAAATAAAAAATAATAGTAAATAATTAATTTGAGCATAAAATATTTTGACAATTTAAGTAAAGATGCTCCCCTTAATTTTATTAAGTTATGTTTGACTTAACTTTTAACCTTTCTTTCCTCCTTTAACATAAATAAAAAAGAATATAAATAGAGAGAGAATTGTTTAATTTGTAAAGATAGTACTTAAAAAACTAACTTTTAATCATTTTAACTTTAAGCCCCCGAAATCATTACTTTCTTAGCTTTTTTCCTTAATCAAAATTTACCTAAATTCTTATATTTGAAAAATACTTTGTCAAGTACTTAGCTTTTGAAAAGATTTATATAAAAATTTAGTTAAGTACTTAGATTTTTGAAAAGATTTAAAAAACTTAGTTAAAAACAAATATATATATATATATATATATATATAACTTCCTTTTTAAAAATACTTTAACTTTTGAAAATAAAACTAAAAATATTTAACTTAATTCTCCTTCTTGATTAATGTCAAATTTTTTTTTTTAAAGTAAATTATTTTAGTTTGAGGATCCTAGAGTCTAAGAATGAGAAAAAAAAATAGGATTAAGAACATATTTAAAATAATCATTTATTTTCTTGAATTTTCATCTTATCTTTTCTAAGTTATCATACATGTTAAGTTTATAAGTTTGTGTGAGATGGAGTTAATATTAATTTTAAAGTTGATTTTTAAGTTTGAGAATATTTTCTCAGAATTTAGAAAATATTTAAGTTTAAAAATTAAAAAATATTTAAGTCTCAATTTTTAAAACTATTTAAGTTTAAAAATTTAAGTTTCAATTATAATTTGAAATTATTTAAAATTTAAAAATTAATTAAGATTTTAAAATTAATTAATATTTGAAATAATTAAGATTTTAAAATTAATTAAAATTTAAAAATTAATTAAGATTTTAAAATTAATTAACATTTGAAAATAATTAAGATTTTAAAATTAATCAAAATTTAAAAATTAATTTTTGAAGATTAAAAATTAATTTTTGAAGATTAAATTAATTTTAATAATTTTCCTTATATAATTTTTATTCAAAATTAATTATTTATTAATTTTGTCAAAAAAAAAGATGACTTAATTTCCTATCGGTAGAAAAATGTTTAAAATTTTTTGGCCGTTGTATTATTTTTTATAATTTATTTTTCAAATATTGTAGTTTTCAATTTTAAAATATTTTATAGAGTTATTTTTATAAAATATATTTTTCAGTAAAAACTTATAATATTCTTTATCCAACAAAATATTTTTGAAATATTTTGACTAATATTTAATTTTTTATGAATTATTTAGATAAATGCTAACTTTAAAAAAAAAAAAAATTTCTCTAATACTTAATTTTTGAAAATTTAATTTTTCTACAAATGTAAGTACTCTATTACATTTCCAAAAATTTCTTAAGATTTTTCAAACCTCTAAATTATTTTTTGAGCATTTTTTTTATCAAAATTTATCTTCCTATAGTAAATAAATTATTACTACTTAAATTAATATTATTTTCTTATAAAAAATTTATTACTACTTTGGATATATCTATTTAACATTCATAAAAGTTTTTAGGATTTTTCAACAAACAAAATAAATTTTAAAATTATTTTTGCTGAAAATTACTTTTTAAATCATAAAAATTAAAATTTCGAGAATAAATTTAAAATTTCTTCTAAGTGTTAGCCACTGTTTTTAAATTTCAAGTATAAATTCTTTATACTTTAATTTTAACTTTTTAGTAAAAACTTCTATTTTTAATATGATCAAACGGGGAGAGTTAGAAATTAAAGTAAGGGGGAGATATATTTTTTTCAAAATATTGCATATCTACTATTTCAAACTTTCATATTCATTTAATTTAATATATTATTTTTACCTTAACTTAACTTGGATTGATTCACATAAAAAATGGAGAGATTGAAAGTACTCCATGGTGGTTTTGATGTGATCAACTAAGTCAAGCTAGGTTCGGTTATGGTTTGATGCCCTATGTCTAAGTGTGCAGGAACTTAGGAGCATAAGAAGTCGAGCGAAAGACGCCATTAGAAGGACGGCACGGGAGAGAGTTGATGGGCTCGGTGTGTCTGAAGGAGTAGGTATTGCGGAAGAGTACGCTGACGGACGAGAAGGAGGCGCTGACGTTTCCGAGGGACGAGAAGTCAGAGCAGAATGTTGCTCGAGAAGGCTGGAAAATGGGTTCGGGTGAGCCATATTCCGGTTGAACGAAATCACCCAAGTGAACAAACTAGAGCGGAAGACCTGAATAGACAGTCAACCGAAAGTTGACTCTGCTCCGGACGCCCGGATCACCTAAGGTAACTAAGGCGCCCCGGGTGCGAAGCTTGGCCACTGGCTGGTTCTGTCCGGTCCAGGCGCCCAGACCCGATCCAGGCGCTCGGACCAGAAAGTTTATCGACAAGCTACATGTCGCGATCCGTTGTGACATGACATGGATAAAATTCTATCCACACCCAGGCGTCCGGAACCCTTTCAAGCACCTAGAACAAAGCTATAAATATAGCTCTGATCTTAGTAGTTTAGAACAATACTTGTAAACGATTCTTTTTTTTGTTCTACTACTTGTTTGTGAGATGTCAACGTTGTAAGAGGCTACTCTGCCCTAAATAATTTTTTAGTGAGCTTTAACTACCTTGGATTAGCAGTCCTTTGATGGTAAACCAAATAACTATTTCTGTGCCTCTATCTTTAGTTAATTTACTTCTTATTTCTTTTTGTACAAGCGTTTGGTTTAATTAAGCTATAAGTCGAGAAAGGTTTGCTTTTATATTTTCCAGAGCTATTCACCTCCTCTCTTGTAACATCCATAAATTTTCTCTTTTCCAAAAGAGCAAAAAGAAAAGAAATAAAAATATATTTATAAATGACCCGGACTAGGATTTAAACCCAAGACCTCTTACTTGAGATTTGTTTAAGTAGCCATTAAGTGGTGGTAAAACATCACATGAGCAATATGAAACAATTCATTATATGTAGATTATATGTAAAGAGATGCTCTAACTTTCACTTAGTATAAAAGGGGATGGATGAGATTAAAAACCTAATTTTCATCTCCTCTTCTCCTCTAGCCGAAACTTCTCCTTCCTCCTTTCAAGTTTCGGCCAAGATCAAGAAATCTAGGTCCAAGCTTCTAAGTTCTTCAAGTGGAGGATCTAAGAGGAGAGTTTTTGCAAGGATTGGTACGTGGGTAAAGGGTGACTTGGAGAATAAGGCGTGCAAGAGAGAGGATTGTCTTCCCTACACCTTATAATAGTAACATCTAGTGAAAAGATGTAAGTATCTCTCACCTGCAGTATGAGTAGCTTCGTTAATACATGTTACGATATGTTTTAAGCATGTTGCATGTTAAAGGAGATTGATGCTATGATATGTAAGATGCCCTCTAAAGTTTTGGGATTAAGAGCATGTTTAGATCATCTTGATTTTCTTCCCATTAAGTTTTGGGACTAAGAAGTATAATCAACTGCCTAAAGTACTTCCCTATAAGTATGAGGGAATTAAGCGCACATAAGGTGTTTGGTTAAATGCCAAGCAAGTGCAAGTACAAGAAATTAATAGTTAAAAGAAAGTATTTTACTTTAGAAAGGCATGCACTGGACACAAGGTCCATGGGTGGGCTCCTAGATCGCCCCTAGGCTCCTAAACCGCCTAGTAGTACCTTAATGGGTTCAAGATTAGCTACCTCAGATTTTATTAAGGATGCGCGCAAAATGGTACAATGTTGGGCCCAAGCAAGTGATTATTATGATTTTCACTATTATGTAATACAAAATTTTCAAAATTCATGGTTTGTCTTAGTGGAAGTTTCCTAAGTTGAGAATTTGAGTTATAAAGTGCAGCAGTGATAAACTCAATAATATGCCAAGATTTCTGTTTTTATTTTGTTACTAGCATGGTTTTTAAGTTGATGGTTTGCATGATAAACTGGTTTGAAAATACATGTCATGTACATATTTCCGAAGTACGGTTTTAATGTGAGTTACTGTCAAGTGTATGTTTGTGTTTTCCCTAAGCAGTTTTAAAAGCATGTTTTCATCATTGCATTTCCCTCAAGCAGTTTTAAAAAGCATGCCCTCTTTTAATGTATCGTTTTGTGAGTAGATGATACTTACTAAGCATCCGTTTATAGATTTGCATTTCCTTATACTGCAAATAAAGGAAAAGGAAAGCTTGAGTAGGAGGAGGCAGCAGGAGCGGTGCATTGTGTGTGTGTGACGGAACAATGGAAGAAGATCTTGGAATTTGCTACGTTAAACTTGGGTGCTAATGTATTTCTTTATTTCCGCTCCACTTGAAACACTAGTAAGGGTCGTTATGATGAATTTACAGTTTGGTAGTAATTGGTGTGTCAAAGACTCCTCCTCAAGTAATGGGATAGAATGGTAAACCAAGGATGAGTACACAGGGGAGAACAACTTCTTTTACGGAGCCGGGGGTGGCCTCGGCATTGCCCGTGTCACGACCGTGCGGGTTCACATGACCTTCCACTGCCAGGTCTCGGCCAAGGTGACACAGCCGTGTGAAAGCACACGACCATGCACTTCTTCCTCTCGGCCAAGGTGACACGGTCGTGTGGAATCACACGGCTGTGCACCTCTTCCTCTCGGCCAAAGTTACACGGCCGTGTGCTTCCACACGGCCGTGTCTCTCTTGCTCTCGGTCGAAGTGACACAACCATGTGGGTTCATACGACCGTGCCCCTCCTCTCCTCTGCCAAGGGTCATGGTCGTGCGACCCTCACATGGCCGTGCCCTGCGCCACCCTGGAGCACACTACCGGTCAGGGCCACACAACCCAGACACTACAAAAAAAACACCCATATAGGGACGTGTGACTGCAAGTCATGTCCTACCAATCGTAACGAGTTAGAATAGATCTATGGACTAAGCAGCATATAATAGGTAGGAATGCCGAAATTTAGATGAACGAGAAAAGGGTAACATCTGTGATGTAAGTTAAGGTTATGGTTAAGGGCGGGCGTTACAGATTTAGTATCAGAGCAAGTTCCATCCTTCCGTCACACACCTCAAGCATTGATTCTGCAGCTTCCAAGTAAGAAAGTACCTTCGCATAACTTTTACGTATTTATTTCTGTTATGATTAATAAGAACTGTTGTTAAGATTAAACATTGTGGTAAAAAGGTGAATACGCTCGCCCCCAACGCCCCCACCAACCCGTGTTATTAAGATTAAACATGTGGCAAAAGGCGATTCGCTCGCCCCCAGCGCCCCCGCCAACCCGCCCCTAGGCCAACATGGAGGAGGTAAATCATGGGTGGCTACTAGCTATTAGTGCAAATAGCCAAGACATGGGGGAGGTTATGCTCGGTCATGCCGAGTTTCGACCCCAAGACCTCATGTGGCAACACTCCATGTCTTAACCATCGCACCGCCCCGAGGAGACATTATTAAGTGCTTATACATGAAAGTGCTAATAAGTGCTAATGATAGCAAGTAAGAAAAAGAGCATGCTTATACATGACAGTGCTAATAATAGCAAGTAGGAATGAGGATGGGTTGACGCATTGTCTCATTGGTTGGTGGGTGATTATGTAGATGGCCAGAGGACGTCCTGCTAGACAACCAAGAGTTAATGAACCTCAACTAGAGATGAATGAGTCTACACCCCAGCCCAACCTTCTAGAAGTAGTAACTCAACTACAGAGACAATTGGCGGAGCAGCAACAGGTTATTGCCGCCCTGACTGCTAACCAACAAGGTCCTCCTGTAGTCCCACCGGAAGCCAATGTGGTGGCACCTATTACGGCAGAAGTTCCATCAGTTACACCTGTAGCCCCAACAAAGGAAGTGAGGCAAGAAGCATACCTCATCTAGTGGTAGAAACTGAAATCAGAGAATTTCTCTAGCACCAATGAACCATTGGATGCTCAGACATGGTTCAAAACCCTGGAGAGCATAATAGAGCTACTGGACTGGATGGAGGTAGAAAAGATAAAGTGTGTCTCCTTCTGCCTCACTGGAGATGCAAGAATGTGGTGGGAACGGGTCAAGGCAAAATGAAAAGTGGATCAAATGACCTAGTCTGACTTTGAGACTGAGTTTTTTGAAGAATTCTTCCATATGTGAGTCACGAATAAACATTATGACGAGTTCATGGAATTTTGGCAAAGAAGTTTATCAATTGATGAAGCCGTGAAGAATTCAATAGGCTGGCTCGCCTATGCTCCGAACTGGTCACCACAGAACAAGAAAGGGTAAGGCTAATGGTCAAGATGTTGAGGGCAGAGATAGCTCTGAATGTAGCTGGCGGAATAAATAGACCGCAGACTGCAGAAGAGTTAATTAGTAGTGCCCTGATCACGGAGCATTACCTGAACAACATCAAGCAGTAGAAGCCAGTACAGATTGAGAATAAAGGTCAAGGGAGTTCTAGCACTCAGAAAACTTATGGCCAAGGTTCAACGTGGAAGGGGAGCTCCAAGAGAAAGTAGTGGAATAATAAGAAGGGAGGATCCGTAAGCAAGCAGCCTAAGTATGCCACGTGTTCTACGTGCGGAAAGATGTATCTTGGAATTTATCGCAAGGGCACTAGTGGTTGTTATACATGTTAGAGTGTATATTGAAAGCCTAAGCTTTTGTAAACATTTTTTTTGAATAAAGAATTACATTTGGTCAAATTATCTACATTTGTTTGTAGTTATTCAATTAATTTATATTGTAGATAACATAGTATGTGGTGTCACATACAGAAGATAATGTTATCAGTATCTTATAAATTATAAACAGTAGCTCACGACCAAAATGGAAAGGAACAAACCATTGGAAGGTCGTAGTGTAATTAGGTATTAGTTTATCATAACTATATAATTACACTAGTACACTTAGAGTGTATTGAGTGAGGTCGTTCCTTTTATACTGACTTTATAAAGGAACAAAGACCTCAGTTATTATGGAAGTATGTGCTCTTAATCCTAATCTAATAACAAGCACATATATTTGATATTTATTTCTTTAATTTATCAATGGGTGAGATTTAGTTTGATAAATCAATAAGGCCGATAAGTTGGGAAATGATATCACTTATAGTGTGTGTTGTTGATTATAGAAGGAAACTGTGTCCTAGTGAACTAGGTTTATAATGTCCCCAAGAAGAGCTCATAAGGATTGTCATGTTAAACCCTGCAGGTGGACTTAGTCCGACATGACGATAAGGTTGAGTGGTACTATTCTTGGACTAAGATATTAATTAAATGAGTTGTCAGTAACTCACTTAATTAGTGAATATTCGACATCTTAAACACAGGGAGACTAATACACTCATAATAAGAAGGAGCCCAAAAATATAATTTGGGATTGGTGCGGTAGTTCAATAATAGTTCTCTAGTGGAATGAATTATTATTAATAAAATTAAGTTGTGTGTTCGGGACGAACACGGGATGCTTAATTTTATCGGGAGACCAAAACCAATTCCTCCTCTCGGTCCCTATCGTAGCCTCTTATTTATAGAGTACTATACCCATCTATACCCACCTTCATACCCATGTTGTATGGGCCGGCCAAGCTAGCTTGTGGATCAAGCTAGGGCCGGCCAAGCCTTGGTCCATGGGTGGCCGACCCTAGCTTGAACCCAAGCTTAGGTGGCCGTCCCTATTAAATTAAAAAAAAGAATTTTAATTTTAAAATTTTCTTATGTGAAAGATATAATTTATTGAAGAGATTAAAAATTAAAATATCTCTTTTATAAGGTTCTACAAAAGATTAAAGAAAGAGATTAAATCTCTTTCCATATTTGTAGATTGGAAAGATATTTTATTTTTCTTCTTTGTAAATTATTCACATGTTGAAAAATTAAAATTATAGAGACTTCTTTTTATCAACCATGAAGGGATTTTAAAGGAAAATTTTATTTTTTAAAATTTCTGAAGACAAATAAGGAATTTTTAATTGTTGATTGAAAATTGCCTTGTTTGCTCTCCATGAGGTGGCCGACCATGACATGTTTAATTAGGAAATTTTATTTTATTTTTCTTAATTAATTCATGTCAAGAAAAGTTAAGGAAATTTTATTGTAATTAAATTTCCTTATTTGCCAAAGCTAAGGATTATAAAAGAGGGGGTTTTGGGAGCCTTCAAGGTGAACAACCTCTATTATTTTCTCCCTCTTTTCTTCCTTGGTGTGGCCGGCTCTTCCCTTTCTCTTCTCTCCATCCTTGTGGCCGAAACTCACTTCTCTCTTGGAGATCAAGGTGTGGCCGAATTCTAACTTGGAGAAGAAGGAGAGAAAGCTTACATCCCTTGGAGCATTGGTGGTGGTTTCTCTTCATCCTTAGAGGTGCTCTTCTTGTGGCCGAACCTTGCAAGGAGGAGAAGAAGGTGCTTTGGTGGTTTCTCATCTCGGAAGATCGTTGCTCACACAACGTCCGAGGTTAGAAGAGGAATACGGTAGAAGACCTAGAGGTTTTTGCTTGCAAAAGAAAAGGTATACTAGTATTTAATTTCCGCATCATACTAGTTTTATTTCTTTGTAAAAATACCAAATACAATAGGCATGCGATTCTAGTATTTCGAATTTGTTTTCGATGTTGTGTGTTCTTTTGTTTTTCTTTTCCTTGTGATTTGATTGTTCTTTTTGGTTGACCTAAAGTTATTTAAGGAAATTAAATATTAGCTTTCCTTAAAAGGCTTTGTCTAGGCGGTGGTGGTTGTTCCCATATCCAAGAAGGCCATGTGCCTCGCCATGCAGTCCTGGAAGCCAATTTTGGAAATTAATATTTAATGGAATTAATAACCTAGGTGATTTGGATCGAACGTGTTAAGTTCCGCAGGAGATCCAAGTCTAAACCTAAAAGAACAAATAAATTAAACTTTGGATCAAACCTGTTAAGTTCCGCAGGCGATCCAAGTTTAATTTAAAAGAACACATGGTAGCTAGGAAAAGGTTCAGACCTTTGTACAAAATTTTTTGTACAGTGGAACCATTACATTTTCCGAGTAGCAACCAATAATTGGTATTAGAGCTAGGATTTTGCCTCTGTGTATTTGGTATTAGTTTAATTATGCACATGTCATACATAATTTAGGTAGGTTAATAGTAGGATGTGCTAACTTTATGGATGCAGGATCCAACTATTATGACTTATAGTTATTATGTGTGTGATTGGACCATTGGACATGTCAAGGGCATTTATTGTATGTGCATGATTGTATTATAAAATACAGCATGAGCTGTATTTAGTTTTATTAGGATTTTATTTTTTGATCTAGTTACATGTACATTCCTTTTATGGAATATAGGATCGATGGATGTAAATTTTATTTTATGTTCGATCTAGTTTACATGTACATTCCTTCAAGGAATATAGGATCGAAAAATGTAAAATTCTATTTATGTCGCGGATCGAATCTTGCAAGGCGTGGAACCTTTTGAGGACCAGAGGCGCAGCGGAACAAGGAGCAAGATGGATGCGACAACTAGACCCGGTGGCAGTGGCCAAAGATGGCAGCAGCTAGGGATGACGACACATGGAGGACAACAATAGATAAAAGCCATAATAGTTGAAAATTAGTTTTTCTATTTATTGCTTTTATATTGTACTGTGTGTTTATGTTAGTATACATGTTTAGTAGGCTAGCATAGTCAAAATTCCTCACTTTAAATAACTAAGTGGGAGAGGGATTTTAAATAAATTCCACGGTCTCCATTACTGGTTTGTAAGTGATGCAAACAAGCTTGCGCGTTGGCTCTGAGTGCCTTCCTCCATATCGGATGAGCTTATTTGTGGATTACTAGAACAAACTTCCATTTTGGATGACTATAGGAAGTTAATTAAGAGCGTGTGATCTTCCCCATCGGAAGGGGCACAATCTTATTAATGGACTTAGTGTCAAGTAATGGTATACACTTAGGCACGTCTAATAGTATCCTCCCCATCGGAATCACTGCTATTATTCGTGTGACCAAAGGAAACCAACTATTAATTTTATTTGCCAAAAGTTATGTTGACAAGATAATAAAATTAATGGGTTAAACCCTCCTTTTACAAATGTTGAATTTGTATACGTCCACACTATCGTGGCATACAAAATTCACGGTGTTTTGAGGTGTTAGTTAATTTAAAATAGTATTGTTTGAGGAATCAATATTATTCTAAATTTAGAGTTCTGACCAAAAGTTATTTGTGATTCTTAGGATGACTTTCAACCCATTGGCCATCATACTAAAAGAGAACAGACTTACTGGTCCTAACTACATAGATTGGAAAAGGAACCTGGACATTGTTCTTACTGCTGAAAGCTATAAGTTTGTACTGACTGAACCTTGCCCTGATACACCCAATGGTGAATCTACCCAAGAGGAGATTGAGTATCATAGGAAATGAGTAAAAGCAGATGAGATGGCGCGGTGTTACATTTTGGCTTCAATGTCAAATGTATTGCAACATCAGCATCAAGATTTACCAACAGCCTATGATATTATGAACAATCTCAAGAAACTCTTTGGTCACTAGGATCGGGCCTCTAGGCAAGAAGCCATGAGAAAGATAATGACGACCACCATGCAAGAGGGTACTCCCGTGAGGGATCGTATCCTAAAGATAATGACTTATCTAAATGAAATAAAAATCCTTGGAGGAGAAATTGATGGGGAAACCCAGATCGATGTGATTCTCCAAACGCTACCTAGAAGTTTTGAGCAATTCCGCCTGAATTACAATATGAATAAAAGGGTATATTCATTGGCGGAACTACTGACAGAACTTCAGGCAGCAAAAGGTTTGTTTCGTCACAATTCTCAGATTCACTATGCTGAAAATGGTTCTACTTCTAAACCGAAAGGAAAGAAGAAGAAGAAACAAGTTGGATCAGCAAAGAAAGTGAATAAATCTCAGAGTACAGGACCTAAAGCTGGAATGAAGAAGCCGAAGGGCAAGCAGTCAGGGCATTGGAAGGCGGACTGCCCTCGTAGGAATCAAAACAACAAAGGTATATCTCATGCTCTGGTTGTTGAAACATGTTTAGCGGTGTTATCTACCATCACCTGGTGTGTAGATACGGGAGCCACTGATCATGTCTGCAATTCCTTGCAGGGGTTCCAGGAAACCCGACGACTAACTGAAGGAGAGATTACCGTCTACATGGGCAATGCTACTAAGGTGGCGGCTGTTGCAGTGGGAGACATCTACTTATCTTTTAATAAGAATAGAAATTTAGTTTTAAGAAATTATCTTTATGTACCCAGTTTTAGAAAGAATTTAATTTCAGTTTCTAAACTGTTTTTGGATGAATATTCAGTTTCCTTTAGTAACGATGTGGTTATTAAGTGAAATAAAGTGATTATATGTTCTGGTGCGTTGGTTGACAATTTATATACTTTAAATCCAATTTCTCTTACAAAGCAAAATATGAAAATTAATAACACATCTTCTAACTCAAATAAGAGAAAAGAACCTTCGGAAATGAACCAAGCATATCTTTGGCATATAAGGCTTGGTCATATTAACTTAAGTAGATTCAAAGGCTTATAACCGATGGACTCTTGGGTTCATTAGAGTTGGAAAATTTTTCAACTTGTGAATCTTGCTTGGAAGGTAAAATGACCAAGAGGCCTTTTAAGGCCAAGGGGTATAGAGCCAAAGAAGTGTTAGAATTGGTTCATTCTGATTTGTGTGGTCCTATGTCTATCCAGGCGAGAGGTGGTTTTGAATATTTTATCTCTTTTATAGACGATTATTTAAGATACAGATACATTTACCTAATGCGCCGCAAGTCCGAGTGCTTTGATAAGTTCAAAGAGTACAAAGCTGATATGGAGAAACAACTAGGTAAAAGTATCAAGACACTACGGTCTGATTGTGGTGGCGAATACCTCTTAGGAGAGTTTAGGAATGACTTATCAGAGGCCGGGATTCAATCTCAATTGTCCGCACCTGGTACACCCCAACAGAATGATGTGGCAGAACAAAAGAATATGACTCTTATGGAGATGGTTAGATCGATGATGAGTTATTCAGAATTACCAAATTCGTTTTGGGGATACGCTCTGGAAATGACATCGCACATTCTGAATTTAGTACCTTCTAAATCAGTATCTACTACTCCCACAGAATTATGGAATGGGCGAAAACCCAGTCTAAGACATATTCGGATTTAGGGTAGTCCAGCACATGTGCTGAAACCAGATGCTGATAAGTTAGAATCTTGTACAGAAGTTCGCGTGTTTGTGGGTTATCCCAGAGGAATGAAAGGTGATTTATTTTATAGTCCTAAAGACCAGAAGGTCATTGTTAGCACCAATACCTAGTTTTTAGAAGAAGACTATATAATGGATCACAAGCCCAGTAGCAAAGTTGTTCTAGAAGAACTTAGAGAGGACACGTCTACTTTAGTACCAACAGTACAAGATGAAGTACCACAAGAAACTGCAACACGTGTCACACATGATACACAACCACAGATGTTGCCTCGTCGTAGTGGGAGAGTTGTGAGGGAACCTGAGAGATTTATGTTTTTGGGAGAGTCTTCAGACTTGATCCCGGGTAAACAGAACCTGATCCCCGAACATATGACGAAACACTCCAAGATATAGATGCAGCATCTTGGCAAAAGGCAATGAATTCTGAAATAGAATCTATGTACTCTAATAAGGTCTGGAAGCTTGTAGAACCATCGGATGGTGTAAAAGCCGTCGGATGCAAGTGGATCTACAAAAGGAAAAGAGGGACAGACGGGAAGGTAGAAACCTTCAAAGCTAGGCTTGTTGCGAAAGGGTACACTCAGAAAGAGGGAATCGATTATGAGGAGACCTTTTCACCGGTAGCTATGCTTAAGTCTATCCGGATACTCTTATCCATTGCTGCTCATATGGATTATGAGATTTGGCAAATGGATGTCAAGACAGCTTTCCTTAATGGAAGTCTTGAAGAGAACATCCATATGAAGCAACCAGAAGGGTTTATCGAAAAAGGCAAAGAGCATCTAGTGTGCAAGCTCAATCGGTCTATTTATGAACTGAAGCAAGCTTCAAGGTCTTGGAACATCCGGTTTAATGAAGTGATCAAGTCATATGAATTTATTCAGTGTCCGGATGAGTCTTGTGTATACAAGAAGTGTAACGGAAACGTGGTGGTATTTCTTGTACTATACGTAGATGATATTTTGTTAATTGGTAACAATGTCAAGGTATTATCGGACGTAAGGGTATGGTTGTCCAAACAATTTGATATGAAGGACTTAGGAGATTGTGCACACATTCTTGGGATCAAAGTTATGAGGGATCGCAAGAAAAGAATGTTGTGTCTGTCCCAAGCTTCATATATAGATACAATCCTTGCTCGTTTTAGCATGGGGAATTCCAAGAAAGGTTTCTTACCTTTTAGGCATGGAGTAGCTCTATCTTTGAGATGTCTCCAAAGACATCAAAGGAGATAGAGGACATGAAAGCAGTTCCTTATGCTTCAGCTGTAGGAAGCCTTATGTATGCAATGCTATGTATAAGACCTGATATCTATTTTGCCGTGGGCATGGTCAGCAGATATCAGAGTAACCCTGGACAAGGACATTGGACTGCGGTAAAGCATATATTAAAGTACCTGAGAAGGACTAGAGATTATATGCTAGTTTACCAAGCAGACGATTTGCTCCCTGTGGGTTACACGGATTCAGATTTCTAATCAGATAGGGACAACAGTAAGTCTACATCAGGCTATGTGTTTACTTTAGGAGGTGGAGCCATTGCATGGAGGAGTGTTAAGCAGAAATGCGTTTCGGACTCAACCATGGAAGCTGAGTATGTAGCAGCCTCTGAGGCAGCTAAAGAAGCAGTATGGCTCAGGAACTTTCTAATGGACTTAGATGTGATTCCTGGTTTACCCAAAATCATCACAATTTATTGTGATAATAGCAGTGCAGTTGCAAACTTGAAGGAACCACGAGCCCAAAAGGCAAGTAAACATATAGAGCGCAAGTACCACCTGATACGAGATATCGTGAAGTGAGGAGAAATTGTCATCGCCAAGATTGCATCAGCAGATCCTTTCACTAAGGCCCTTCCAGCAAAAGCTTTCGATCGGCATGTGGAGGGAATGAGAATCAGATGTATGGCAGCAGATATGGCAGCTTAGTTATTAGTATAAGTGAGAGATTGTTAGAGTGTATACTAAAAGCCTAAGCTTTTGTAAACATTTATTTTGAATAAAGAATCACATTTGGTCAAATTATCTACATTTGTTTGTAGTTGTTCAATTAATTTATATTGTAGATAACATAGTATGTGGTGTCACATACAGAAGATAATGTTATCAGTACCTTATAAATTATAAACAGTAGCTCACGACCAAAATGGAAAGGAACAAACCATTGGAAGGTCGTAGTGTAATTATGTATTAGTTTATCTTAACTATATAATTACACTAGTACACTTAGAGTGTATTGAGTGAGATCGTTCCTTTTATACTAACTTTATAAAGGAACAAAGACCTCAGTTATTATGGAAGTGTGTGCTCTTAATCCTAATATAATAACAAGCACATATATTTGATTTTTATTTCTTTAATTTATCAATGGGTGAGATTTAGTTTGATAAATCAATAAGCCCGATAAGTTGGGAAATGATATCACTTATAGTGTGTGTTATTGATTATAGAAGGAAACTGTGTCCTAGTGAACTAGGTTTATAATGTCCCCAAGAAGAGCTCATAAGGATTGTCATGTTAAACTCTGCAGGTGGACTTAGTCCGACATGACGATAAGGTTGAGTGGTACTATTCTTGGACTAAGATATTAATTAAATGAGTTGTTAGTAACTCACTTAATTAGTGGACATTCGACATCTTAAACACAGGGAGACTAACACACTCATAATAAGAAGGAGCCCAAAAATATAATTTGGAATTGGTGTGGTAGTTCAATAATAGTTCTCTAGTGGAATGAATTATTATTGATAAAATTAAGTTGTGTGTTCGGGGCGAACACGGGATGCATAATTTTATCGGGAGACCAAAACTAATTCCTCCTCTCGGTCCCTATCGTAGCCTCTTATTTATAGAGTACTATACCCACCTATACCCACCTTCATACCCATGTTGTAGGGGCCGGCCAAGCTAGCTTGTGGATCAAGCTAGGGCCGGCCAAGCCTTGGTCCATGGGTGGCCGACCCTAGCTTGAACCCAAGCTTAGGTGGCCGTCCCTATTAAATTAAAAAAAAGAATTTTAATTTTAAAATTTTCTTATGTGAAAGATATAATTTATTGAAGAGATTAAAAATTAAAATATCTCTTTTATAAGGTTCTACAAAAGATTAAAGAAAGAGATTAAATCTCTTTCCATATTTGTAGATTGGAAAGATATTTTATTTTTCTTCTTTGTAAATTATTCACATGTTGAAAAATTAAAATTATAGAGACTTCTTTTTATCAACCATGAAGGGATTTTAAAGGAAAATTTTATTTTTTAAAATTTCTGAAGACAAATAAGGAATTTTTAATTGTTGATTGAAAATTGCCTTGTTTGCTCTCCATGAGGTGGCCGACCATGACATGTTTAATTAGGAAATTTTATTTTATTTTTCTTAATTAATTCATGTCAAGAAAAGTTAAGGAAATTTTATTGTAATTAAATTTCCTTATTTGCCAAAGCTAAGGATTATAAAAGAGGGGGTTTTGGGAGCCTTCAAGGTGAACAACCTCTATTATTTTCTCCCTCTTTTCTTCCTTGGTGTGGCCGGCTCTTCCTTTTCTCTTCTCTCCATCCTTGTGGCCGAAACTCACTTCTCTCTTGGAGATCAAGGTGTGGCCGGATTCTAGCTTGGAGAAGAAGGAGAGAAAGCTTGCATCTCTTGGAGCATTGGTGGTGGTTTCTCTTCATCCTTGGAGGTGCTCTTCTTGTGGCCGAACCTTGCAAGGAGGAGAAGAAGGTGCTTTGGTGGTTTCTCATCTCGGAAGATCGTTGCCCACACAACGTCCGAGGTTAGAAGAGGAATACGGTAGAAGACCTAGAGGTTTTTGCTTGCAAAAGAAAAGGTATACTAGTATTTAATTTCCGCATCATGCTAGTTTTATTTCTTTGTAAAAATACCAAATACAAGAGGCATGCGATTCTAGTATTTCGAATTTGTTTTCGATGTTGTATTCTTTTGTTTTTTTTCCTTGTGATTTGATTGTTCTTTTTGGTTGACCTAAAGTTATTTAAGGTAATTAAATATTAGCTTTCCTTAAAAGGCTTTATCTAGGCGGTGGTGGTTGTTCCCATATCCAAGAAGGCCATGTGACTCGCCATGCAGTCCTGGAAGCCAATTTTGGAAATTAATATTTGATGGAATTAATAACCTAGGTGATTTGGATCGAACGTGTTAAGTTCCGCAGGAGATCCAAGTCTAAACCTAAAAGAACAAATAAATTAAACTTTGGATCAAACGTGTTAAGTTCTGCAGGCGATCCAAGTTTAATTTAAAAGAACACATGGTAGCTAGGAAAAGGTTCAGACCTTTGTACAAAATTTTTTGTACAGTGGAACCATTAGGTTTTCCGAGTAGCAACCAACAATACGTGCGGTCAAGAGGGGCATATAGCCAGGTATTGCCCGACCAAGATCTATCTACATCCAGCACAACTTGTTCAGTATGGAGGCAAGCAGGCGCAGTTACACCAGATGCAGGTCGCATTGGAAGGTCCTTATATTAATCAAGGCAGATTGGAGGCTCCACCAAGTGCCGACCGTCGCCTCTCTCCCTCAAACATCTCTGCCCAACGCCATCACCTAAGCTCTGACGCCACTCGAGAATTGATGCTAACATCCATGGCAAGTCGGCTAATGTCGGTGCAGTCTGATCCAACTAGCTATCACGCCACTCCCTTCTCCTCTTCATGTCTCCATCATGACCCGATGCCGCTAATCGACGCCAGCTGTCACGGGTCATTGCCGCGTGTTTGACTCGGACGTCGCCTATTGCTCCTGAGCAACTGAAGCTGGTAGCCTAGCCAACCATCGCAGTCACCTCACCTTTTAGTCTGGTCATCGTAGTCGCTGTGGCCCGACGCAGGCAACCAGACGTGACTACTCACTGCCAGTTACCGTCGACCCCTCTTCGGCCACGATCAAGGAGCCACCGGTCACTCATTCCCCTGAGCGTCGGTCAATGCCTTATCCCTTTCCCAATCACCCTGAGCAGCATAGTGGTGTTTGTTTCCCCACCGTAACCAGTCACCGGCTTCCATCTCCTGGACGCCACCTCCACTGCCATGTTCTCACCAATAGTCGACTACAACCAAGAGACATCGTTGCCGCTAGAGAAGAAGAGAACAATAGTAAATTAAGGTAACATTGTTTTATAGCATCCTTAATTAATCGATTAATAAGTTGACGAGTTTGATTGAAATAGAAGGCTGATTAAATTGTGATAATTTCAGGTAACAGAGAAGATCAAGGAGGGATTAATGGAAATTAGATGGTTAATTAGGTTGTTTAACTATCATATATTGGTTGTTAGGTTAACAAGTTATTGTAATCTGGTTTGATTATGGTATGTTCATAGCAAGGTCTAATTGAACCAATTAGAGATTGAGTTGCATTAAGTTATATAGGGATTAACTGTGAAGATAATCGAGGGATAATTAGATGGGATTAATTAGGGTTTGATTTGTATTATCCGAACTACGGTAGATCTAGATTTTTATTTGTGTTATTTGTTGTAGGTTCTGATTCGAGATAGGAGCTCAGATTGGAGGGCATTCAACACATGACACAGATAAAGGCGGATACTTCTTACTTTATCTTTTTTAGATCTTTGATTTTAGTGCATGAGTTATAATTTGATTGGTAGTTTTATTACCTTGACTCTATTCATATTGTTGCTTATGTTTGATACTTATGTTGCTTGACCTTAGAGATGATCCATTTTATATCAATGAAGTCTTATTATCTTCATGTTTGTTTTTGTCATGTATGTATGATATTACCATACCATAGTGTAGGATGTTGGATATCCTACTAGATCCCGGTTGATGATTTGAATTTGTGCTTATTATTAAGACAATCATACCGTAGTGTAGGATATCGAGTATCCTACTAGGCCCTTGTTTGTTATGTAGGATCATGCATATACATTAGTAAGATCATACTGTAGTGTAGGATATTGAGTATTCTACTAGACCCTTGTTATTATTTAAGCTCATGTCTATACGCTAGTGAGGTTAGATCAAGGTGTGGTTATAGAGTATTATATTGGGTGAGATTACTCATTTTCTGCTTATCATTATATTGTTATATTTGGACGACCATTGTCTCCTATTCATGGTTGAGTGAGTCGTTAAAGACCGCTAGTATATCCTGTCGACCGTTATCTCTCATTTGTGGTTGAGAGAGTCGTCAACGATCATAATGCACATGACTGTCCATGTGACTATTCGTAGTAGAGTGTTCCCTCGCAGACAGTTGCCACTTAAAAATTCTGTCCGCTCAAGAGACCATCCGTGGTAGAGCATTCTCTCGTAGATAGTGACTATTTACATACTCTAACTTCCCATGGGTCCATCCGTGGTAGAGTGTTTTCCCATAATCAGTGGTTGAGGAGCTAGATAGCTACCTTATCCTATTCGCCAACAAACCATCCATGGTAGAACTTTCTCTCGCAGATAGTGACTATTTATATATCCTGATCGTCCATGAGACCCATTCATGATAGCATATTGTTGTGCGTAGCCAATACTTACTATATGCTTGATATATGTTAGTTGTGTATTTATTTGTGCAAGATCCGCATATACTCCTGATTTATTGGTCTTACATAGTTGAACAAGTTAGTAGATGGTAATGTAGTTGTGTATGCTTTGTTAGTGGTTGCTTATATGGACTCTCTTACTTTTATAATAAGTATTTCACTTGACACTGTGTCCTTTGATCTCCTTATATATAGTATTATGCACTATCTTCTTATACCCGCTGAATATTTTGTACTCACTACCCGTTGCTTTCCTTGTATTTCTAGATTAGCATGTAGAGAATGTGTTGTGTCACTCAGAGATCTTGACTGCTGGTCTCACGTCACATCCGAGGACGATTTTCTAGTTTTGCTTTCTTCTTTATTTGTGTTTTGAATTTGTGGACTTGGCATTGTATTGATTCAACTTGGATTTGGTATTTAGCCTTATGACTTCTTGTATTTGCTTTAAAATTATTGTGTCAAGCCGGGTCGACTCGTAGTTAGTTGTTTTGGTTTTATATATTTTACCTTATGTCTTCTACTGTGTTTGATTTGTTGGCTGTATATTATCTTACATGGTTGTGTTTTTGTTTCAGATGATACTGACTTGCAGTGTTCTAGATTTTTTTTTTTATCCGTTGGACAAATTTGTGGACAAATAGGGAGTTTGTGTTACTGTGGCAAATATGCAGATTGCTTTATGTTGTGATCATGTCTTTTTACTAATGTTTCTAGACTATAACTTTTCAATCGTGTTCTAAATGACGGTCCGCCTAGGTGGTGCTTGTTGAACCCCGTGGTTGTTTTGATGTGATCAACCAAATTATGTTAGGTTCTGCTTGTTATTTGATTCCTGTGTCTAAGTGTGCAGGAGCTTAGGAGCGCAGGAAGTTGAGCGGAAGATGTAGCTAGCGAGAAGGGCGGCACGGGAAGGGAGCTGATGGGCTCGGGGCGTTCGAAGGACGAAAGAGCTGCGGAAGAGTACACCGGTGGACTAGAAGAACGTGCGTGGCGTTCGAGGGACGAGAAGCCGAGACGGAAGCCTGCTCGAGGAAAAGGCCGGGAATTGGGTTCGGGTGAACCCTATTCCGGTTGGCCGCAATCACCCAAGCTATCAGAGCATTGGAAGCTAAAATGAAGTCAAAAGGAGCTGGAAAGTTAGCTGGAGGCACCTATGCTGCCTGCAGGGTTGGAGGCGCCTCCATCATCTTGAAGGCGCCTCAGACCCAACCCGAGGTGCCTTCAAGGGCATTGGAGGCGCCTCGGACCCATCCAAAGTGGCCATTTGTAATTGGATAGAGTTTTATCCGATCAAACCATTGAAGGCGCCTTGAACCCCTTTGGAGGCGCCTTCAACACTCGAGATAGACTTTACAGGAGCTATATAAAGGCCCCTGGAGCTAGAAAATAATGATTCAACTCTGTAACAACTTCCTAGCAACTTCTGTGCTCTCTTATTGTGTAAAAGACTTCTCCGCTTTCAGAGAAGGAGACTTTTCTAGTGCGCTTTCCCACCGCCTTGGATTAACAACCCCCTGGGTTGTAACCAAGTTAAATTATAGTATCCCTTTTATTTCTTGTTATTTCTTTTATTATTGTTGCTATCTTTTTGAGTTGAAAGTCTTGAGGCGGGTATACTCTTTTATTTTTCAAGCAATTCACCCCCTTCTTGCCAGCCCCGCTGCACCAACAAGTGGTATCAAAGCCCGACTGCCTCAGAAGGACTAACCGCCAACTGAAGCACAAAGATCAAAGACGATGGCCGGAGCGAACATTCATCCCCCAAAGTTCGACGGAGACTTAGCTACATGGAAGCGAAAAATGGAGGTATTCTTTAAGATTGAATTTGATATACTTTTAATAATGAAATATGGATATGCAGCGCCAAAAGACAAAGAAGAACACAACTGGATGAAGAAGGAGTAGGTCGATTTCGTGGCCAACGGAAAGGTGAAATTTCACCTGCTCAGTGTTCTGCCACCCCAGGAGGTAAGTCAGATCGGAAGCTACAACTCCACTAAAGACCTCTGGGATAAATTCCTAGAGCTCCACGAAGGCACCTCAGAAGCGAAGTTAGCAAGGCGGGACATCCTCCGGACTCAGCTGACGAATCTCCGGATGAACATCGACAAGAAGGTAGCGCAACTCCAAGCGAGAATCAAAGAGCTGATAATGCAACTGACAAATCTCGACGAATCGGTAACGAACCGAGACTCTATCCGGTATGTGCTCAACGCCTTCCCTAGAACTCCAGAGTGGGCGCCCTTAGTAGATGCTTACTACATCTCTAAGGACTTTGAGGTAAGTAGTTTAGAAAGTTTATTTTCTACTTTCGAACTTCACGAGTCTCGACTTGCAGTGCCTAAACAAGTAGAGAAGTCGAACCTCAACATTGCCCTACAAGCCGAAAAGGACGATCTCGACTCCGAAGCGTCGATCAATGAAATCGAAACGGCGCTACTGGTAAGACGTTTCAATAAATTTCTTAAAACTAATAAATTTCGATCGCAGTCAAGAAAGAATCAACGCAACAAAAGGACGGTCCGATGCTACAACTGCAACGAGGAAGGGCACATCAAGGATGACTTCCCCAAATTAAAGAAAAAGGACAAGAAAAAGTCTCGAAGACCGACACCCTCTAAATGTAAGAGTTTGAAGGCTACATGGGATGAATCTTCATTCTTGGAATATGAAGTCGAAGCCTTCTCGGGAGTAGCACTGATGGCCAACCACCTTTTTGAAGAAACCAGCTCGGAGATAAGCATAGATGAAGGGGAAGGATTATTATTAGAAGAAGAAAGCTACGACGAAGGGGAGCATCACCAAGTGAGGAAAGTAAGGTATGTGATCTCACCCCTACTCAGTCTTTTCAATTTATCAAAGTGCTTACGAAAGATCTTGCAAAATTAGAAAAAGAAAATGCTGAATTGAAATTGAAATTAGCAAAAGTTTGCCCCTAGAAATGTATGATAAATTAAAATGAGAAAATGAGAAATTAAAAATTGAAATTGAAAAATTAAAAAATAATCATGCATGCTTAATTAAATTTCCAAAATCAAAACTTAGCATTTATGGAAAATTAAATTGGTATATTAGAAAGCATCAGGGATAACTTAGAAAAGTTCCTAGAAACTATGTACCCTTAAGTTCTTAATTAATCCAGTAGGAAAGAACTTTTACTGGGTTCCAAAATCTTTTCTAGACTATTTTTTTTTAAATAAAAATTTTTAAAAGCTTTTAGTGAGAAAATTAAACATTAAAATTTCTTTATGAGGCATTGTCTAAGGAAGTGGTTGTTGCTCTAATAACTAAGAAGGCTTAGTGCCTCGTCATGACCTGGAAGCCAAATTATTGGAATAAAAATATTTAATTAAATTTCTGATAAAATATTAAAATTAGGATTAAATAATGCTTTAAAAAGGTTCTATTAAAACATTTTTTTTAAAAAAAATTCATTAAAAAAATATATTTTTTAAACTTAGAAAATTCTTAAAAGCGTTTCTTTGTTAAACTTAAAAATTTTCTACTTAAAAGTCTAAAGTTTTACTTAAATTTTTTTTAAACATTTTCTGCTGAGAAATCATTTTGAAAATAATGCACTTAGGAAATCTCTAAATCTTCTTTTCTTAGAAAATTCTTAAAGATAATTTTGACTTAAAAATATTTTTTTTCAAATTATTATGAAAATGAGTTATATTTACTTAGAAAACTTATAAAATGTTTCAAAAGACTTAGAATATGTTTTAGACCCCATTTTTACTGTGATCAAAGGGGGAGAGATAGGTACAAGTTCAGAGGGAGTTAGAAATATTTTCAAATTCTATTTTGAATTTTTTGTAAAATGATATTTGTTTCAAAAATTGGTATCAGAAGCTAAATTTTATGTTGTAATTTTTATTAATTGTAAATTTATGCTTAAAAATGTTAGTTTAGTAATTTCTTCAAAATTACTATTTGTTTGTTTTACCCTAACTTGAACTTGGGTTGATGAACATCAAAAAGGGGGAGATTGTCGAACCCCGTGGTTGTTTTGGTGTGATCAACCAAGTTAGGTTAGGTCCTGCTTATTATTTGATCCCTGTGTCTTAGTGTGCAGGAGCTTAGGAGTGCAGGAAGTCGAGCGGAAGACGTAGCTAGCGAGAAGGACGACACAGGAAGGGATTTGACGAGCTCGGTGCGTCCGAAAAACGAAAGAGCTGCGGAAGAGTACACCGGTGGACGAGAAGAACATGCACGGTGCTCGAGGGACAAGAAGCCAGGACGGAAGCCTGCTCGAGGAAAAGGCCGAGAATTGGGTTCGGGTGAGCCCTATTCTGGTTGGCCACAATCACCCAAGCTATCGGAGCATTAGAAGCTAAAATGAAGTTAAAAGGAGCTGGAAAGTTAGCTGGAGGCGCCTCCAACGAAGTGTTGAAGGCGCCTTCATCATCTTGAAGGCGCCTCCGACCTAGTCCGAGGCGCCTTCAAGGGCATTGGAGGCGCCTCGGACCCAGCCAAAGTGACCGTTTGTAATCGGATAGAGTTTTATCCGGTCAAACCATTGGAGGCGCCTTGAACCCCTTTGAAGGCGCCTTCAACACTCGAGATAGACTTTTCAGGAGCTATATAAAAGCCCCTGGAGCTAGGAAATAATGATTCAACTCTGTAATAACTTCCTAGCAACTTTTGTACTCTCTTATTGAGTAAAAGGCTTCTCCACCTTCAGAGAAGGAGACTTTTCTAGTGTGTTTTCCCACCGCCTTGGATTAACAACCCCCTGGGTTGTAACCAAGTTAAATTATAGTCTCCCTTTTATTTCTTGTTATTTCTTTTATTATTGTTGCTATCTTTTTGAGTTGAAAGTCTTGAGGAGGGTATACTCTTTTATTTTTCAGGCAATTCACCCCCTCTTGTCGGCCCCGCTGCACCAGCAGTCCTTAGGCGGGAGACGGACATCAACTGCACCGCCTCAAGCAAAGGCAGTGCTTGGCTGTACTATAGGCAGTAACTCATCTCCTTCCGCCACCGCCGTGCTTGGAACTACCACCGTTGCCTCCACTGCCACAATTTCAGCACTGTGACACGTTTGGACATGTCACTTGGGTCCGACGAGGTGTCCGGATGCTTCGCTCAAGGCCGAACGCATCATTCGAGCTCGGAGACGGGCCGAAACGTGTCGCCCGGGATTGGTGACGCTTCTAGGCGCATCATGCTGTCCTAGCAATGCATCAAACTCATCGCTGACCGAAATAGGGTATGCAGTTTAACGAAATTTTAGGTTATTAATTTTAATCAACTTTAACTATGATTGAGATAATTTAAATAGACTTAATTAAAGCCTAATAAAATCATCTCATTAATTATATATATAATTATTTTTATTTTTTATTTTTAAATATTTAGATTAAATTTTTTATTCTTAATTAATATATTTTATTAAATGTATATATAAGAATAATGACTATTTATAATATTATATATAAAAATAATAAAAAAAATTCAAGACAGTAGGTGGTCACTAATCGACCTACCACTATCTACCGTCTGTCGTCATTTGCAACATTACTTTTCAGAAATGCAAAAGCATTGAGATCCGGTCTATAAATATAATGTAGGTTCACTTCTGTTTTTGTTTAAATGACACTGTTCAAGTGATAATGTCTGGCAACGCTGATCACTGCTGATTCAACTCCCATGCTATATTATAGTGATTAGCTGATTCAACTTCCAGCTAAATTATAGTGATCAGCTGATTCAACTTCCAGGCTATATTATAGTGATCAGCTCCTCTTTTCCAATTTGGTTAGCTGCATTTTTTGATTGATAATGCTTTTTACTTTATGTTTTATTTTTGGTATTATGTTTGCAAAATATGCTGAATTGTATGCTCACACAATATGTTGGACAAAAATAAATATTATAGAAAAATTAATAGTCTAATATTTAGAATATGGAACATAAGAATCTTGATAAATTAATAAAGATAGTAGATGTAATGATTAGGAGAAAAATTAGTATTTTGTGTGTACAAGAGATAAAATGGATATGTGAAAAGACAAAGATAATAGAGAACTCGAGTTTTAAGTTATGATATACAAGAAAGAGTAAAATAAGAAATTTAGTGGGTATTATTGTAGATATTTTATTAAACGATGAAGTTGTAGGAATAGTTGGAAAAGAGGATAGAATTATAGCTCTCAAAATCGTAGTAGCGAAAGAAACTATAAACATAATTAACAAATATGCAATATAAATAGGATCAGATAAAACTATCAAATAAAGGTTTTGTGATAATCTAGATGAAGTATTACATAATATTTTGTCAAATGAAATGATTTTAATAAAAGACTATCTAAATGAGCATGTTGGAGTGAAAAATGAGAAATATGAGAGGGTACATGGGGTTATGAGTTTGGATGAGAAATGAAGAAGGAAAACTATATTGGGTTTTATAATATCATATGACCTTGTATTAGCTAATACATTTTTAAGAAAAAAGAAGAACATTTTATTACGTTCAAAAGTGGGAATAATAAATCATAAATTAAATTTCTTATGGTTCCAAAGAAGGATAAAATTTTTTATAAATATTGTAAGATCATTCTTAGAGAAAGCTTAACTATCCAACATTGTTTAGTAGTGTTGGGCATACACCTCAAGCATAATATCAATAGATGGAAAATATATATAACTCCTAGAATTAAGTGGTGAAAGTTAAATGATGGAAAACAAAACATATTTAAGGAGAAGGCAGAAGTACAAGTATTAGGTGAACTGTACAGTGACTCTAATAACATGAGATAAGATGGTATAAAAAAAAAGACAGCCCGGTGCACGAAGCTCCCGCCATGCGGGGTCCCGGGGAAGGATCCATTGTACGCAACCTTACCTTATTTTTTTTACAAGAGACTGTTTCTAAGATTCGAACCCGTGACCTTTTGGTCACATGATAACAACTTTACCGTTGCGATAAAATGGTATCAAAGTTGAAAATAATAGCTAAGAGTGTATTCGGTGAGTCAAAGGGACTTGCACTACCAATTAAGGAATCTTGGGGTGGAATGAGAATGTACAAGAGAAAGTGAAGAACAAATGAATAACTTATAAGAAATTATATATTTGTAAGAATGAGGAAAACTTAAAAAAAATATATAATAGCAAAAGAAAGTAGTAATGAAGCAAAGAATGAAACTTATGAATGATTATATCAAAAATTTAATACAAAAGAAGGGGAAAGAGACATTTATAGAATGACTAAAGTGAGAGAAAGAAAGACAAAAGATTTTATCCAAATAAAATGTATTAAAGATGAATGCAATAGGATACTAGTAAACAATGAAGAAATAAAAGAGCGATGAAATTATCAACTTTTTAATGAAGATTTAGGTGACCAACTTAACTTAGATAATTTATGTAGGTCAAATGAGTATAGAAATTTAAATTTTTATCATAGAATTCAAACTTTAGAATTAGAATAAGTTTTAAATGGGATGCATAATGGAAAAATCATTGGACTAGATGATATTCCGATAGAGGTATGGAAGTGCCTAGGGAAATAAAGTATTGAATGACTTATAAAATTATTTAACATAATATTGAAAATGAAAAAAAAAGTCAGGTCAATGGAGGGTAAGCACTCTAATTCCCTTATATAAGCACAAGGGTGACAGATAAAATTATGCTAACTATAGGAGTATTAAACTAAATAGTCATACTATGAAACTTTGGAAAAGAGTAATAGAAGAAAGATTAAGGAAAGATACCATGGTGATCAAAAATTAATTTGGGTTCAACTTAGAAGGTCGACAATAAAAGTTATATATCTTAGATAATTAATTGAAACAAGTTCTACATATGATATTCATTTACTTTGAAAAAGCTTTTGATAGAGTCTCTGTTGGATCGAAAGCGCTAGAGGGGGGCGGTGAATAGCGCTCGTGTCTTTCAGCGATTTAAAACTACGAGTAGAAACACAGCGGAATAAAGAACACAATCAAACACAGAGACACAAGGGAATTTACTTCGTTCGGAGCCTGTGACGACTCCTACTCGAAGGCCTGCGATCCTTGATCGCTTTCCGTGGGCAACAACTATAAGTTCGAATAGAGTACAAGTATTACAATTAAGTACAATTGAAAAAAGATAGTTATACCGATAACAATTTAGTAATCTGAAGATTTCGGAGCTCCGGGTTATCAGTGTCAAGTCGTAGCACTTCCGGGTCGTCTTATTATCAGCTAGTTGCAAAGGGATCGCTTGGAATTCGTTGGGAAGAGCTGCTGGTCGAGATCCTCTTATAAAGGGTGTTCAAGGCGCCTCCATCAGGCTCCAAGGCGCCTTGAATCCCTAAGTTTTATCCCGGAAATGATTCTGCGATGAAGCTTTGACCGTTGCCTTTTATCCATCTCAAGGCGCCTTCATCACTGTCCAAGGCGCCTTAAACCACCTGTTCAAGGCGCCTTGAGCTTCCTTCAAGGCGCCTCCAACCCTTCTGGACAGCTGGCTTCGGCTCGCACCCGAGGCGCCTCTAAGCTCCATGGAGGCGCCTCGGTACTGTTCATCCGAGGTTATTCTTTGCACTTTGGTCATTGCAAGATACATTAATCCCAAATATACCCTGCAGCACAAAGTTAGCACAAAACAATATAGATATGAAAGTAGAATATGATGACAGTCTCCGAACTGTCCGGGTCTGATTTCGGATTTCCGACCGAAAACCCTAGGTCGACCCGACGCCTACTGTTCCCTCTACGGGGAACGCGTCCTCACCTACTCCACTCAGGAGATTTACCTGTTGCTAGTGCGATCCTCTAGATCGACTGGACTTTTGCTCGGTGCTCGATGCTTCCGGACTTTCTGCTGGATTTCCGCTTCCCGGCTGGTCCAGTCTTTCACCTGGTTCGCGACACCAGGACTTTCCACCTAGGGTTTCCCCCCTAGGACTTTTGCTTGAAGCACTCAACTCACCAAGACTTTCCCCATAGGGTTACCACCCTCTATGACCTAGGGTTACCAACCCCTAGGGTTACCAACCCCTAGGGTTTTCACCTTGCCTAACCGCAGCTAGGACTTTTCTCCACCTAGGGTTACCACCCTCTAGGATTTTCACCTGCCTAACCGCAGTTAGGACTTTCCTGAAACACTCATTCAACATGTTAGATAACAAAGAATCTTAACTTTAAATCCCTTTACCATTATCAAAACTTAGGTTCGATCGTCGGATGCTTCCCGCACCAACAGTCTCAAGAGAAATTATATGGAGAATTCTAGAAAAGAGAGGTGTTAGCGTATACATTCAAGGCATAATACCGTAGTGTATGTTGTTTGCAGATATTGTTTTGGTAGATGAGACATGTGAAGGAGTAAATGCTAAACTAGAATCTTGACGGAAAATACTAAAAGTGAAAGATTTTAGGCTTAGTAAAGTAAATATAGGAGATGACGAGTTATCTGGAACTGAGAACTTTAAGTATTTAGTATTATTTTTGTAAAATGATGGAAGGATTCAGATAGATATAAGAAATACAAGTAGGATGATTTAAATGGAGAGCGTCAGGTGTTTTATATGATCGTAAAATACCTCTAAAATTTAAAGGAAAGTTCTATAAACGTCGGTTAGACTTGATATATTATATGATGTTGAATGTTGGGCTATGACTCGAGCATATAAGCTGTGAGTTGCAGAGATGAAAATATTAAGATGGATGTGTGAACATATGAGAATGAATAAAATAAAAAATGAGAGTATTAGAAAGAAAGTCGGAGTTGAAGAAAACTCCAAAGGACATGATTAAGATGGTACGTACATGTACTTAGAAGATCAATAAATGCTCCAGTTAAGTGATGTGAAATTATAATAAATATACATATCAAATGAGGAAGAGGATGACAAAAAAATATTTGATTAGTAATAATAAAATAAGATAAAATTTATTTAAGTATAGATAATGATATAGTAAAAGATAGAGCCTAATGATATAAAAGGATTCATATAGTTGACCCTATCTAGTGGAATAAAA
Source organism: Zingiber officinale (assembly GCF_018446385.1). Classification (NCBI taxonomy): domain Eukaryota; kingdom Viridiplantae; phylum Streptophyta; class Magnoliopsida; order Zingiberales; family Zingiberaceae; genus Zingiber; species Zingiber officinale. Next base: position 120,798,626 of record NC_055987.1, read on the forward strand.
CTTGATTGTTATTGTAAGATATAGAATCTAGATGCTACCAGACCATCTGGGAGTTTACATCTTGAAATATTTAGCTTGCTGAACTTACGTTTGGTTTTCGTACAGTTGCATTTTCTTTTCTCTTTCTTTTTTTCCGAGGAGGTTGAATGACTGTCATTTATTTTTTAGATGTGAGAGATGAGGGAGAGTAACCTTCCAAGATTTCGAGCTTATTGAATATCTGTTGTAATACTCTCCATTGACGATAATTACGGTCCTTTCTTCTTCTAGACTAATGACTGGTTTTCTTTGTTGTTGCTGATTTCAGGCTAAAGATAGGGACTGATTTTCACTATGTGCTAAATGTTAAAGGATCGTCACCAGCTGAGGTAATTGCAGTTGACTACAAAGCTAATCTAAAACTTGCACTTAATGCTCTTGCTGAAGAGATGAAGAAAATATCTGCCTCAAAGTTGGAGTAGTCAACTACTCTACTAGAACAATCAAGAAAAGATGCTAAAATGCTACCAGATAAAAGGAGCATTCTTGTTTCTTTGCACTCCAAAATTGATGAGGTTTCCTCTTAACAATTCTGACTTCTCATTGATGCATCTCTTCCAGTAGCCTCACTTGCCTTGAGCTAAAAAAAAAAAACTGACCTTGGTGTCTAGGGCTCTAATTGAAAAATGCATTGCTGTATTAATCTCAATCAAAATATTTCTGAGTTGATCAGGTTTTGTCAATATTGCCCCCTTTATCCTAGAAAGACTCAGCGGTTGTGTTTCTTCACTCTTGATATTGAAGCATATGAATTTTGCTTAAGCTTTATGTTTAACAAGTAAAGATGGTTTATTTTTTTTTTAAAAAAAGAATAGGTGATATCTCAGTTACCTGATTTCTGCATCTAGCATGCAATAGTTTAAAATTATTGTTTGTCTTACTAAATGGTATATATTTTAAGGGAGATTATATGTCCATGTGGTTATTCTCACACTCAAGCAAAGAATTTTGTTCAGGAAGCCAATAACTTGATTATGATGATCACAGGTCAGAAACAAATCGTTTTCTGAATCATGTTTATAGGTTTAGATCATTTTAGCGCTAGCTGCTTCGGACTAACGCAAACCCATATCTTGCATAGCACAATTTCTTTTAACCTCCACTGGCTGAAGGAATGAAGGGTTGCAGTGATGAAAAATGATCTTGCGTGCAAATGGTATGCAAATCAGACCATTTGTATTTAAGTTGTCTTGTTTTCTAGGCTGATACTCGGATGATATTGCTAAAGAATGAAATTGAAGAACATGCAGCTAAATGCTCTGCAAAATCTGAGAAAATGAGAGAGGAGTTTACAAAGGAAGAACATCAGTTGATTATGGTTGAAAAAGAGGCAGAAGAGCTTTTAAAGGTAGCTTTATTAATGCCTTGTTCTTTTATCAGAAATGAAGACAGATCTATCTGAAACTGCTGATTTCGTGGCTTTTTATCTGCAAAGTTTACTCTTTCTGACTTCAGTGGAGGTGGCCGAGGGATACGAGCTCGTTAATGAAAAAACTCTGATGGTTTTACTTGGTGTAATAATTTGGAGTGCTTGGTTTAACTCAAAATCTATCGCAAACCATCCTGGATTCTGAATAACTAAACTAGAACACGTTCTGTCTCTCTACACATCATTTGGGATTTGAGTTCCCTATGCATATGATGTGAATGATGAATTTCTATTCCTGCAATAGCCCTTACTAATATTAGTTCGATTAATATTCTCGTATTTGTATTCTTCTATTCATATTCCATTATTTGTATTTGCATTCTTTAGCCTAACCTTGTTTACTTCGGGAGAGGAGAACAGAGCTTTTAGTTTCGGATTCATCCATTTCATTAAACAATTTACGCTGGTTAGGTTTAGATTTTATCAAGTCATTTCAAGGTCGGTATAGGTGGGCTGATTTGTTTGGGCCTGTGATTTCCACGGCTTGTGATGGAGTGGGTTTGGGTTAATCTATGGGTTGAGAATTTTTATTTTTTCTAAAATGGAAAACTCAATAAGCTGGGTTGTTTCATAATTTAAATTTAAAAATTTCAACTTGTTTATTTGTGGGTTAGTCCGTCCGACTTACAATATGTCTTGGGTTGAGGATTTTTTAACTCGTCAGGATGGTGGGCTGTCTGCTCCGCCCTATCATTTGATGGAGTTTTGATGCTTCGCCTAATCATTTCATGGATTGACTCGTTTGACAATATTAATGTCAAGCATTCCATTTACTCGAAGATTTAATGGTGAGAGCTATTAAATTGTTTCTCATTCTTTTTTTAATGAAAATAAACACAACGAGTATAATAATTTGTGGATGTATTTTTAAAAGAAGATGAAATTAATTATTATGAGAATAAATATTTTCTTTTTTTTTTTAAATATTAGGGGGTATTTGGTTCTTTCCTAGGAATAGGAATCGGAATGAGAATCATTGTATTGTGGAATGGGAATGGATATGAGCATGGATATCACTCTTAAAAGTAATGTTTGGTTAGTTGTATATCTTCTATCGGAATAAATCAAAGTTTCCTTTTTTATCCTTAAAAGAAAATAAGAGAAAAAATTAGATGTGAGAGAAAGATGAATGTGAGAGAAAAATATGATGAAAGAGAATGATGAGAGAGAAAATATTATGAGAGAGAAAGTGTGATAAGAAAGAATGAAGAGAGAGAAAGTCTGATGAGAGAAAATGAAAAAAGAGAGTGTGATTGGAGAGAGCATGATGAGAGAAAATATGATGTGAGAGAAAGTATGATAGGAGAGGATAAAGAGAGAGAAAATATAGTGAAAAAAATAAGGAGAGAGAGTGTCATGAGAGAGATTGAGGAGAGAGAAAGTATGGTGAGAGAAAAAGAGAACAGTGAATATGATGGGAGAGATTGAGGAGAGAGAAAGTATGATAAGAGAGAAAGTGTGTTGAGGAAAAAAAGAGTAAGTGTGATAAGAGAGATTGAGGAGAGAGAAAGTGTGATGAGAGAGAAAGTGTGATGAGAAAAAAGAGAGTGTGATGGGAGAGATTGAGGAGAGAGAAAGTGTGATGAGAGAGAAAGTGTGATGAGAAAAAAAGAAGGAAGAGAGTGTGATGGAAGAGATTGAGGAGAGAGAAAGTATGATGAGAGAGAAAGTGTAATGAGAAAAAAAGAGGAAAGAGAGTGTGATAGGAGAGATTAAGGAGAGAGAAAGTGCGTGATAAAATGATGAGAGAGAAACTATGATGAGAGAAAATATAATGAGAGAGAATAAGGAGAGATAAGTGATATGAAAGAAAAAATAAATAAATATATTTTGATATTTGATATTAATGGAGAAAATTTTAGTTTTAAGTTAAGGGTATTTTTGGAATAAGGGAATATTTTGATTGATGAAAATAGGGTAATGACTCATTGAAGGGGAGTTACATGGGAATGAGTTATTACCCAATTTCAAGGATTCATTCCCTTATTTGTATTCCTATTCCTATAATCCAAACATTAATAATGGGAATCAATAATTCCCATTTCCATTCCCTACTCCTATTACCCTAAACCAAACGCCCCCTTAGTATAATAATGTTAGTTATTGTAAATAAGTAATTGAAAATATTAATCGAACTCATACTTTGCTAAATTTAGAACCAAAAGTGATTTGGATGATTCAAGAATCGAAGTAAATTTATTTAAAAAAAAGAAGATATCAATAAACTTCTATGAAATAATTTTACGGGATTCAACTTAATTATCTCGATGGTGAAATATCATTGATAAATAAGATGTAAATGTATTTTTAGAAAAAAATGAAATTAATTATTATGAGAACAAACATCTTCTTTTCCTTTTAAAATGTCAGTATAATAATGTTAATTATCGTAAATAAGTAATTGAAAATATTAATCGAACTTATACTTTGCTAATTTTCATAAGAGGAAAATATAATGATCTTCAGTAATAATATTCAATTACGGTGACCGAGCTTTCAAATCATATAATGATTTCCATCGCGCGACCGCGTCTTCAAACAACGCTCCTGAAAATCTGTCGTCAATTCAAATCACCAAAAGTGAATAGCCTCGTTTAAAGCCCAATGACCTACATTAGATAAGGTCTTGGGGCGTGCACCGCACGTGTTCCGCCTTCCATACTCCATAGGTTCTCCTTCCTATTCCACATAAAATTAAACTTGGGTTTGACCCACGTTGCTCCAGATTTAATTCAGATATATATATATATATATATATATATATATATCTATATATATATATATATATATATATATATATATATATATATATATGCTTTGTGCGCGACCGTGAGCGATGTGTAGATATAATGTTGTCAGGTCGATTTTCCTACAAATAAAATATTTCTTTTATTCTCTCTCCCCTTCGGGCCTCTGTTCAAAACTTCAGCGGCGAAAATTGTTGGTGCGGGAAGCATCCGACGATCGAACCCAGGTTTTGATAATGACAAAGGAATTCAAAGTTAAGATTATTTGTGTTATAACGTACTTGAATGAGGTTTCAGGAAAGTCCTAACTGCGGTTAGGCAGGTGGAAAAGCCTAAGGGGTGGTAACCTTAGGTCCTAGGGGGTGGTAACCCTAGGTGGAGGAAAAATCTTAAGGGGGATAACCTTAGGTCCTAGGGGGTGGTTGTTGATACAGTCTGACCTGGCTGTTGTTTTGATGTTGACACTGATTTAAGTTTGTATCAGATGTTAATTGAACTCGGATTGATTACTGATCAAGGTTGATCATGTGGAAGGGAAAAGTCCAAGTTGGAAACTTGGCACGCGAAGTCGGAGAGGGCTCGGTAGCTCGTTCTCTAGACCAGACGAAGTCGGAGAGGGCTCGGCAGCTCGTTCTCCGGACTAGGTCAGAGAGGGCTCGGGAGCTCGTTCTTTGGACCGGATTAGGTCAGAGAGGGCTCGGTAGCTCGTTCTCAGACCAATCCTAGTATCACATAGGCGTTGGATCGGTCAACAGACCGATCCAGTGATACTTTGGATGACTGATCGGTCCGCAGACCGATCTAGTGAGACTAAATTTTCTGATCGGTCTGGTGACCGATCAGGAAACACTCGAGAGCTCATCGAGTAATCGATCGGTCAGACCGATCAGAAACACTCGAGCACATCGAGTGTCGATCCGTAGACCGATCGGGAGAAATGTCGCGAGAAGAAAGGGCGTTGGATCGGTCCATGGACCGATCCACATCAATCGATCGGTCGTCACGGCCGGTCGGACCGACCTCGCACCGATTAGGCCGTTGTCCGATCGGTCAAGAGTTCGTGATCGGTGACCGACCCACGCTAAGTTCATTGTGCATGCGCTTTCTCGATATTTCGATTCGCACTTTTGCCCATCTCGTTTAACCTTCGCCGTGAGTCTTTTGGAGATCAGTTGCGGTACCATACCGGTCTTAGTTTCAAATTAAGCCTCATCAAAGGAATGAGACAAAGGATCTTTCCACTGCTTTCTCTGCGTCAAATGCATTTGAAGCAGCAATGGCTACAGGTTGCGATTGGCTGTGTTTCTGGCAGTAATCAGGCGGCGATTGGCTTAACTCCTGGTGATTGGTTCGAGCTCAGAGGCACCAGTGAAGACCGTAGTTCTATTGGTGTGAGCTCAGAGAATCAGAAGAGGAAGAGAAGCGATTGGCGACGCCGTAGCTTGTAGCAGGGATTCAGTGCAGGTTGGCAGCGATCCGGTGCAGGCTGATCGAATGCAGAGACATAAGAAGCAGTGTATGCTGGAAAGAATGAGAAAACGTGAAGCAAGTGAAAAGCTGTGTGTGTTTCGGTTGAGAGCTTGCTGTGTTCTTGGACTCTGTCTTCATCATCTTCGTGGCTGTGAGTTCGATTTTCTTTGAGCCACTGTGATTTGTAAGTCTTGTGTGCTTCATTTTAAATCTGTTCGAAGACTTTGTGGAGAGGTTTCTCCACCGAGAAGGAGAGCTTCATTAGCCGGTGTCATCCGGGGTGTGATCTACCGAAGATCAAGGGCTCCTCCACCTTATGGACACGCCGAGGAGTAGGGGCAAGTTATCCCCGAACCTCGTATATCTTGTGTTAGTGGTGCTTGGTTCTTTTCTCGTATAATTTCTTTTTGTTTGCTTATTTTCCGCTGCGCTAACAAACTCGCTTAGAATTTTTGTGAAAAGATTAAGTTTTTGGTGGAGGCTATTCACTCCCCCCCTCTCTAGCCATCCAAAGGATCCCAACAAGTGGTATCAGAGCCTGGTGCTCTTCATCTGGACTAACATCCTAAGGAGCAAGAAGATGGCCATGAAGGAAGGATTCAGCACCAATAGAGCACCCTTCTTCGATGGAGCAGATTTTCAATATTGGAAGAGTCGCATGGAGTATTATCTCAAAACTGATATCTCCATGTGGTTTTCTGTAAAGGAAGGATTTACGCCTCCAAAGGACGAAGAAGGTAAGGAACTCGACTCCTCGAGGTGGTCCACCGAGCAAACCCGCAAAGGACAAGCCGATGCCAAAGCAGTGGTCACTTTGCAATGTGGAATAGCCAAGGACCAACTCGTCAAGGTAGGTCCTTTCACGAGCGCAAAAGATCTATGGAACAAGCTCATCGAGCTCCAAGAAGGAACTCAGGACTCTCGGATCGCCAAGAGAGACTTGTTCCTAAACCAACTCCAAAACCTCACCATAAGGGAAAATGAGACAGTAAGTGAGCTACATGGAAGATTCAAAGAGATCATCAATGGTCTCCATTCCGTGGATGAACGCGTAGAGAATCGCGATCTTGTAAGGTGCGCTCTAAAAGCCTTTCCGAGGAGTGCCTTGTGGTCATCTATGGTAGATGCCTACAAGGTCTCTAAGGATCTTTCAATTGTAAAGTTAGATGAATTCTTTTGTGAAATTGAACTTCATGAACTTGCTAACAAAGGTCAAAAGGAGAAAGGTATAGCTTTGGTTGCAGGAGAAAAGAGCAAGGATGGGAGAAGAAAGAAAGAAAAGAAGAAGGAGAAAGAGATTCCTTCATCTTCATCCTCCTCCGAGTCCGATGATGAAGGTGGATCATCATCAAGCGAGATGACAAATTTTGTGAGGAGGATCATGAGAAGAAGCAGGAGATACAAAGGTAAAACTGTAGATCAAAATATTGATAAGTCTAACGTTACTTGCTATGAGTGTAGCAAGAAAGGACACTATCGGAGCGAGTGTCCAAAGCTAAAGAAGAAGGAGGAAAGGGCCAAGAAAAAGAAAGCCCTCAAAGCCACATGGGATGAATCCTCCTCGAGCTCATCGGAGGAAGAGAAGAAGGAGAAGAGCACAAGGCAACTAGCACTCATGGCAAGGGAGGAATCCGATTTCGGGAGTGATGGGGATGCAAGCACTTCAGCCGCGGCTTCATCATCTTCGGATGATGAAGAGGTAACTTCTTCTCACTTAGAAAAATGCTATAAGACTATTACACATTTGTCTACCTTGCTTAAAAAATCAAAAACTGAAATTAAATCTTTAAAAGATGAAGTAGAGAACTTGAGAGCTCTTAGGGAAGATGAGGTTGATGACCTACATCTAGAGCTCCTTGAAGATGAAAACAAAGTCTTGAAGAGTGAAGTTGAGAAACTCAAGAAAATGCTTGAGAAATTCTCAACTAGCTCCAAGACATTAGACATGATTCTAAATGCCCAAAGGGCGGTCTACAATAAGGCTGGGTTAGGGTATCAACCCAAGGAGTCAAGTTTTATTTCTCTAGTGTCTAGAACCCATTTTCATAGATCACATGCTTCTAGGGTTCATGAGACTAGGAAGGGTGTAACCAAGGCATGGGTGCCTAAGTCTTTCATTGCAGATGCATTAGGTCCCAAGATTTGGGTACCTAAAACATCTATCTTTCGTGTCTTGTAGGCATTGGTCAAGGGGGAGCGTCTATCAACTTGGTTTGTTGATAGTGGATGCTCCAAGCACATGACCGGGGACAAGTCACTTTTTACTACCCTTCAAAACAAAAATAGAGGTAATGTGTCATTTGGTAACAATGGTAGTCTTAAGGTTATAGGAGTTGGAGACATTCATATATCCGAATGCCTCCAAATCAAGAATGTCCTTCTAGTCAAGGGGATGACTTTTAATCTCCTAAGTGTTAGTCAATTGTGTGATACGGGTTACACAATTGAGTTTCATTCAAGTCAATGCCTGGTCAAACACATTGACACACTTGACACGGTACTAGTAGGCACAAGAGTAGATAACATTTATCAAATTTCTTTTAAAAGTGCTACTAATTCCTCTGCTAAGTGTTTCATGTCAAAAGAAGAAGAATCATGGCTTTGGCATAGGAGGTTGGCTCATGTGAACATGAAGAATATTAGAAAGCTGGCCAACAAAGGATTAGTGCGAGGCTTACCAAGCATCAAGTACCAAAAGACAAAACTATGTGATGCATGTCAAAAGGGTAAGCAAACAAAAGCAACTCATAAAGGTAAAAGCGCTGTAAGTACCTCTACTATTTTAGATTTACTGCATATGGACTTGTTTGATTGTAGTAGTGTCATTTCTTTGAATGGTAGTAGATATTGCTTAGTGATTATTGATGATTTTACTAGATATACATGGACTTTCTTTTTGAAAAATAAGGATCAAACCATAGATATCTTTATTTCTTTTTGTAGAAAAACTGAAAATGAAAAATCAACAACAATTAAAACAATTAGAAGTGATCATGGTGGAGAATTTCAAAACCATAGATTTTTAGAGTTTTGTCAAGAAAAAGGATATAGGCACGAGTTCTCTACTCCAAGGACCCCACAGCAAAATGGGGTTGTGGAGAGAAAGAACCGAGCTTTGCAAGAGGCTGCACGAAGCATGCTCAATGAGTACTCACTACCGAGCTACTTGTGGGCTGAATACAGCTTGCTATGTGCAAAACCGAGTCCTGATACATAGGTTTTTAGGAAAAACTCCTCATGAACTTTGGTTTAGGAAACCCCCTACAATTAAACATCTTAGGGTGTTTGGTTGTAAGGTGTTTATCTTGAACACCAAGGATCATCTTGGAAAGTTCACGGCTAAGGCTGATGAAGAGATACTGGTCGGGTACTCTCTCTTCAGCAAAGCCTATCGAGTCTACAACAATAGGACTAAATTGATTGAAGAGTCCTCAGATGTAGCATTTGAAGAAATCCCTAAACCGAATGATCAATCAAGGGATGTAGGAGAAATTCAACTTGAACTTAGAAATCTAAGTTTGAATGATCAAAATGAAGAAAGAGTCGAGGTTGACTCTGATGACGATGAGCAAAGGCAACAAAGGGCTCAGGCTGATCATTTGCCTGATACTGAGTCTCTGCCTGTGCCTAGTGAGACCATTCATGAGGCACCACCAACACCAAGGCAATCTAGGATAGCCTCTAGTCATCCCCAAGACCAGATTGTGGGAGACATCCAACAAGGGGTTAGGACTAGATAATTCTTTAGAAATGAGTCTAATGAGGTCGCCTTGATCTCAAAAATTGAACCAAAAATAGTTGATGAGACATTGCACGATCCTGACTGGATCATAGCTATGCAAGATGAGTTAGGTCAATTTGAAAGGAGCCAAGTGTGAGACTTAGTTCCTAGACCTAAGAAGACCACCATTATTGGAACTAAATGGGTCTTCAAAAATAAGTTAAACCAAAAGGGAGAAGTCGTAAGGAACAAGGCGAGACTTGTAGCCAAGGGCTATAGTCAAGTCGAAGGCCTCGATTATGATGAGACTTATGCTCCCGTGGCACGATTAGAGTCCATTCGTTTAATTCTAGCTTTTGCTGCACATAGAGGTTTCAAGCTCTATCAAATGGACGTTAAATCGGCCTTCTTAAACGGATTCATCAAAGAAGAGGTCTATGTTGAACAACCACCAGGGTTTGTGAATACCGAAGCTCCGAACCACGTGTACAAGCTCAAGAAAGCTCTTTATGGGCTTAAACAAGCACCTCGAGCTTGGTACGAAAGGTTGTCAACTTACCTACTAGAAAAGGGTTTTGTGAGAGGTCAAATAGATCCAACACTATTTCTGCGAAGAGATGGTGAAAATATTTTTGTAGCCCAAGTGTATGTCGATGACATAATTTGTGGCTCAAATAACAAGGACTATTTGAATGAATTTATCACTCATATGGAGAGTGAGTTTGAGATGAGTCTGGTGGGAGAATTGACTTTCTTCCTTGGACTTGAAATCAAACAAACTCGAGATGACATTTATGTCCATCAGACGAAATACACTCAAGAGATGCTCAAGAAATTCAACATGAGTGACTCTAAGGAAGTGTTCACTCCAATGGCGACAAACACTCGTCTGGACAATGATGAGAGTGGAAAATCAGTTGATCTAACGCGTTATAGAAGCATGATCGGTAGTCTTCTATATCTCACAGCTAGTCGACCGGACATACTCTTTGCTGTGGGCATGTGCGCTAGATATCAAGTCTGTGCCAAGGAATCTCATTTAATTGCAGTTAAGAGAATTCTGAGATACCTTAAAGGCACAATTAGAGTAGGTCTTTGGTACCCTCGTACTGAGTCTTTTGACTTGATAGGTTATACCGACTCCGATTATGCTGGGTGCAAATTGGATCGGAAAAGCACTAGTGGGGGTTGCCAATTCTTAGGATCATCATTGGTTAGTTAGTCAAGTCGGAAGCAACATTGTGTTGCTCTCTCCACGACCGAGGCTGAATACATTGCCATGGGAGAGAGTGTATCACAATTGTTGTGGATGATTCACACTCTAGAAGATTATGGACTTTCGTATAAGGGAGTGCAAGTGTTGTGTGACAACATTAGCACAATAAACCTAACAAAAAATCCAGTCCATCATTCTAGGACCAAACACATTGAAGTACGTCATCACTTCATTAGAGATCACGTAGCTAGGGGAGACATTGCACTCACATATGTTGAGTCAAAGTCAAACCTAGCCGATATCTTCACCAAACCCCTTCCAGAAAATGAATTTAGTCATTTAAGGAGGGAATTGGGAATGTGTTTGGCTCAATAAGTCATTTTGACCACATCATGATCAATAAGGACCATTAAAATGATAAGAGAAATTGGGAAATTAATTTGGGTAACTTGGGAACATCTCACACAAACAATAAGGTTTAACAAAATATTTTTGTTTGCTAGAAATGGGGTGAGATGCTAGGATCAACTAAATTATTCAAAATGTATCATGCATCCCTTGAATAATTAGGTTGAAGAGACATAAATTGAGTATGGGGAAGACCATTACATAATTCATGTGTATTTGGTTCCTAGATCTTACTCATATATTCCAACCAAGGAATCTTGGTTGGACTTTTGCCTAGAAATTATCTAATTATGGTTGATGGTTGATGTGTTGATTGATATTGTTGTTTGATTCATTTCATGACTTTGATTGATAATAAGATAGGTTGTTAAAGGAAATAATAGCAACTTGGATATATTTTAACAAATTTGAAACTGATCATAGCAATCCTAAGTCTTAATTAATACCTTGGTTCACTATAGGTAATAGTTTTATAAGGTTTTCTGAGATTGGAACCCTAAGATTCCAAATGTCTGAGTTTTTGGTTTTAAAGTCTGAAACTTTCGGGCTCTAAACAAGCTCAGACCATAAGAGCTCATTTTTTGAATATATTTGTGGGTGATGATTCTTAGGTTCTAGGTTATGAATTTGGGAGATTCTGAATTCTTGAGTTCTGAACTTTTCAGAATTCTCGATAGACAACGGCTCAAAATTTCAGTTACTGAAATCAGAATTTCAGTATTATCAGACACTGACCGGTCTACCGACCGATCAGGAGGTTACCTGATCGGTCTCCACGACCGATCAGGAGAGTTCCAGACCCATTTGACCTCTCTGTTCGATACCTGATCGGTCTCCACGACCGATCAGGACACTCCCTGACCGATCAGGACGTTCCCTGATCGGTCAGGATTTCTCCTGATCGGACAGCCGTCCGATCTTATGCTCTGATCACCCTCTTTAACTTCCCCCAACCCTTTCTCCTCTCATTTCACGCCAAAGAACCCTAGCCAACATTCTCCTCAGCACTCTCCTCAGTTCCGATTCTTCTCTCCACCTTCTCCGAAAGCTACAAATGGCGCCCAGGTAACTCCTTTTTCCTTCCCGAAATCTGTTCATTGTTGGCATTTTGGTTTCATTTCTCACTACTGAATCTCTGTATATTGTCTCTCTTCTCGGTTCTTGATTGTTTGGGGCTCCCGTGCACTCTCACTTGTCCCGATCATGTCCCATTTTTGGCCTATTTAGGAAGAAATCAGCCGGTGAGGGTACTTCTAAGTCATCTGCTGAGAAATCCAAGTCCCAGGCACCCTCCCGACCTCAACCTTCCTTTTCTTCGAGATTCCCGAACCGACAGTTTGAACAAACATTTCAACAGAGGACATTCAAGCTACTCCCATGTCGATCTGTGGATCGAAAGTACATGGATGAGTTTTGTCCCTCTGTTTCCGAAACCCTAGCATATTATAAACTTGACTCGTTAGTCTACCTAGAAAGGGACATCAACTATGACCTAGTATCTGAATTCTACAACAATCTTCATCAGGCCAGTGATGGTGCTTATAGAACCAGAGTCGCTAAGAGAACTATCGATTTCTCCGTCGTAGAATTCTTTGGGTATCTAGGTTGCCGAATGTGTTCAGGAGATCCTTTTCCCATTTATCCTGATTTATCAGACCCATTACCTCCTCCACTTGATGTATCACCTGACACTATCTATGAGTATTTCTTTGGACACCCTAGACCGGATGGACTGGATGAGTTGGATGTCGAGTTTCCTACTTTTGCGGCTCTGAGACTATCTCCTCCTGACTATATTCTTTTTAAGATAGTCACAAACTGTCTTCTTCCAATCACATCCAAACCTCTAGCAGAGATCCGACCATACCACTGCCTGATGCTTTATGGTTTGCGTCGGCGTCTCAATTTTGATATCATGTCGAGCATCTATTCTTCGATCATCTCATATACTCAGCCTAGCAGCTCCACTATTTATATGCCTTATGGGCATATAATTACAGATTGGCTCGAGACCCTTCTGATAGATGTGTCTAAGGGTAGGATAGTGAAGATGGTCAGACAGGATTGCAGACTTGGGAAATGGGCATTTTCAAAGTCCGGTATCTTGGGACAGAATGGGACTGTTCGATGGAAGGATGGGAGGGGTCTGGGAGAGTTACCATGGGCACTTCCTCGACAGGTTGCTGCTCCTCCTCCTGTTGCTGATGAGGCCGACCCTGACCTGCGATGGCAGATTGCGGAGCTGGAGAGCCGCTTCGATCGGCACGATGAGCTACTGGCTGCTGAGCTCCATGGACTGCGCGTTCGGATCGACCAGCGCTATGATGATCTACGCAGTCAGCAGATGGTGACGCAGCAGCTGCTTCTGGGCTGGATGGCCAACTACCCACCTCCGCAGCATTTCTCGGGCCATCCACCTTCGAGCTCCAGCATGCCGCCTCAGGGTTACGTGCCTCCCGCAGATGATGATGATGTTCTTTGTGTTGAGGACATTGATTGATACATTCTGTTTGTCACTTTGACTGTCTGTGTTTTGGATGCTATTTTGTTGGATATTTTTGTATGACCTGGATATTTGCTTATTTCATCTATTTATGCTGCTCATTTTCCTATTTTTCTTTATGTGTCATTTCCTATTGGCTATTGATATGCTGTTCATATGCTTTGTCTTGACTGCCTTTTATTTCTTTATTACTGTCTCATAATACACTTAGAGGGAATTCTAGGTGCATTAAGAAAAAGACAGTATGGGTTAAGGGGGAGTCTTTTGAGTCTTATCACCCCATTCGCACCTTTTCGGTGTTTGACAAAGGGGGAGAGGATATCTAAGTTTAGAAATGTATGAAGGTTTGATTTTAGGGGAGAAGATAACGGGGAGGATCTTGATTCCCGTTATTGACTTCCTTACATCGTGGTGTATTCATCTTAGGGGGAGGATCTTGATTCCCCAAAAATTATGAAAATAAGAACATTTCTGATCTAAACTTAAATCGTGTTGTCAAACAACAAAAAGGGGAAGATTGTTGATCCGACCGGCCGTTGTTTTGATGTTGACACCGATTTAAGTTTGTATCGGATGTTAATTGAACTCGATTGATTACTGATCAAGGTTGATCATGTGGAAGGGAAAAGTCCAAGTTGGAAACTTGGCACGCCAAGTCGGAGAGGGCTCGGTAGCCTGCCTCCGGATCAGGTCGAGAGGGCCTGTAGCTCGCTCTCCGGACCAGGTCGAGAGGGCTCAGAGCTCGCTCGACCGCACAAGTCCGAGAGGGCTCGGCACTGCTCTCCGGACTAGGTCGAGAGGGCTCGGAGCTCGCTCGGACCGGATTAGGTCGAGAGGGCTCGGTAGCTCGTTTCGACCAATCCTAGTATCACATAGCGCTGGATCGGCCAATGCACCGATCCAAAGGATATTGATGACCGATCGGTCCGCACCGATCTAGTGAGACTAAATTTTCGATCGGTCTAGTGACCGATCAGAAACACTCGAGCTCATCGAGTGTAATCTGATCGGCCCAGATCGATCAGAAACACCGAGCACATCGTGTAACTGATCGGCCCAGACCGATCGTGAGAAATGTCGCGAAGAAAAGGGCGTTGGATCGGTCTATGGACCGATCCACATCCAATCTGATCGGTCGTCACGACCGGTCAGACCAGCCTCAGACCGATCAGGCTGTTGTCTGATCGGTCCAAGAGTCTGTGATCGGTCTGCTGACCGATCCACAGTTAAGTTCATTGTGCATGCGCTTTCTCTGATATTTTCTGATTCGCACTTCTTTTTGCCCATCTCTGTTTAACCTTCTGCTGTGAGTCTTTTGGAGATACAGGTTGCAGGTACCATACCAGTGCTTAGTTTCAAATTAAGCCTCATCAAAGGAATGAGACAAAGGATCTTTCCACTGCTTTCTCTGCGTCAAATGCATTTGAAGCAGCAACAACTACAGGTTGCGATTGGCTGTGTTTCTGGCAGTGATCAGGCGGCGATTGGCTTAACTCCTGGTGATTGGTTCGAGCTCAGAGGCACCAGTGAAGACCGTGGTTCTATTGGTGTGAGCTCAGAGAATCAGAAGAGGAAGAGAAGCGATTGGCGACGCCGTAGCTTGTAGCAGGGATTCAGTGCAGGCTGATCGAATGCAGAGACATAAGAAGCAGTGTATGCTGGAAAGAATGAGAAAACGTGAAGCAAGTGAAAAGCTGTGTGTGTTTCGGTTGAGAGCTTGCTGTGTTCTTGGACTCTGTCTTCATCATCTTCGTGGCTGTGAGTTCGATTTTCTTTGAGCCACTGTGATCTGTAAGTCTTGTGTACTTCATTTTAAATCTATTCGAAGACTTTGTGGAGAGGTTTCTCCACCGAGAAGGAGAGCTTCATTAGCCGGTGTCATCCGGGGTGTGATCTACTGAAGATCAAGGGCTCGTCCACCTTACGGACACGCCGAGGAGTAGGGGCAAGTTATCCTCGAACCTCGTATATCTTGTGTTAGTGGTGGTTGGTTCTTTTCTCGTATAATTTCTTTTTGTTTGCTTATTTTCCGCTGCGCTAACAAACTCGCTTAGAATTTTTGTGAAAAGATTAAGTTTTTGGTGGAGGCTATTCACTTGCCCCCTCTCTAGCCATCCAAAGGATCCCAACAGTGGTAACCCTAGGAGGAGGAAAACCCTAAGGGGCGATAATCTTAGGTCCTAGGGGGTGGTAACACTAGGTGGAGAAAAATCCTAGAGAGCAGTAACCCTAGGTCCTTGGGATGGTAACTCTAGGCTGAAAGTCCAGCCAGTTTGGAGGACTGAACTGACATCAGGTATGATCTACAGAGTGGAGTAGGTGAGGACGTGTTCCCTGGAAGAGGGAACAGTAGGTGTCCGTTCGACCTACGGTTTCCGGTCGAAAATTCGAAGTCAGAACCGGACAATTTGGAGACTGTCAACTATTTCATTTATTGCATTTATATCGTACTAACTTGGTCTTGCAGGGTATGTATGTGATTTGTGGACTAACATATTTTGCAGGGACCAAAACACACATCATGCCTCGGATGAACAGTACCCGAGGCGCTCTCATGGAGCTTGAGGCGCCTCGGGTGCAAAGCAGATACAACACGCACAACAGGGCTGGAGGTGCCTCGGACTGATCTGGAGGCGCCTCAGACAGGCTTGGAGGCGCCTCAAAGGGTGATGGAGGCGCCTTCAACAGGATAAGTTGCGACCAATTCTGTTCTGATCCACGCAGCTGAATCGACAAGATGGAGGCATCTCGGACAGGCATGGAGACGCCCTCAACAAGCTATTTAAGGCCACTTCGACCAGTAGCTTAGATTTTTCTAGCAAAAAGCAATCATTCTTCAGTACACTGCTAACGAGACATTCCGGTTGAGCTATGATAAGTCCCCGACGACCCGAAGCTTCAAGATTGTTATTCTTCGTCGGTATAATTGTCATTTCAATTCTAAGATTGTACTTTAAATTTGCAATATTTAAAGATATTATAGTTGTTGCCCACCGAAAGCGATTAACGATTGCGGACCTTGGAGTAGGAGTCACCCAAGGCTCTGAATCAAGTAAATTTTGGTGTCCTTGTCTTTTGTGTCTTTAATATTTCCGCTGCATTACTTCGATACGTTTTAAATCGATAGTTTTCCGATTACGAAATGCATGAAAGCCACGAGCGCTATTCACCCCCCTCTAGCGCTATCTTGATCCAACAATCAGTATCAGAGCGGGGTTGCTCTGAATTGGTACAACTACCGTTCGAGCATTTTTTCATCGCTTTCTCGTTCGTTTAGGGTAAAAATAAAACCTTACGCTTTTCGTTTTTTCCTCCAAAACTATTTTCGAAAAACTCACTTTCATCTCTTCACCACATATTAGTATTGATAAAATATCGCATTTAGCAAAATTTGAAATAAATTTTTAAATATTTTTTAATAATATTTTATTATTTTATTATTTTTTTAAAATTCGTGAATTCCTATTTCAACCTTTTTCCCGTACTACTAATCCAAGACTAAGTCTTGGATCAAGTTTTATTGTTTTTATTTTGCAAGATTCCTTCTAAATAGGCTACGAAGATGGGTACAACTCCACATGCCTACCACTCTTGTCTAGCGAAAATTTTGGTTATTGGAAAGACAAGATGGAGCACCAACTGAAAACCCAAGTGGAGATATGGACCATAGTCCAGATTGGACTCATTCTCCCCATTGAAGAAGGTGTACCCATCACCTGTGACAAGTGGGATGCACAAGCAATAAGAAAGTTCGAGGCAAATGAAAAAGCAACATGTACTCTCCTATGCGGACTGACAAATTCAGAGCTTGATCGAGTTGGAAAGTTCAACAATGCTAAGGAGCTTTGGGAGAAACTGCTCAAGCTTCATGGGATTCCTTCAGAGTCAGAAGTCAAACCAGACTTCGAACCTGAGTACGAATCTCCAGAGTCAACCTCCGAACCAGACTCAGAAGAATCGGATCAGACCGACTTCATAGCACTAATGGCCAAAGAAGAGATTGCTGAATCTGAGTCTGAATTTGAGACAACAACAATCAAGGGGGAGGATCCTGCCATGGATCTAAAAGGTAAAATTGTGAATTCAAATTGTAAATTGCACATAACTTGTTTTAAGTGTAGGGAGAGAGGGCACTATAGAAACGATTGCCCTACTCATAAGATTCGGCTGACACAATCGGAGGAGAAGGAGAAAACGATAAGGAAAGGGAAGACACACTGTAGTGCCCGAAAATTCTCAAAAGACTTTTTTAAATATCCTAGTATTTTTCTGGAATTTTAGGATATTTTTATGAAAATTTTAGAGTAGCGGAAGTAGCAAAAATAAATAGAAACGAAAAATAGCTTAAGCGGGAATTAAACCCGAGACCTATAGGACTCTAAGTCTTATAGATAACTCTAGTAACCAAGTGAACCCAGCAGGACCGTGTTGAAAGAAAAGGGAGTCAATTATATTTATATTTAAGTTGGGTGAATTAACCACTTAATATAAATAGGAAAATTATTAAGTGGAGAATTGTTTTAACGACAATTCTTTTCCCTCAAACCCTCACCTGCCGACCCCTCTCCCTTCCTCACCTCTCGGCGCCCAAGTCCAAGGAACCTAGGGTTCTGTTCCAAGAGCCATAGGAGCACCTTCCGGCGACGACTTCAGCACGAGAACGTTCCTCTCCGCGAGAAGGGCACTTAGACGCGAGGAGATCAACGAAGGGATCTTCTCCACCGGAAATCCAGCGTTTAGATTTGTAAGAAACTTCGAGCAGGAGGTAAGAAATCCCTCACCTGCAGTATAAGTAGCTATTCGTGTGTTTTGTGCATTAGCTTAGTAGTATGCAGATTTTCAGTATGTAGGGTGTGTTCTAGTGCACACCAAGTGCTTGATAAAATGTTTAGCTCAGTAAAATGCTACAGTAGGCATTTTAATAGATCAGTAAATACAGTAGAAGCATTTAGAATAGCATATTTAGTCTTGCTACAGCTTATATGGGACTACGGTCCAATGGGTGGGCTCCCACAGTCGCCTCTAGGTTCAGATAACCTAGCTCTAGGTTCAGATAATCTAGAAATAGCAAGATAAGATAATTCAGTTATGAAACAGTATTTTACTTTTAGCAGTGGCACTGTACTGGACTAGATGTCCATTGGGTTGGGCTCCCATAGTTGTCCCTAGGTTTAGATAACCTAGAAACCCTACTAGATTCGGAATTTGCAACCCCGGGTTTAGTTAGGGATGCGCGCATAGCAAGTACAGTTGCCAGGCCCATCAGCAGCATGATTATGTATTTTCATCTATTTATGATAAATAGCTTTCAAAACTTCGCAACATAGTTTATGTGAATACAGAGCAGCTTAGCACCAGTTAGCAGTAGTGTAGCTTAACTTTTATTTCAGTTTAGTTCTTATGGATCCACATGATGGTTTTATGCTCAGCTATGATTGCCATGTATCGTATGTGATTATGCCATGTTTTAGAATTCATGTTTAGCAATGTTCAGCATATATTTCAAATAGCATGTTTTAAAAGCATAAATTGCATCGTATGCATGTTTTGTGAGGTAGATGGTTTCTTACTAAGCGTAAGCTTACAGATACTTCTTTCCCTTATACTGCAGATAAAGGTAAAGGAAAGATCGACTAGCGGAGGCTGGAGGTCAATGCAGTGAAGATGTGTGTGGATGAGAACTTGGAATAAAGATCTTGGAGAGACTAGCAAAATTAGAAACCTTTAGCATTTTCTTATGTTATTACGTTTCTGCACTTCTAGTTATTTTAACGTTTGAATCATGAAAGACCTGTTTAGGTTGTTAGTGATCATGCCCAGAATGTCAGTTAATTGTCATTGGTAAGTTTACAGTCATGTTAGAACCTATGTATGTGAATTTGGCACGAAACAGTGCTGAAATCAGACTCCTGATACAAAATCAGAAACCTCGATCGATCAGCCGATCGATTGGGGGTCTTCAGTCGATCAGTTGATCGATTGGGGAGCTTGTTCCGTGAACAGTAAGCTTTTGGATCATTCCGTCGATCGATCTAGTCGCATTCTGTCGCGAACAAAAGGCTAAGGGATCGATCAACCGATCGATCGAGGGATTAGCTCTCGCGAACAGAGAGCTTCGGAATCGATCACTGGGTCGATTGGCAAGTCTGGATCGATCAGTCGATCGATCCAGAAAATTTTTCCGCGCACAGTAGCGCGCTGAATCGATCAGTGGATCGATTAGTCGGGCCGGATCGATTAGCCGATCGATCCAGAATTTGTCCGTGCACAGTAGCACGCTGAATCGATCAGTGGATCGATCAGATGACTCCAATCGATTAGTTGATCGATTGGAGTGTCTGATTCCAGCTAGAAGGTTCTCATTTTAGTCTTTATCAAGTAGAAAGTTTGAGTTCCTTTCCCTAGTGTATGTATGTTAATAGAAAGGTCTTGAACCTAGTCTTACAGACTGTAATAGTCATTAGCAGAGTAAGATTTTAATTAGCACATTTTTCCGCACCTTTTAGCTTAGCACAGCATAATGTAACCCCCGGCCTTACAGCTTAGCCAGTAGAAGGTGGGTCTTTACAGAGTGGTATCAGAGCAAGTTCCATACTTCCTCACACATACATCAGCATTGAACCTTCAGCTTCCAAGTAAGAATACCTCTCACTTTACTTATGTTTCTTGCTTTCATGTTTATAGATAACTAAATCATGCTTGTGTATGATAGCCTCTAATGTGATTATGGTAGCTAGTTAAACATGATAATAATAGTTATGCAACATGATCCTGTCAGTTATGTATGTCCTCTATTTTTTTAGAAAATGGTACGAGGACGCCCAGCTAGAAAGACACCAGCTACTGAGCCCCAGCATGAGGTAAGCAGCTCAGTGCCTCCTCCAGACCTTACAGCAGTAGTAGCTCAGTTACAGAAACAGTTAGCCGAACAACAATAGGAGATAGCCACCTTAAGGGCTAGTCAGCAGAACACTCCCACTGTCACTCCGGAACCTAACCTGGCAACCCCAGCCGTTATAGCGGTTCCACCAGTCCAATCAGCAGCACCAGTAGCCCCAGCAGCAGGGGCAAGGAGGGAAGCCTATCTAATCCAGTGGCAGAAAATTAAGCCAGAGAATTTCTCAGGCACCAGTGAACCATGGGATGCTCAAGCCTGGTTCAAAACACTGGAGAGTACGATGGAGCTTCTGGACTGGCCAGAGCATGAGAAAGTGAAATGCGCCTCTTTCTGCCTGGCAGGAGACGCACGGATGTGGTGGGAGAGAATTAAAGCGAAGCGCCCAGTGAATCAGATGATGTGGGCCGACTTCGAGAAAGAATTCTTTGAAGAGTCCTTTCACATGCGGGTCACAAACCGCCACTACGACGAGTTCACTGAATTTCACCAGGGCAACCTTTCAGTGGAGGAAGCTGTGAAGAAATTCAATAGATTGGCTCGTCTATGCCCTGAACTAGTCATCACTGAAAAAGAATGAATCCGGTTGATGCTCAAGATGCTAAGGCCGGAAATAGCAATGAACGTGGCCAGCGGCGTCCATAGGCCGCAAACCACTGAAGAACTAGTAAGCAGTGCTCTGACCACCGAGCACTACCAGAACAATATCAAACAGCAGAAGCAAGTTCTCACAGAGTCCAAAGGTCAGGGAGGCCCAGGGCCACAGCTCTAACTGGAAAGGGAACTCCAGCAACAAACGCAAACTAGGGGTTACCCAAAAGGAGGACCAGCCAGCAAACAGCCTAGTTATCCCAAGTGTTCTACTTGTGGGAGATTCCACCCAGGAGTTTGCCGCAAGGGCACACGAGGATGCTTTGAATGTGGACAAGAGGGGCATATGGCTAAGCAGTGCCCGAACAAGACCGGTTTTCCTCAACCATAGCCGATTCAGTATGGAGGCCAGCCAACCCAGTTACACCAGATGCAGGCTGCTTTAGACGGTCCATACATCAGCCAGGGCAGACTAGAAGCCCCCTCAGCCACGACGAACGCGAGGATCTATTCACTCACCAGAGAGGATGTAGCGAATGCCTCGACAGTTGTTACAGGTCAGATCAGTATTTTACAGCAAAGTACAACTGTCTTATTCGATACTGGGGCAACCCATTCTTATATATCCAGGGCATTTTCCGAAAAGTTAGCGATACCTCCAGAGGTACTCAGTGGTCAGTTTCTGACAACACTACCTTCGGGAGAAATTATGGCATCTAAGCACTGGCTCAGAGTAGTGCCAGTCATTATAGCAGACAGAGAACTCTTTTGTGATCTGATAGTGCTAGATATGACTGATTACGATGTCATTTTTGGAATGGACTTCCTGATCCGATACGGTGCCTCTATCGAGTGCCGTAAATAGAAAGTCATATTCCAACCTGAAGTAGGAGTACAATTTGAGTACAACGGAGAACCAAAGAGAAAAGTCAAGAAATTTCTTTCAACTCTGAAAGCACAGAAATTGCTAGATTCAGGATGTACGGGATTTTTAGTGCATGTGGTCAATACCAGTCAGGACAAGTACCAAAAGCTAGAAGAGGTCCGAGTTGTATGTGACTACCTAGCAGTCTTCCCTGAAGAGTTACCAGGCCTAGCACCAGACAGGGAGATTGAATTCGAGATAGAACTCATTCCCGGTACAAATCCCATCTCTAAAGCACCTTACCGCATGACTCTAACAGAACTGAAGGAACTTCAGGAGCAACTACAGGAGCTGCTTGACAAGGGCTTCATACGTCCTAGTCACTCACCATGGGGAGCGCCTGTATTGTTCGTGAAGAAGAAGGAAGGGAGCATGCGCCTGTGTATAGATTACAGAGCACTGAACCAAGTCACGATCAAGAACAGGTATCCTCTTCCCAGAATAGATGACCTGTTTGATCAGTTAAAGGGAGCAGCAGTGTTCTCCAAAATCGACCTACGGTCAGGATATCACCAGGTTAGAGTTAAAGAGGGTGATATACCCAAGACAACCTTCAGGACCAGATACGGACATTATGAGTTCCTAGTCATGCCCTTTGGCATGACAAATGCTCCAGCTACCTTCATGGATCTCATGAACAGAGTATTCAGGGAATACTTAGATAAGTTTATTATCGTGTTCATCGATGACATTCTTATCTATTCCAGAACTCAAGAAGAACACGCAGAGCACCTGAAGACAGTACTACAGATCCTTCAGCAGAACCAACTGTACGCCAAGTTCACAAAGTGTGAATTCTGGCTCGATCAGGTGTCCTTTCTGGGTGACATCATCTCCAAGGATGGTGTTATGGTAGACCCGAGCAAGATAGAGGCTGTGAGTAACTGGAAAAGACCTAAGAACGCCAGTGAGATCAGAAGCTTCCTAGGACTAGCAGGCTATTACAGAAAATTCGTAGAGATTTCTCCAGGATAGCCTCCCCACTGACAGCCCTTACCAGAAATAACAGAAAATTTCAGTGGACAGAGGACTATGAGAACAGCTTCAGCGAGCTAAAGAGGAGATTGACCAGTGCTCCCATTCTGGCTCTACCAGAAAATACAGACAACTTTGACATTTATAGTGATGCCTCTAAGTTGGGACTAGGAGCAGTACTGATGCAAATGGCAAGGTGATCGCCTATGCCTCCAGAAAACTCAAGGATTATGAGAGGAACTACCCTACTCATGACCTCGAACTTGCAGCAGTTGTCTTCGCTCTCAAAATTTGGAGACATTACTTGTATAGAGCTCATTGCAGAGTGTATACAGATCATCAGAGTTTGAAGTACTTCTTCACTCAGAAGGATCTGAATATGCGACAATGCAGATGGCTCGAGCTGGTCAAGGACTATGATATAGACATCCTCTACCACCCAGGGAAGGCCAATAAGGTGGCAGACGCACTTAGCAGGAAGTCCAGTGCCACCTTACTATCCCTGGCAGCCATGTCACCATCCCTACAGAAGGAGATTACAGATTTTGGTCTCGAACTTATAGTGGGACAGCTCTCTACTATGACTTTAGCATCTACCCTGCTTGGTGACATCCAGACAGCTCAGGATCAGGACCCTGAAATTCAGAAAATCAAGCAAGGGTTAACAGAATCAGAAAGTAGAGAGTTCAGGGTCTCAGATAGTGGGGTATTATATTTTGGTGACAGACTATGCGTTCCGGACCAGGAGGAATTACGGAAGAAGATTCTAGACGAGGCTCACAGGACTCCTTATGCGATGCATCCTGGTTCCACCAAAATGTACCAAGACCTGAAGAAACATTTTTGGTGGCTTGAGATGAAAAGAGATGTCGCTAAGTATGTTAGTATTTGTCTGACCTGTCAGAGGGTCAAGACAGAGCATCAGAGACCAGGAGGAGTTCTGCAGCCCATTCCGATCCTAAAATGGAGGTGGGAGGATATTTCCATGGATTTCATAGTGGGATTACCTAGAACCACGAATGATTTTGATGCCATCTGGGTAATAGTCGACAGGTTGACTATATCAGCCCACTTCTTAGCTATCAGGATATCCTACTCCATGGAGCAGCTAGCTCAGTTGTATCTCAAGGAGATTATCAGACTGCATGGAGTCCCACGGACCATTATTTCAGACAGAGACAGCAGATTCACATCACACTTCTGGGAGTGTGTACAGTCAGCATTGGGCACTAAGTTAAAATTTAGCACAGCTTTCCATCCTCAGACAGATGGTCAGACGGAGCGAGTAAATCAGGTACTCGAAGATATGCTCCGAGCGTGTGCCCTAGACTTCAAGGGAAGTTGGTGCAAATATCTGAGTTTAGCAGAATTTGCATACAACAACAGCTATCAGGCCACTATCGGTATGGCACCCTACGAGGCTCTCTATGGGCG